>NC_089237.1:53442491-53753701 GCF_963924675.1 Phocoena phocoena
CCCAGGTGCTGCCTCCTCTCCGCTCCGCTCCAGCCTAACCTGTCCTGGTCTAAGCTCTACAGGGCTCTCACCCTCCAGGCCATCGGAGGTGGGAGGAACTGGTACCCTAGAGACCTCTGAGCCAAGGGACCCGACCGGCTTCCTCACCTGAGGGTCACACCCACGGGAGGACAGCGGACAACAGCAGTCGTGGGAAATCAGACCTGCAATAAATACGCAGAAAGCAAGCTCAGGACACGGGAGTGTCTGGGTCGGTTCTGAATCGGGTCCTGATGAACTAACCAAATAAGGATAAAGGACTAGTAACTTAGAAAGAGCCTTACCCCAGAGACAAGCTGGAGGAGCAGATGGGACGTGACCCACAGGTGAGCCACGAAGGTAGGAAAAGCCCCCAACCGCCCCAAACCTGGCTCCTACCAGCTCAGTACGGCACCCTCCTCAGTCTGCAGTGCCTCCCATTCAGAACTGGGCAGGAAGGACAGAATCCCTGTTAAAAAGGCCAGGGGATCAGGCCCCCTGTCTTCGGTGAACAGGGAGAAATCTCAGATTGGCCGACAGACACCCGCCAGGCATGCAGCGCAGGTGGGGAAGGTGAGGGCAGGGTAGGCGGCGACCCCACTGGCCTCTGCACAGATCGGAGAGGCCAAGGGCAGGCCGTGGCCCACGGAGCGTTGAGGGGAGAGCAGGCCGGAGGATGTGGGTGCTGCAGGCAGCGGGGTGGGCCTTTGGGCCCGAGGCCCAGCTCTGCCTCTAACTAACCTTACCAAAACCAGACAGGCCCGCACCAGGTGGCGTCCTCCAAGCCGCACTCGGAAAAGAGCCAGCGAGGGGCACTGCGATTCTCCTCCACCCACAGAGCAGCTACAGAGGGGCTGCTGCCCGCTGACTTTTATACCCCCTGCTAACGTCACCGCTCATTCCTTCTCTATATTTGGAAAGAGAATGACCGACACCACAAGCTGAGGACCAGCTCCTTCCTCACTTTTTTTTTGTCGTTGCCAAGGGAGAGGTATATATAGAAATGAGCAGGATCCATAACCATTTTCCCATTGGGGAAAGCTGGAGGTTTGAGATGCCTTCCTTTGAACTTGGGCCCGGGGTGTCCTCACTCAGTGTGATGGGACAGCCTCGCTGGGGCTCCTGCCTAACTCCATCCTGCAGGCGCCACGGGCTCAGACATCAGTGTGCAGCCCTGGGCAGCAGGTACTTAGAAATCTTGTCCTGTGGGAAAAGGGAGGAAGCCAAGGACAAAACTATTAAAATCCTCTTGGAGTTTTGAGCAAGACTTTTGTCACAACACAGGGTGGTGTGATTGTAAAACTCGGCCAGAAACAACAACAACGACCCTCTTCCTCCTCCTCCTTTCACTGTGTAACTTTCTATCTCATTAGTATCATTATTAACTGAATCCTTTCTTAAGTGCCAGTAAGACCAACAAGTAAATTAATGATGGGGGAGCTACCCGGCCAGACAGTATCCACAGCAACAGCTGCTTTAAGGACCTGTTGTTATTGAGATAACTACGGATTAGGAAAGACCAGCTGCTGGCCTGGGTGGGGGGTAGGGGGAAGGCATGGCCTGCAGAGAAACGAGGGGTGATTGGGGGGTGCTGTCTAACAAGTCTGGTCGTTTCTAAGTCAGGGCTGGAAAAATGAAGCTTCTGGAGAAGAATGAACCTTCTTTCCCTTCTACTTTATGTCTGTCTGTTTTTTCCCTATTTTTCCTGACAAATCTTGGGGAGGGTGGCCAGCGGGCATCCTCATTAATTGGTCGTTAATTTTAAAGAGTGTCAGCAGTTCCCACTTGAGAATAAGAGCTGCCCCTCCCAACGCATCCACACCAGGCGTGGATACGGAGGCCACTCGAAGAGGTGTGGGTAGGGCAGGGGGAGCAGGACTGTGGTCCCCAAGGTGCAGGGACATTAATTAAGCACCCACTGTATGCTGGCCCCAATGCAGAGCACTTCAAGAAGGTACACAAGAAACGGAAGATGCAGCCTTTACGCTTAATGGTTTCTAGGATAAACGGTGGCTCAATCGTTTTTGACATTTAGGGGATTTTAGATCAAAGCGCACATTTATGAAGTGCCTGCTCTGTGAAGGCCAGAAAGGTGAGTGGCCACCAGCGGGGGAGTCAGGAAGTACGGAACCCGCTCGCTTGCCCCAGCAGCCTGCTGTGGGCTTGCTCCCTGTCACACACACCCCACGCCACCTCCTTGCTCCAGCTGGGACTGAAACCCCCGTCCCTAGAGCCCCTCCTCATCCAAGAAGAGAGCCCGACCCTCCTAAAGGGTGCATCCGTGCTCTGAAGGGGAGCGGTCTGCCTGAGGTCCTGTCCTGCCTGCCCAGTGACATCAGTCCAAGTCTCTGTGCCATTGGCCAGGCATCTCCTTGGAGGCCTGGTCAGGACAGGTGCATGTCACCTGTGGGAGCAGGTGTTAGCAAGCCCCACGGGGCTGAGGGAGAGTGCGAGGGGCCCTGACCACACCTTGGGCAGTGACGCAGCAGGGTGGCCACGGGACAGGGAGAGGTGCTGGCGGCTCCTTCTTAAACACTTAGAGTTACAGCTGGGAGGGGCTTTGTGGGCAACGGGAAAAGGGTCAGTTTGCTCTTTGCCTTGTGTTGTCACCAGTTTACCCGTCTCTCTGTATAACCATATCCATGCCCACCTCCAGGAAGCCGAAAGGATGTTTTCCATACAGGTCTTCCCTGAGTTCGTTGTAAAACAGCCCCAGCTCACATTACTGAGCCCAGCCCCAGCTCTGAAGTGCCGACGGCCTTCCACCCCAGCTTTTCCAAATCACGCAGCCTGTCGTCTTCCTTTCCATCACGCTTCGTCCTCCTGCAGGTATAGAGTGTTCAGCTGGGGGATCTCAGAGGTCGTTTGCTGGTCAGGCTGCTTTTGCATAGGAGGAGCTGGAAGGCAGGAGGGGTAGGAAGCTTGCCCAAGGCCAGAGAAGGAGGGTCAGGGTTAGGCAGAGAGCTCCACTCTCCAGAAGAAACTCTGAGGACAGAAATGACAACAATAACTGCCACAGAGAAGAGTTTTAAAACTAGATACCAGGAATCAAAAAGTACGGCCGTCGGGAAATTATCTGTAGGAGGGAAGAGTAGCACGTGCAGCAGCTGCGGGCTGTGGGGCTTGGGAGTCAGACGGGCCTGGGTGCGAGTCCCACCACTCGCCTCTCATTTACTGTGTGATGGCCGGCATTGTGCCTAACTTCTCTGAGCCTGTTTTCTCATCTGTAAAATGGGGATGATACAGCTGCCTCACAGACTAGTTATGTGCATTTGACAGGATATTAAAATGTCAGACATGCCCTGCCCAGTGCTGTGTTTACAGCACATTGTAGATTTGAAGTTTTCTTCCCTGTCTGAAGGTTTCCATGTGTTACACACAGTACGACTGGTTATCTTGATGACATTGAGTAGATCATATTGGATATTTGTTTTATCGATATGAGGAGGCAGAAGGGACATATATATATGTGTGTGTTTTTAAAAGATTTCCATCCAAAGAGAGAGAAATCTTAAAGAAGAAGACCACTTGGTGCTTAAATAGGCAGCTTTCAGGGCTAACTGGACCCTCGGCTGGTGTGGAATTCCTCCTCTGATCAGCTGGGGGACAGATGACTTACCAGTGTATTATTAGCCAGCTTTATGGGAAAAGGAGGAGCCCTTGTTCTTTCAGCCATCACCCAGCGAGAACTAATCCCCACAGCCTGGACACAGAGCTGCGTTTATTCCTGGGTGCGCTGGAAGAAAATGTATTGTCCCAAGAATGCAGGCAGTTCCGGAGGCGCTATTTGGAGAGTAGCTGAGTCCCCTCGTCAGAGCCGGCAGCTTCCTCTTGAGCTATTTTCCTCTACTTCTGTTTGATGTCTGATCCACATGTGGACATGGAGCCCCTAGGACAGCACTCTGTCAGAGCATGACGTCAGCCGCAGGAGCAGATGCCTCTGGGATCAAGTGCCTTCTCCATGTCCCGCTTGAGGGGGATTTGGTGTCAGTGGAAGCAGGGAACTTGGTTATTCTGAGCGAAGACCATTCTCTGCCAGTGAGGTGAAGGTGGAGGTCCTGAACCGGTGTCCAGAGCCCCAGGTAATAAATAAAGCCGAGAGGGCCCATAACCCTCCTTTAATTCAATTCAACAAACACCTACTTTCCCCACCTTTCTATTAGGAACAAAGTCAAATCTGTAGGTAAGCACAAAGCACAGTTGTGCACATCCAGGGTTAAAATGCAGTTGGAGTTGATGCCAGAGCCACGCTACCGACCACCGCACTAATTATATGAGAGGGCTTAGGGAATGGATGTTTCCAGAATTATGACATGAGCCAGAAGTTGTGAAGTCGATCAGAGCAAACGTTTTAAAAGGTCAAACCCCAATCTGTGAGTGAAAGGGAGAGCTGGTGCTAAAAGGTGACCAGGAAAAGGGAGGATGCCACACACAGAGAGTCAGAGGAGAAGACTAAAGATGAGAGTGAGAGAAGGTTTGAGAGACAGTCGCTGGCAAAGAAGAGACGAGTCCCATACCTCAGATGGGGCAGCTGCGGCTGCTGTCCGAAGTCTGCAGATGGTTCAGAAGATTGATGGGCCCGTGTGGTTGGGAGCTTGGAGCAACATGATTGAAGCAGGGAAGAATGCTTTGAGAGGGACAGGAGAAGACGGGCGTTCCAAGGAAAGGAGTTTATAAACAGCAGGCATGACCCAGGGCTTTGCCAGGGTATTTGAGGACAGGAAGGAAGAATAACGCATGCATCTGAACAATGCCATGGAGAAGGAGGCAAGCAAACTAGTCCACCAGGTGCGTGTGGATGTGGAAGGTAAAGATCAAAGATCACCAGGAGGTCACCACTGGGAGGAAGTAGAGAACAAATGGCTCCATAATAATAGAGAACTTGGAAGAAAGGTGGCCAATTTGAGGTGTGGTAGTTGATTAATATTTAAGCCATAACCTTTAAATTGAAGGATAACACTGAATTTTCATTTAAAGACGTGCTTTTCGAGAGAAATGACCCAAATAAAATAAGAGGAGAAATAACGACTAATACGGCAGAAATACAAAAAAAAAAAAAAAAAAAAGAGAATACTATGAACAATTATATGCCAACAGATTGGACAACCTAGAAATGGGTAAGTTTCTAGAAACATACAGGCTGTCAAAACTGAATCAAGAAGAAATTGAACAGACCAACCACCAGAAGTGAAATAGAATCTGTCATTTAAAAAACTCCCTGCAAACAAAAGTCTAGGACTGTACGGCTTCACTGGGGAATTCTACCAAACATACAAGGAAGAACTTATATCGATCCTTCTCAAACTCTTCCAGAAGATTGAAGAGGAGGGAACACTCCCAAAGTCATTTTATGAAGCCGCCATCACCCTGATACAAAACCAGACAAAGACACTACCAAAAAAGAAAATTACAGGACAATTCTTTGATGAAAATAGACGCAAAAATCCTCAACAAAATATTAGCAAACTGAATCCAACAACACATAAAAGTGATCACGCACCATGATAAAGTTGGATTCATCCTAGGGTCGCAAGGATGGCTCAATATACACAAATCAATGTGATACACCATGTCAACCAAAAAAAAAGACAAAAGCCACATGACCATCTCAACAGATGCAGAAAAAGCATTTGATAAAATTCAACATCCATTCATGGTAAAAACTCTCACCAAAGTGGTTACACAGGGAACAAATCTCAACATAATAAAAACTATTTAGGACAAACCCACAGCCAACATGATACTCAATAGTGAAAAGCTGAAAGCCTTCCTGCTAAAATCTGGAACAAGACAAGGATGCCCACTCTGACCCCTTCTATTTAACATAGTATTGGAAGTCCTAGCTACAGCAATTAGACAAGAAAAAGAAATAAAAGGTATCCAAATTGGAAGGGAAGAGGTAAAACATGGAGATGACATGGTAACTCTACATAGAAAACCCTAAAGACTCCACACAAAACTATTAGAACTGATAAACGAATTCAGCAAGGTAGCAGAATACAAGATTTACAGAAATCTGTTGCATTTCTTTACACTAACAATGAAATATCAGAAAGAGAACGTGAAAGCTCTGGTGGAAGATGGCAGAAGAGTAAGACATGGAGATCACCTTCCTCCCCACAGATACACCAGAAATACATCTACACGTGGAACAACTCCTACAGAACACCTACTGAATGCTGGCAGACCTCAGACCTCCCAAAAGGCAAGAAACTCCCCAAGTACCTGGGTAGGGCAAAAGAAAAAAAGAAAAAACAGAGACAAAAGAATAGGGATGGGACCTGCACCAGTGGGAGGGAGCTGTGAAGGAGGAAAGATTTCCAAACACTAGGAAGCCCCTTAGCGGGCAGAGACTGCGGGTGTCAGAGGGGGGGAGCTTCGGAGCCGCGGAGGAGAGTGCAGCCACAGGGGTGCAGAGGGCAAAGCGGGGAGATTCCCGCACAGACGATCGGTGCCCAGGATCAGTGCCGACCGGCACTCACCAGCCCGAGAGGCTTGTCTGCTCACCCGCCGGGGCGGACGGGGCTGCGAGCTGAGGCTCGGGCTTCGGTCGGAGCGCCAGTAGAGGACAGGGGTTGGCGGCGTGAACACAGCCAGAAGGGGGTTAGTGTGCCACGGCTGGCCGGGAGGGAATCTGGGGAAAAGTCTGGAGCTGCCGAAGAGGCAAGAGACTTTTTCTTCCCTCTTTGTTTCCTGGTGCGCGAGGAGAGGGGATTAAGAGCGCTGCTTAAAGGAGCTCCAGAGACGGGCGCGAGCTGCTGCTAAAAGCACGGACCCCAGAGACGGGCAGGAGACGCTAAGGCTGCTGCTGCCACCACCAAGAAGCCTGTGTGCAAGCACAGGTCACCATCCACACCTCCCTTCCGGGGAGCCTATGCAGCCCGCCACTGCCAGGTTCCCGGGATCCAGGGACAACTTCCCCGGGAGAATGCACGGCGCGCCTCAGGCTGGTGCAACGTCACGCCGGCCTCTGCCGCCACAGGCCCACCCCGCACTCCGTGCCCCTCCCTCCCCCCCGGCCTGAGTGAGCCAGAGCCCCTGAATCAGCGGCTCCTTTAACCCTGTGCTGTCTGAGAGAAAAACAGACCCCCTCTGGCGACCTACATGCAGAGGCGGGGCCAAATCCAAAGCTGAGACCCGGGAGCTGTGAGAACAAAGAAGAGGAAGGGAAATCTCTCCCAGCAGCCTCAGGAGCAGCGGATTAAATCTCCACAATCAACTTGATGTACCTGCATCTGTGGAATACCTGAATGGACAACGAATCATCCCAAATTGAGGCAGTAGGCTTTGGGAGCAAGATTTAGGATTTTTTCCCCTTTTCCTCTTTTTATGTGTATGTGTATGCTTCTGTGTGAGATTTTGTCTGTATAGCTTTGCTTCCACCATTTGTCCTAGAGTTCTATCCGTCCATTTTTATTTAAAAAAAATTTTTTTTCTTAATAATTTTAATAACTGTTTTACTTTATCTCCTTTTTTCTTTCTTTCTTTCTCTTTCTTTCTTCCTACTTCTACTAATTCTTTCTTCCTACTTCCTACTTCTACTAATTCTTTCTCTCTACTTTTTCTCCCTTTTATTCTCCCTTTTATTCTGAGCCGTGTGGATGACAGGCTGTTGGTGCTTCAGCCAGGAGTCAGTGCTGTGCCTCTGAGGTGGGAGAGCAAACTTCACGACACTGGGCAACAAGAGACCTCCCAGCTCCACATAATATCAAACAGCGAAAATCTCCCAGAGATCTCCATCTCAACACCAGCACCCAGCTTCACTCAACGACCAGCAAGCTACAGTGCTGGACACCCTTTGCCAAACAACTAGCAAAACAGGAACACTACCCCACCCATTAGCAGAGAGGCTGCCTAAAATCATAAGTCCACAGACACCCCAAAACACACCACTAGACGTGGACCTGCCCACTAGAGAGACAAGATCCAGCCTCATCCACCACAACACAGGCACTAGTCCCCTCCACCAGGAAGCCTACACAACCCACTGAACCAACCTTAGCCACTGGGGACAGACACTAAAAACAACGGAAACTACGAACCTACAGCCTGAAAAAAGGAGACCCCAAACACAGTAAGATAAGCAAAATGAGAAGACAGAAAAACACACAGCAGATGAAGGAGCAAGATAAAAACCCACCAGACCTAACAAATGAAGAGGAAATAGGCAGTCTACCTGAAAAAGAATTCAGAGTAATGATAGTAAAGATGATCCAAAATCTTGGAGACAGAATAGAGAAAATGCAAGAAACGTTTAACAAGGACCTAGAAGAACTAAAGATGAAACAAACAACGATAAACAACACAAAAAATGAAATGAAAAATACTCTAGATGGGATCAATAGCAGAATAACTGAGGCAGAAGAACAGATAAGTGACCTGGAAGATAAAACAGTGGAAATAACTACTGCAGAGCAGAATAAAGAAAAAAGAATGAAAAGAACCAAGGACAGTCTCAGAGACCTCTGGGATAAAATTAAATGCACCAACATTCGAATTATAGGGGTTCCAGAAGAAGAAGAGAAAAAGAAATGGACTGAGAAAATATTTGAAGAGATTATAGTTGAAAACTTCCCAAATATGGGAAAGGAAATAGTTAATCAAGTCCAGGAAGCACAGAGAGTCCCATACAGGATAAATCCAAGGAGAAATACGACAAGACATATATTAATCAAACTGTCAAAAATTAAATACAAAGAAAGCATATTAAAAGCAGCAAGGGAAAAACAAAAAATAACACACAAGGGAATCCCCATAAGGTTAACAGCTGATCTCTCAGCAGAAACTCTGCAAGCCAGAAGGGAGTGGCAGGACATACTGAAAAGGATGAAGGAGAAAAACCTGCAACCAAGATTACTCTACCCAGCAAGGATCTCATTCAGATTTGATGGGGAAATTAAAACCTTTACAGACAAGCAAAAGCTGAGAGAATTCAGCACCACCAAACCAGTTTTACAACAAATGCTAAAGGCAACAAATGCTAGGCAACAAATGCTAGGCAAGAAACACAAGAGAAGGAAAAGACCTACAATAATGAACCAAAAACAATTTAGAAAATGGGAATAGGAACATACATATCGATAATTACCTTAAATGTAAATGGACTAAATGCTCTCATCAAAAGACACAGATTGGCTGAATGGATACAAAAACAAGACCCATATATATGCTGTCTACAAGAGACCCACTTCAGACCCAGAGACACATACAGATTGAAAGTAAGGGGATGGAAAAAGATATTCCATGCAAATGGAAACCAAAAGAAAGCTGGAGTAGCAATTCCCATATCAGACAAAATAGACTTTAAAATAAAGACTATTAGAAGAGACAAAGAAGGACACTACACAATGATCAAGGGATCAATCCAAGAAGAAGATATAACAACTGTGAATATTTATGCACCCAACATAGGAGCACCTCAATACATAAAGCAAATACTAACAGCCATAAAAGGGGAAATCGACAGTAACACATTCATAGTAGGGGACTTTAACACCCCACTTTCACCCATGGACAGATCATCCAAAATGAAAATAAATAAGGAAACACAAGCTTTAAATGATACATTAAACAAGATGGACTTAATTGATATTTATAGGAAACTCCATCCAAAAACAACAGAATACACATTTTTCTCAAGTGCTCATGGAACATTCTCCAGGATAGATCATATCTTGGGACACAAATCAAGCCTTGGTAAATTTAAGAAAATTGAAACTGTATCAAGTATCCTTTCTGACCACAACACTATGAGACTAGATATCAATTACAGGAAAAGATCTGTAAAAAATACAAACACATGGGGGCTAAAAAATACACTACTTAATAACGAAGTGATCACTGAAGAAATCAAAAAATACCTGAGGAAATCAAAAAATACCTAGAAACAAATGACAATGGAGACACGACGACCCAAAACCTATGGGATGCAGCAAAAGCAGTTCTAAGAGGGAAGTTTATAACAATACAATCTTACCTTAAGAAACAGGAAACATCTCGAATAAACAACCTAACCTCGTACCTAAAGCAATTAGAGAAAGAAGAACAAAAAAAATCCAAAGTTAGCGAAGGAAAGAAATCATAGAGATCAGATCAGAAATAAATGAAAAAGAAATGAAGGAAACGACAGCAAAGATCAATAAAACTATAAGCTGGTTCTTTGACAAGATAAACAAAATTGATAAACCATTAGCCAGACTCATCAAGAAAAAAAGGGAGAAGACTCAAATCAATAGAATTAGAAATGAAAAAGGAGAAGTAACAACTGACACTGCAGAAATACAAAAGATCATGAGAGATTACTACAAGCAACTCTATGCCAATAAAATGGACAACCTGGGAGAAATGCACACGTGCCAAGACTGAATCAGGAAGAAATAGAAAATATGAACAGACCAATCACAAGCACTGAAATTGAAACTCTGATTAAAAATCTTCCAACAAGGGGGGACCTTGAAGATGGCGGAAGAGTAAGACGCGGAGATCGCCTTCCTCCCCACGGATACACCAGAAATACATCCACACGTGGAACAACTCCTACAGAACACCTACTGAAGGCTGGCAGAAGACCTCAGACCTCCCAAAAGGCAAGAAACTCCCCACGTACCTGGGTAGGGCAAAAGAAAAAACAGAGACAAAAGAATAAGGACGGCACCTGCACCAGTGGGAGGGAGCTGTGAAGGAGGAAACGTTTCCACACACTAGGAAGCCCCTCCACGGGCGGAGACTGCGGGAGGCGGAGGGGGGAGCTTCGGGACCGCGGAGTAGTGCACAGCGACGGGTGCGGAGGGCAAAGCGGGGAGATTCCTGCACAGACGATCGGTGCCGACCGGCACTCACCAACCCGAGAGGCTTGTCTGCGGGTGGGGCGGGCGGGACTGCGAGCTGAGGCTCGGGTTTCGGTTTCGGACGGACCGCAGGGAGAGGACTGGGGTTGGCGGCTTGAACATAGCCTGAAGGGGTTAGTGCACCACGACTAGCCGGGAGGGAGTTCGGGGAAAAGCCTGCACCTGCCGAAGAGGCAAGAGACTTTTTCTTCCCTCTTTGTTTCCTGGTGCGCGAGGAGAGGGGATTAAGAGCACTGCTTAAAGGAACTCCAGAGACGGGCGCGAGCCGCGGCTAAAAGCGCGAACCCCAGAGACGGGCGCGAGCCGCGGCTAAAAACACGGACCCCAGAGTCGGGTGTGAGCCGCAGCTAAAAGCATGGACCCCAGAGACGGGCGGGAGACGCTAAGGCTGCTGCTGCCGCCACCAAGGGGCCTGTGTGCGAGCACAGGTCACTCTCCACACCCCTCTTTCGCGGAGCCTGTGCAGCCCGCCACTGCCAGGTTCCCGGGATCCAGGGACAACTACCCCGGGACAACGCACGGCGGGCCTCAGGCTGGTGCAACGTCACGCCGGCCTCTGCCGCAATGTCACACCGCCTCTGCCGCCGCAGGCCCGCCCCGCACGCAGTGCCCCTCCTTCCCCCATCCCCCAACCCCCGGCCTGAGTGAGCCGGAGCCCCCGAATCAGCGGCTCCTTTACCCCGTCCTGTCTGAGCAAAAAACAGACGCCCTCCAGCGACCTACACGCAGAGGCAGGGCCAAATCCAAAGCTGAGCTCCTGTGAGCTGTGAGAACAAAGAAGAGAAAGGGAAATCTCTCCCAGCAGCCACAGAAGCAGCGGATTAAAGCTCCACAATCAACTTGATGTACCCTGCATCTGTGGAATACCTGAATAGACAAGGAATGATCCCAAATTGAAGAGGGGGAATTTAGGAGCAAGATCTATGATTTTTTTCCCTTTTCCTCTTTTTGTGAATGTGTACGTGTATGCTTCTGTGTGAGATCTTGTCTGTATACTCTTGCTTCCACCATTTGTCCTAGGGCTCTATCCGTCCATGGTTTTTTAAAAAAATTTTTTTTCTTAATAATTAATTTTAATTGTAATAAATTTATTATACTTTACCTTCGTTCTTTCTTTCTTTCTTTCCTTCCTTCCTTCCCTCCTTTAGACAACGAATCACCCCAAATTGAGGAGGTGGTTTCTGAGAGCAAGATTTATGATTTTTCCCCCTTTACCTCTTTTTGTGAAGGTGTATGTGTATGCTTCTGTGTAAGATTTTCTCTGTATAGCTTTGCTTCCAACATTTGTCCTAAGGTTCTATCCGTCCCTTTTTTTTTTCTAAATATTTTTTAATTCAATAACTATATTATACTTTATTTTATTTTTACTGTATCTTCTTTCTTTCTGTCTTTTTTCCTTCTTTCCCTCCTTCCTTCCTTCCTCCCTCCCTCCCTCCTTTCTTTCCTTCTTTGCTTCTTTCTTCCTTCCTTCCTTTCCTCCTTTCCCTCTTTCTTTCCTCATACTTCTACCAATTCTCTCTACTTTTTCTCCCTTTTATTCTGAGCCGTGTGGATGAAAGGCTCTTGGTGCTCCAGCCCAGGAGTCAGGGCTCTGCCTCTGAGGTAGGAGAGCCAACTTCAGGACACTGGTCAACAAGAGACCTCCCAGCTCCACATAATATTAAACGGTGAAAATCTCCCAGAGACCTCCATCTTAACACCAGCACCCAGCTTCACTCAACGACCAGCAAGCCACAGTGCTGGACAACCTATGCCAAACAACTAGCAAAACAGGAACACAACCCTACCCATTAGCAGAGAGGCTGCTTAAAATCATAATAAGGCCACAGACACCCCAAAACACACCACCAGACGTGAACCTGCCCACTAGAGAGACAAGATCCAGCCTCATCCACCACAACACAGGCACTAGTCCCCTCCACCAGGAAGCCTACACAACCCACTGAAACAACCTTAGCCACTGGAGACAGACATCAAAAACAACGGGAACTACGAACGTGCAGCCTGCAAAAGGAGACCCCAAACACAGTAAGATAAGCAAAATGAGAAGACAGAAAAACACACAGCAGATGAAGGATCAAGATAAAATCCCACCAGACCTAACAAATGAAGAGGAAATAGGCAGTCTACCTGAAAAAGAATTCAGAATAATGATAGTAAGGATAATCCGAAATCTTGGAAGTAGAATGGACAAAATGCAAGAAACAGTTAACAAGGACCTACAAGAACTAAAGATGAAACAAGCAACGATGAACAACGCAATAAATGAAATTAAAAGTACTCTAGATAGGATCAGTAGCAGAATAACTGAGGCAGAAGAACGGATAAGTGACCTGGAAGATAAAGTAGTGGAAATAACTACTGCAGAGCAGAATAAAGAAAAAAGAATGAAAAGAACTGAGGACAGTCTCAGAGACCTCTGGGACAACATGAAACGCACCAACATTCGAATTATAGGGGTTCCAGAAGAAGAAGAAAGAAAGAAAGGGACTGAGAAAATATTTGAAGAGATTAGAGTTGAAAACTTCCCTAATATGGGAAAGGAAATAGTTAATCAAGTCCAGGAAGCACAGAGAGTCCCATACAGGATAAATCCAAGGAGAAATACGCCAAGACACATATTAATCAAACTGTCAAAAATTAAATACAAAGAATGCATATTAGAAGCAGCAAGGGAAAAACAACAAATAACACACAAGGGAATCCCCATAAGGTTAACAGCTGATCTCGCAGCAGAAACCCTACAAGCCAGAAGGGAGTGGCAGGACATACTGAAAGTGATGAAGGAGAAAAACCTGCAGCCAAGACTACTCTACCCAGCAAGGATCTCATTCAGATTTGATGGAGAAATTAAAACCTTTACAGACAAGCAAAAGCTGAGAGAGTTCAGCACCACCAAACCAGCTTTACAACAAATGCTAAAGGAACTTCTCTAGACAAGAAACACAAGAGAAGGAAACGACCTATAGTAACGAACCCAAAACAATATAGAAACTGGGAATAGGAACATACATATCGATAATTACCTTAAATGTAAATGGATTAAATGCTCCCACCAAAAGACACAGATTGGCTGAATGGATACAAAAACAAGACCCATATATATGCTGTCTACAAGAGACCCACTTCAGACCTAGAGACACATACAGACTGAAAGTAAGAGGATGGAAAAAGATATTCCATGCAAATGGAAACCAAAAGAAAGCTGGAGTAGCAATTCTCATATCAGACAAAATAGACTTTAAAATAAGGACTATTAAAAGGGACAAAGAAGGACACTACATAATGATCAAGGGATCGATCCAAGAAGAAGATATAACAATTGTAAATATTTATGCACCCAACATAGGAGCACCTCAATACATAAGGCAAATACTAACAACCATAAAAGGGGAGATCAACAGTAACACATTCATAGTAGGGGACTTTAACACCCCACTTTCACCCATGGACAGATCATCCAAAATGAAAATAAATAAGGAAACACAAGCTTTAAACGATACATTAAACAAGATGGACTTAATTGATATTTATAGGACACTCCATCCAAAAACAACAGAATACACATTTTTCTCAAGTGCTCATGGAACATTCTCCAGGATAGATCATATCTTGGGTCACAAATCAAGCCTTGGTAAATTTAAGAAAACTGAAATTGTATCAAGTATCTTTTCTGACCACAACGCCATAAGACTAGATATCAATTACAGGAAAAGATCTGTAAAAAATACAAACACATGGAGGCTAAACAATACACTACTTAATAATGAAGTGATCACTGAAGAAATCAAAGAGGAAATAAAAAAATACCTAGAAACAAATGACAATGGAGACACAACGACCCAAAACCTATGGGATGCAGCAAAAGTAGTTCTAAGGGGGAAGTTTATAGCAATACAAGCCCACCTTAAGAAGCAGGAAACATCTCGAATAAACAGCCTAACCTTGCACCTCAAGCAATTAGAGAAAGAAGAACAAAAAAACCCCAAAGCTAGCAGAAGGAAAGAAATCATAAAAATCAGATCAGAAATAAATGAAAAAGAAACGAAGGAAACGATAGCAAAGATCAATAAAACTAAAAGCTGGTTCTTTGAGAAGATAAACAAAATAGATAAACTACTAGCCAGACTCATCAAGAAAAAAAGGGAGAAGACTCAAATCAATAGAATTAGAAATGAAAAAGGAGAAGTAACAACTGACACTGCAGAAATAAAAAAAATCATGAGAGATTACTACAAGCAACTCTATGCCAATAAAATGGACAATCTGGAAGAAATGGACAAATTCTTAGAAATGCACAACCTGCCAAGACTGAATCAGGAAGAAATAGAAAATATGAACAGACCAATCACAAGCACTGAAATTGAAACTGTGATTAAAAATCTTCCAACAAACAAAAGCCCAGGACCATATGGCTTCACAGGTGAATTCTATCAAACGTTTAGAGAAGAGCTAACACCTATCCTTCTCAAACTCTTCCAAAATATAGCAGAGGGAGGAACACTCCCAAATTCCTTCTACGAGGCCACGATCACCTTGATACCAAAACCAGACAAGGATGTCACAAAGAAAGAAAACTACAGGCCAATATCACTGATGAACATAGATGCAAAAATCCTCAACAAAGTACTAGCAAACAGAATCCAACAGCACATTAAAAGGATCATACACCGTGATCAAGTGGGGTTTATTCCAGGAATGCAAGGATTCTTCAATATACGCAAATCTATCAATGTGATAAACCATATTAACAAATTGAAGGAGAAAAACCATATGATCATCTCAATAGATGCAGAGAAAGCTTTCGACAAAATTCAACACCCATTTATGATAAAAACCCTCCAGAAAGTAGGCACAGAGGGAACTTTCCTCAACATAATAAGGGCCATATATGACAAGCCCACAGCCAACATCATCCTCAATGGTGAAAAACTGAAAGCATTTCCACTAAGATCAGGAACAAGACAAGGCTGTCCACTCTCACTACTATTATTCAACATAGTTTTGGAAGTTTTAGCCACAGCAATCAGAGAAGAAAAGGAAATAAAAGGAATCCAAATCGGAAAAGAAGAAGTAAAGCTGTCACTGTTTGCAGATGACATGATACTATACATAGAGAATCCTAAAGATGCTAACAGAAAACTACTAGAGCTAATCAATGAATTTGGTAAAGTAGCAGGATACAAAATTAATGCACAGAAATCTCTGGCATTCCTATATACTAATGATGAAAAATCTGAAAGTGAAATCAAGAAAGCACTCCCATTTACCATTGCAACAAAAAGAATAAAATATCTAGGAATAAACCTACCTAAGGAGACGAAAGACCTGTATGCAGAAAATTATAAGACACTGATGAAAGAAATTAAAGATGATACAAATAGATGGAGAGATATACCATGTTCTTGGATGGGAAGAATCAACATTGTGAAAATGACTCTACTACCCAAAGCAATCTACAGATTCAATGCAATCCGTATCAAACTACCACTGGCATTTTTCACAGAACTAGAACAAAAAATTTCGCAATTTGTATGGAAACACAAAAGACCCCGAATAGCCAAAGCAATCTTGAGAACGAAAAAAGGAGCTGGAGGAATCAGGCTCCCTGACTTCAGACTATATTACAAAGCAACAGTAATCAAGACAGTATGGTACTGGCACAAAAACAGAAAGATAGATCAGTGGAACAGGATAGAAAGCCCAGAGATAAACCCACGCACATATGGACACCTTATCTTTGATAAAGGAGGCAGGAATGTACAGTGGAGAAAGGACAGCCTCTTCAATAAATGGTGCTGGGAAAACTGGACAGGTACATGTAAAAGTATGAGATTAGATCACTCCCTAACACCATACACAAAAATAAGCTCAAAATGGATTAAAGACCTAAACGTAAGGCCAGAAACTATCAAACTCTTAGAGGAAAACATAGGCAGAACACTCTATGACATAAATCACAGCAAGATACTTTTTGACCCACCTCCTAGAGAAATGGAAATAAAAACAAAGATAAACAAATGGAACCTAATGAAACTTCAGAGCTTTTGCACAGCAAAGGAAACCATAAATAAGACCAAAAGACAACCCTCAGAATGGGAGAAGATATTTGCAAATGAAGCAACTGACAAAGGATTAATCTCCAAAATTTACAAGCAGCTCATGGAGCTCAATAACAAAAAAACAAACAACCCAATCCAAAAATGGGCAGAAGACCTAAATAGACATATCTCCAAGGAAGATATACAGACTGCCAACAAACACATGAAAGAATGCTCAACATCGTTAATCATTAGAGAAATGCAAACCAAAACTACAATGAGATATCATCTCACACCAGTCAGAATGGCCATCAGCAAAAAATATAGAAACAATAAATGCTGGAGAGGGTGTGGAGAAAAGGGAACACTCTTGCACTGCTGGTGGGAATGTGAATTGGTACAGCCACTATGGAGAACAGTATGGAGATTCCTTAAAAATCTACAAATAGAACTACCATATGAGCCAGCAATCCCACTCCTGGGCATATACCCTGAGAAAACCATAATTCAAAGAGATTCATGTACCAAAATGTTCATTGCAGCTCTATTTACGATAGCCCGGAGATGGAAACAACCTAAGTGCCCATCATCGGATGAATGGATAAAGAAGATGTGGCACATATATACAATGGAATATTACTCAGCCATAAAAAGAAACGAAATTGAGTTATTTGTAATGAGGTGGGTATACCTAGAGTCTGTCATACAGAGTGAAGTAAGTCAGAATGAGAAAGACCAATACCGTATGCTAACACATATATATGGAATTTAAGAAAAAAAATGTTATGAAGAACCTAGGGGTAAGACAGGAATAAAGACACATACCTACTAGAGAATGGACTTGAGGATATGGGGAGGGGGAAGGGTGAGCTGTGACAAAACAAGAAAGAGGCACGGACATATATACACTACCAAACGTAAGGTAGATATCTAGTGGGAAGCAGCCACATAGCACAGGGAGATCAGCTCGGTGCTTTGTGACCGCCTGGAGGGGTGGGATGGGGAGGGTGGGAGGGAGGGAGATGCAAGAGGGAAGAGATATGGGAACATATGTGTATGTATAACTGATTCACTTTGTTACAAAGCAGAAACTAACACACCATTGTAAAGCAATTATACCCCAATAAAGATGTTAAAAAAAAAAAAAGACAATGTGAAAAAAGTATCCCTTTTAAAATTTCATCCAAAAAAAAAATACCTGGGAATAAACCTGACCAAGGAGGTGAAAGACTTATACGCTGAGAACTATAAAGCATTAATAAAGGAAACGAGGGCTTCCCTGGTGGCGCAGTGGTTGAGGGTCTGCCTGCCGATGCAGGGGACACGGGTTCGTGCCCTGGTCTGGGAAGATTCCATGTGCCGCAGAGCGGCAAGGCCCGTGAGCCATGGCCCGTGAGGCTGCGCGTCTGGAGCCTGTGCTCCACAGTGGGAGAGGCCACAACAGTGAGAGGCCCGCATACCGCCAAAAAAATAAAATAAAATAAATAAAGGAAACTAAAGATGATTCAAAGAAATGGAAAGCTACCCCATGCTCTTGGATTGGAAGAATTAACATTGTTAAAATGGCCATACTACCCAAAGCAATCTATGGATTTATTGTGATCCCTATCTAATTACCCATGACATTTTTCACAGAAGTAGAACAAATAATCCTAGTTTATATGGAACCACAAAAGATCCAGAATTGCCAAGGAAATCCTGAGGAAAAAAAAAAACAAAGCTAGAGGCATAACCCTCTCAGACTTCAGACAATACTACAAAGCTACAGTAATCAAAGTAGTGTGATATTGGCACAAAAACAGATATTTGGATCAATAGAACAGAACAGAGAGCCCAGAAATAAACCCACATACCTAGAGTCGATTAATCTTCGACAAAGGATGCAAGAATACATAATGGAGAAAAGACAGTCTCTTCAGCAAGTGATACTGGGAAAGCTGGACAGCCACATATAAATCAATGAAGTTAGAACACTGCCTCACACCATATACAAAAATAAACTCAGAATGGCTTAAAGACTTAAATATAAGACATGACACTGTAAAATTCCTAGAAGAGAACATAGGCAAAACATTCTGACATAAACTGTAGCAATGTTTTCTTAGGTCAGTCTCCCAAGGCAAAGGAAATAAAAGCAAAAATAAAGAAGTGGGACCTAATCAAACTTATAAGCTTTTGCACAGCAAAGGAAACCATAAACAAAAATACAACCTACAGAATGGAAGAAAATATTTGCAAACAATGCAACTGACAAGAGCTTAATTTCCAAAATATACAAACAGCTCATACAGCTCAATATCAAGAAAACAAACAACTGGGGACTTCCTTGGAGGGCAGTGGTTAAGAATCTGCCTGCCAATGCAAGGGACACCAGTTCGATCCCTGGTCCGGGAAGATCCCACATGCCGCGGAGCAACTAAGCCCATGCGCCACAACTACTGAGCCTGCGCTCTAGAGCCTGTGAGCCACAACTACTGAGCCCGTGTGCCACAACTACTAAGCCCACGTGCCTAAAGCCCATGCTGCTCGATGAGAGAAGCCACTGCAATGAGAAGCCCGTGCACCACAACGAAGAGCAGCCTCCACTCCCTGCAACTCGAGAAAGCCTGCGTGGAGCAACGAAGACCCAACACAGCCAAAAATAAAAAACCACACAAACAACCCACCCAATCAAAAAACAGGCAGAGGGCTTCCCTGGTGGCACAATGGTTGAGAATCCGCCTGCAGATGCAGGGGACTCAGGTTCATGCCCCGGTCTGGGAGGATCCCACATGCCGCAGAACGGCTGGGCCCGTGAGCCATGGCCACTGGGCCTGCGCGTCCGGAGCCTGTGCTCCGCAATGGGAGAGGTCACGGCAGTGAGAGGCCCACGTACCACAAAAAAAAAAAAAAAAAAAAAAAACAGGCAGAAAGGCTAAATAGACATTTCTCCAAAGAAGACACGAAGATGGCCAACAGGCACATGAAAAGATGCTCAACATCACTAATTATTAGAGAAATGCAACTCAGAGCTACAATAAGGTTATCACCTTGCACCAGTCAGAACTGCCATCATCAGAAAGTCTTCAAATAACAAATGCTGGGAGGGTGTGGAGAAAAGGGAACCCTCTTACACTGTTGGTGGGAATGTAAATTGGTGCAGCCACTATGGAGAACAGTATGGAGGTTCCTTAAAAAACTAAAAATAGAGTTACCATATGATGCAGCAATCCCACTTCTGGACATATATCCAGAAAAGACAAAAACTCTAGTTCAAAAAGATACATGCTCCTCAATGTTCATAGCAGCACTATTTACAATAGCCAAGACATGGAAGCAACCTAAGTGTCCAAAGAAAGATGAATGAAGAAGATGTGGTATATATATGCAAAATGGACTATTAGCCATAAAAAAGAATGAAATAATGCCATTTGCATCAAAATGGATGGACCTAGAGATTATCATACTAAGTGAAGTCAGATAAAGACAAATATCATATATCACTTATGTGTGGAATCTAAAAAAACTGATAATACCAATGAACTTACTGACAAAACAGAAAAATGCTCACATACATAGAAAACAAACCTATGATTACCAAAGGGGAAAGGGTGGGGAGGGATAAATTAGACGTTTGGGATGAACAGATACACACCACTCTATATAAAATAGATAAACAACAAGGTCCTACAGTATAGTGCAGGGAACTATATTCAATAACTTATAATGGAAAAGAATCTGAAAAAGTATATACATATATGTGTGTGTGTATCTGAATCACTTTGCTATACATCTGAAACTAACACGATAAATCAACTATACCTCAATAAAAAAATAAATAAAGTTGTGCTTTTCAAATTTGGCTATACCTTAGAAACACCCGAGGAGCTGTTTAAAAAAATTTGCATAACCAACTGAAAGATATGACCTCCTATGGAAGAAAAGACTCCATTAGCAACAAATAAGATAAAATACTGAAGAATAAACTTAAGATATGTACAAAACCTTAAAATAATACTGAAAGACAAAAACATAGGTTTTCCTTGCTATTGGATAGGATGATGTAACATCATAAAGATGCCAATTATACCCAGATTAATATATGAATTTAATGTAGTCTCAATAAAAATACCAACTTTATTTCTTTCTGGAGCTAAATAGTTAATTCTAAATTTCATACGTGCACAATAAAGAAAACCCAGAAAAAAGGAAAGTCACAGGCAGGACATCCTACCAGATATTAAAACATACACAATAAAGTCTACATAATGCAGAATGTTGTACTGATACAGGAAGAGACAGACTCACCAGAGGAACATACTAGAAAGGCCAGGAAAAGGACCAAATACATATGGAAATTTGATTCAAAATGAAGGGGGCATCTCAAGTCATCAGGGCAAAGACAGACTCTAGTAAGTGGTAGAGTGACAACTGGATGGCCAGTTGGAAAAAGATAAATTTGGATCCATGCCTCATACCACACACATACCACACATTAAATAATAAATGTATCAGGCCCAAATGTAAAGAAATGAAACAAGTACTAAAAGAAAACATGGGTGAATTCCTTTCTAATCTGGGAGTGGGAGAGGCCAACTATGACTCAAAATTCAGAACTGTAAAAAAATAAAGACAACATCATAGCAATTAAAAAGAACTTCATGGTAAAAAAAAAAAATTAGAGCAAAAGACAAAATGGCAAATTGGGAGAAAATATCTGTAATTTGCATCACAAAGGGCCAATGTCTTTAATATATAAATAATTCTTAAACATTGAGAAGGATTTAAAAAAACTCTCAGATGGAAACAAGTGGCAAATAAACAAGCAGAAAACACACAAAAAGATACACAGGTGGTCTTTAAACATGAGAAAAAATGCTCATCATTATTTTAAGAGAAATGCATATTGAAACCGCACTTTCTCACTAATTAGAATGGAACAAATCCAAATGCTGGGCAAAACATTCTGTTGGCAAAGCTGTGATGAAACACACACTCTCATGCTTTCCTAGTGGGTGAAAAATTCCATAGCAACTGCTATGGAGGGGAATTCAGAAAAAAACTAAATATGCGATTTCCCTTTGACCCAGCAAAACCACTTCTAGGAGTCAACCCCTAAGATGTAAGTCCACAAATACTAAAACGCTGTAAGTGCCAGGTTATTTATAGTGGCACTATCATAAGAGCAAAAGATTGAAAGTAACCCAAGTATTGAGCAATAGAAAACTTATTGAATACATTATGCTTTACCCCTATGACAGAATATGTGGCTATATGGTGAGCCTGCCATGAAAAAGAATTAGAATGATCTCTAAAAGCTGAGATGGAGTCATTTCTAGGGTATATTGTTTGTAAAAAAAAAAAAAGAAAGGCCCAGAACAGTGTATACAGAATGCTAACTTCCGTGTAAGAAAGAAGATATAAGAATATCTATACATATTTGCTCATTTTTGGAAAAAGAAACATAAGAAAGGTAAACCAGAAACTAAGCAAATGGTTCCCCATAGAGAGTGAATGCCTTCGTACATGGTTTTGACTTTTGAACCATGTAAATGGCTTATTCAAAAATAAATTTTAAGAAAAAGGAAAAAAGCAATTCCTAAAATTAAATTTTAAAAAGCACAAATAAACCTAATGCATATCAAATTAATAATATAACGACACTTAGAAAAGAGTTAATTCTTGTGAATTTTGAAAAGTAGCCTGTACATTCTTCATGAGATGTATTCAAAGCGGAGAGAGAAGTACAAAGGAATTGGGAACCTTTCCCAGTAGGTTAATTATTAGTTGTACTCTGGATTAAAATGTGAAACAACTTATATATTTTTAGATAGTGCAAATAAATAAATTCATCTTACAAGAACCAAAATTTTCACTCTAAGAGAAAAAAAGACATAAGTATAAAATAAAAGAGGGTTAGAAAAACCCCATAATGTTAATTTGAACTGGACCTGTTTATCTGAATCAGTTTGAGCATCGGAAAGAATGACTGTATTTAAATATCAACACATTGAATAAGAAATAATTTGTGAGTCCTAAGGTGAGACAGGGTCGGGGGGGCGGGGGCAGCGAGGAAGGAAAGCTCTTCCTCTTTATAGAAGAACGCCACTAATAAGTGTAGACAGAATGAGAAAATGAGGAACATTATCATTTCGCCACCCCTGATATAATCAGTGATCCAGGCAAGGATCATCCACGACGCTAAAACCACTGGGTAAAAGGGTTTCAGGGAGAAAGATATTCACTATTTTAACCAGGTGAGGAAACAGCACCACCAATAATGGACAGCCTGCCATCCTAACAAGGATGATGCAGGATGCACTACCCAACATCCCCTAGGAAATAGTCTTGCCAGATGTTTAACCTGTGTCTATTCAAGCCTCTGTCCACAACCTCAGAAAGTAGAGAGAAGAACAAATCAGTGACACCATGAAGAAGCCATCAGTCAAATCTAGAATGTAGGACATTCTGTAAGAAAACTGGCCTAGATAGTTCAAAATGAATCAATGTTATGTTTTAAAAATGTTTTAGGTGAAAAGAGATGACAAAGATAGAACCAAATGTAACACATGAACCTTGGTTAGATCCTAGATTGGAAAAGAAAACAGAAGGGAGGGAAATAAGAAAGAACAAACCTGAAAAGGGGACAAATTGAGGACGGAATTATTGTTATTTTTCTTAGGTGTAAAAATGGAATTGTAGTTATGTAGAAAATTGACCTTATTTCTAGATGTTTCATACTGAAGTATTTAGGGAGATAGCATCTTATACAATGAATTTCAAATGGTGACCCTAGGGAAAAGGTAAATCTGTGTTCAGTAGGTTTGAAAATGTTCAAATAAAAAGCTGAGGGGAGAATGAAAAACAAAAAGGGCCTAGTCCCGCCCCTGCCCCAGACCAATGGAATCTCTAGGTTTGGGTGCCATCTGTGAGGCTCCCCCATCTAGTGCCCCCCAGATACTTATGTACACCTGCGGCTGAGAACTAACCATTCAGAGTTCCAGGAGGTGTGGGCAAAAAAAAAAAGAACGATAGAATTTTGTAGTGAAGAGATGGCTTTGAGAGCACACAGATACTCCCCAAATAGTGACTGAAAAGGGCAGGAAGAGGACGCAGTTAGCAGGGCTGTGGGGTGTGTGTTGGGGGGGGCGTGGTTCTGGAGGGAACAAGCATTAAGGAGAATCTCAAATAGCAGTGACTGAAGCTGAAGCCACGGAGCCGGCGATGCTCAAACACTTCTCGTAAATTAAAATCATTGAACTAGATGAGGTTTCCTAACCCAAACCCCATGTAGTCAGAATCTCTGGGGACTAGACTTGGATGTGTGGGCTTTCCAAAGGCTCTCCAGGTCATTTTGAGGAAGGCCCTTGATTAGGAACTACTGTTAGACCATCCCTTCAGTTCCTTCCGACCCTGACGCTATGCAACTCCACACTTAGAGACCTTATTTCCAAATCTAGGAGGGCTGGGGCGTCCTCGCCCCTAACTGACCAGCCCCTTCCTTAGGAGGTAGACACCTTCCCCGAGGGAACCCAGAGGCCTTGGGGAAAAGCAGGTGGCAGGGTTGTCCCCAACATTGTGGCTAGACTCTAACATGGGCCGGGGGGGGGGGGGAGGGAAGGTACAGGGGGCAGTTTCTGCCAAGCATTTGAGCTGCCAGGGCCAGAAGTGGTGTCTGCCGCACTCCGAGGGGGCAGGGGGTAAGAGGGAGCGAGTCGGGAGGCCTTGACCTGAGACTTCGGCTCATCTTCTCCCTTCACCAGGCCTCAGTCTCCTCATCTGAGAAATGGGTCTCTCTGATCTCCTAGGTCCCCTTGGGTCCCTCCTTTCTCTGATTTTACCATTCTCATCAGGAGGACACACCAACATGCCCTAAAAAGGATGAACTGGGCTGCAATGTGTCAGAATATTTATTCTTACCCTCACAGTAACGTGGGTGGGAGGGATGTGGACGCCGGGCACACCCCACTTTGTGGCAGCCCTTGGCCAATGCTGTTCGCCTGCAAGACTGCCCTTGTGAAGCAGGTACCGACTTCCCAGACTACAGGAGAAAGATGTAATTGCCATTATTTCTCTAACAGATTTTATCTTCGCTTACAAACCTCCACTTCCACCAAAGAGGAGAAAACTACATTTGCCACCTGCATAGTAACTGAGCGGCTCCAGAGTTTTTTCGTGTTTGGTAGTCACCTCAGGATGCTGCCTGTTGCCCCTTCTTCCTGTATCCTCAAAACTGCCCTAGACCCAGGGAGGGGGACATCTCATGTTTCACCTGGGGGGATGGGAGAGGGGCCTCTGGTCTACAACTGCCGCCTGCCCACGGTGGTCTCGGCAGAGAAGTGGGCCTGTCCCCGCTCGTCCAGTCACCACGGCCTCCAGACTCCAGGTCGGTTAACACACTCTTTACCCCCCTCACCCAAAATAGAGGCCCCTGCGGATGCGCTCAGGCCTGTGCCAGGCAGTGGGAGCCAAGTGGTGAACTGAACGGACGCGAAACATAGACTGTGCAACTAACTGATGAATTCCATACCTTTGACCTTTGTGGTTGGTGCTAAAAGGGGAAATGCAGGGAGCTCAGGAAGGAGCCAGGCGAGGCACATCAGTGCCACCTTGGTTTACGCACCTGTAGGCTTCAATGCAAAACTCCAGTCCTTGCCTGCTTTCCACAAGAAACACGGCCGCACCGAGCATTCCACGGTTTGTGGGAATCTTACGAGGATGGGAGGGGAAGGGCAGGGCATCACCTTCCTCCATGTTACTCCCCCTCTGCTTCCAGATTCCCCTCACCACCCTCCAACCAGGGAGTCTAAGTTCCTCTTCTCTTGGCCATGCCGAGGAGCTTTCTCAATGTCTCAGACCTGGACCCAAGCCCATTTGGGGCCTAGGTGCCCTCAAGTAGGGTCAGTAAACGTTTCCTTACCAGACAGTTTCAAGACGTCTCACACCAGGTGCCTCGGCAAATAACACCCCCTCCATTCCATGGCACTCTCACCCCATGCCCACCTGTCCCTTACTGCTCCCTCCAGGTGGGGCTGTAAGGGCCACTGCCCTGCCCTCCGGCAGCAAATGTCAACTGTGCCCTGCCACGACCCTCCTGTCACCATGTCACTTGTTGGTAACCTCATCTGCTCCCGTACACCTGACTTCACGTGCTCCCTGACTCGGAGCCGACAGGCACCGCTTCCCGAGGTCTGCTGGTGCCTCACAAAGGGTAAGACGCCTCTCTTACCTCACTACATTTCTCTTCCCAAAGTGCGAAAGCGTCATGGCTTTTCCCATCACTGGGATGGGCTGGGGCTGGGGGCTCTGCCGAAAACATGAGTCCAGGGCAGGGATCATCCCTCTAGCAGAACAGTCAACTCTAGGAAAGCAAATTGTGGCTCTTTAGGAAACTGGGAATGACAACGAGTAAAGAGTTACTTTAGAAATGATCTGGCAACCACACCTTGCGTGGAAATGTTGCCTTCTCCAAGATTTTCTTCTGATTATAAAATTAATATTCATATAAAAATTTAAGTTATAGGAAATATAAGATAAAGGCAAATCATAATCTCCCACTCAGAGCTAGCAGTCACTAATGTTATATATTACTTGCAAGCATTTTAATATGCCTATTCATATTTGTCTTTTCAAAATAAAAAGGGGCAATTTTTACATATTTTTATTAAAGCAATACATGCTCACTGTAAAAACAAAATCCTATCATGCAGAAATGTAATTGTAACCAACTTTGTTTTTTTTTTTTTTTTTTTTTTGCAGTACACGGGCCTCTCACCGCTGTGGCCTCTCCCGTTGCGGAGCACAGGCTCCGGACGCGCAGGCCCAGCGGCCATGGCTCACAGGTCCAGCCGCTCCGCGGCATGCGGGATCCTCCCGGACCGGGGCACGAACCCGTGTCCCCTGCATCAGCAGGCAGACTCCCAACCACCGCGCCACCAGGGAAGCCCCCACCAACTTTGTTTTTACTTGACAGATTGTGGATATAATTCCATGTCAGGGACTTTAGATTTACATCATCATTTTTTATGGGGCCACACAATCCTGTTACGCAGAGGTACCGTAATTAATTTAATAAGTTCCATCTTTAAAAATATCATAGTGACGAACTTCCTCGTCTCTTTGAACATTTATCCAATTGTTTCCTTAGGATAAACTTCCAGAAATAGAATTACAGAATCTAATGCTTTTGGTACATATAACCATATTAATCTGAAGGATTATATCCATTTGCTCTCTCCCCTCCCCCTCGGTAAGGGCTTATTTCCCCACACCTTTGCCAACTCTAGGTCTCATCACTTGCTTGTGCCAGTTTTATAGGTGAACAAGGTAACTCACTCCTGCTTTACTTTGCTTTTATTATGAATGAGGCTGAATCTCATCTTGTTGCTGCCGGTCATTTGTTGTTCTATGAATAGTCTTCGTGTCCTTTGTCCTTTTTCTCTTGAGAAGTTAATCTTTTTCTATTTTAAGAACTTTCATGTCTCAGAGGTTTTAGTAATCTCTCATGTATATTGCAAATGTTTTCCCCATTTGTTCCTCATCTCATGTGAGCCTCACAACAATCCCAGGGGGCTGGCAGAGCAGGTGGAATGATCCCCACTTAATTGATGTGGAAACTGTGACTCAGTGAGGAATACTGGCCAATGTAAGAGGGGTGTCGGAGGACCGTGGTTTCCTTGCTCTGAGTCTGGTGCACCAAGCTGTCCTACTGTTCCAAGGGCCCTGATGGCATCCTTCAGGATTATGTGAGAAATAACATTTCCCCTATACAAATTAAAATGTCTTGACTTTGGGCTTCAGTTTTCTCTTCTGTCAAAAAAAAAAAAATGGAATTTTTTCAAAAACATGATCCCTTATGTCCTCTTCAGCTCAACGATCCTCCGATTCTGTGATTTAAGGCACAGGAGAGACGTGCATTGTCTTTATCCTCCAAGCATGTATGTGGGTGCAGGAGGTGGCTAGGCTGTCCGTTTCCACGTGTGAAGTGCAGGGTGAATGTCCACAATGGCATGATACCAGGAGCCTTCCTCCCTAGACTTGCCCAGGCGGGAACCTGGAGCTTGATCCTGGCCATGTCTCTCTCCAGTCAAGTCAAACACACAAGGCAACAGCGATAAACCCCAGCACCTCCACGTCTCGGGCTAGAGCAAGGTGGCTACTGCGTCTTCCCAGGATCCGCGGAGGTGTCACCGAGCAGGGCACATACCATGGGAGCCTGGGAGCACACACCATGGGAGCTTCCTACTCCTTCTTAGCAATGTATCTCAGGAAGCAACTGCTGTTTGATCAAAATCGATGTGGGGATAAACTATTTGTCTTCCTGATACTAGGAGATTCTTCCTAATAATGACTCTTTCTTATTACAAAATTAATATGTGTTTGTTTAGGCAGGTTTAGAAAATCAATCCTCAAAAATAAGAAAATAAAAATCATTCATGATGAGATTGGTTCAAGATGGTGGAATAGAAGGACATGCTCTCACTACCCCTTGCGAGAGCACCGGTATCACAACTAACTGCTGGACAGTCATTGACAGGAAGACAGTGGAACTCACCAAAAAAGACACCCCACATCCAAAGACAAAGGAGAAGCCACAATGAGACGGTAGGAGGGGTGCAATCACAATAAAATCAAATCCCATAACTGCTGGGAGGGTGACTCACAGACTGGAGAACACTTATAACACAGAAGTCCACCCACTGGAGTGAAGATTCTGAGCCCCACGTCAGGCTTCCTGACCTGGGGTCCGGCAACGGGAGGAGGAATTCCTAGAGAATCAGACTTTGAAGGCTGCCAGGATTTGATTGCAGGACTTCGACAGAACGGGGGGAAACAGAGACTCCACTCTTGGAGGGCACACACAAAGTAGTGTGCACATCAGGACCCAGGGAAAGGAGCAGTGACCCCAGGGGAGACTGAACCAGACGTACCTGCTAGTGTTGGAGTGTCTCCTGCAGAGGCAGGGGGTGGCTGTGGCTCACCATGAGGACAAGGACACTGGCAGAAGAAATTCTGGGAAGTGCTCCTTGGCATGAGCCCTCCCAGAGTCCACCATTAGCCCCACCAAAGAGACCAGGTAGGCTCCAGTGTTGGGTTGCCTCAGGCCAAACAACCAACAGGGAGGGAACCCAGCTCCACCCATCAACAGTCAAGTGGATTAAAGTTTTACCTAGCTGTGCCCACCAGAGCACCAGCCAGCTCTACCCACCACCAGTCCCTCCAATCAGGAAACTTGCTCAATCCTCTTAGAGAGCCTCATCCACAAGAGGGCAGACAGCAGAAGCAAGAAGAACTACAATCCTGCAGCCTGTGGAACAAAAACCACATTCACAGAAAGATAGACAAGATGAAAAGGCAGAGGGCTGTGTACCAGATGAAGGAACAAGATAAAACCCCAGAAAAACAACTACATGAAGTGGAGATAGGCAACCTTCCAGAAAAAGAATTCAGAATAAACATAGTGAACATGATCCAGGACCTCAGAAAAAGAATGGAAGCCAAGATCGAGAAGATGCAAGAAATATTTAACAAAGACCTAGAAGAATTAAAGAACAAACAAACAGAGATGAACAATACAATAACTGAAATGAAAACTACACTAGACGGAATCAATCACAGAATAACTGAGGCAGAAGAACAGATAAGTGTCCTGGAAGAGAGAATGGTGACTGCTGTGGAACAGATTAAAGAAAAAAAGAATGAAAAGAAATGAAGACAGCATAAGAGACCTCTGGGACAACATTAAATGCAACAACATTCGCATTACAGGGGTCCCAGAAGAAGAGAGAGAAAGGACCAAAGAAAATATTTGAAGAGATTATAGTCGAAAACTTCCCTAACATGGGAAAGGAAATAGCCACCCAAGTCCAGGAAGTGCAGAGAGTCCCATACAGGACAAACCCAAGGAGAAACACGCTGAGCCACTTAGTAATCAAACTGGCAAAAATTAAGACAAAGAAAAATTATTGAAAGCAGCAAGGGAAAAATGACAAATAACATACAAGGGAACTCCCATAAGGTTAACAGCTGATTTCTCAGCAGAAACTCTATAAGCCAGAAGGAGTGGCATGATATACTTAAAGTGATGAAAGGGAAGAACCTACAACCAAGATTACTCTACCTGGCAAGGATCTCATTCAGATTTCATGGAGAAATCAAAAGCTTTACAGACAAGCAAAAGCTAAGAGAATTCAGCACCACCAAACCAGGTCTACAACAAATGCTAAAGGATCTTCTCTAAGTGGGAAACACAAGAGAAGAAAAGGACCTACAAAAACAAACACAAAACAATTGAGAAAATGGTCATAGGAACATACATATCGATAATTACCTTGAATGTGAATGGATTAAATGCTCCAACCAAAAGACACAGGCTTGCTGAATGGATACAAAAACAAGACCCATATATATGCTGTCTACAAGGGACCCACTTCAGACCTAGGGACACATTCAGACTGAAAGTGAGGGGATGGAAAAAGATACTCCATGCAAATGGAAATCAAAAGAAAGCTGGAGTAGCAATACTTATATCAGATAAAATAGACTTTAAAATAGAGAATGTTACAAGAGACAAGGAAGGACACTACATAAAGATCAAGGGATCAATCCAAGAAGAAGATTTAAGAATTATAAATATATATACACCCAACATAGGAGCACCTCAATACATAAGGCAACCGCTAACAGCTATAAAAGAAGGAATCGACAGTAACACAAAAATAGTGGGGGATTTTAACACCTCACTTACACCAATGGACAGATCATCCAAACAGAAAATTATTAAGGAAACATAAGCTTTAAATGACACAACATACCAGACAGATTTAATTGATATTTATAGGACATTCCATCCAAACACAGCAGATTACACTTTCTTCTCAAGTGCACACAGAACATTCTCCAGGATAAATCACATCTTGGGCCACAAATCAAGCCTCAGTAAATTTAAGAAAATTGAGATCATATCAAGCATCTTTTCTGACCACAACGCTATTAGATTAGAAATCAATTACAGGAAAAATACGTAAAAAACACAAACACATGGAGGCTAAACAATATATTACTAAATAACCGAGATCACTGAGGAAATCAAAAAATACCTAGAGACAAATCACAATGAGAACACAACCATCCAAAACCTATGGGATGCAGTGAAAGGAGTTCTCAGAAGGAAGTTTATAGCAATACAATCCTACCTCAAGAAACAAGAAAAATCTCAACTAAACAATATAACCTTACACCTGAAGGAACTAGAGAAATAAGAATAAACAAAACCCAAAGTTAGCAGAAGGAAAGAAATCATAAATTTCAGAGCAGAAATAAATGAAATGGAAACAAAGAAAACAACTGCAAAGATCAATAAAACTAAAAGCCGATTCTTTGAGAAAATAAACAAAATTGATAAACCATTAGCCAGACTCATCAAGAAAAAAAGGGAGAAGACTCAAATCAATAGAATTAGAAATGAAAAAGAAGTAACAACCGACACTGCAGAAATACAAAAGATCATGAGAGATTACTACAAGCAACTCTATGCCAAAAAAATGGACAACCTGGAAGAAATGGACAAATTCTTAGAAATGCACACGTGCCAAGACTGAATCAGGAAGAAATAGAAAATATGAACAGACCAATCACAAGCACTGAAATTGAAACTGCGATTAAAAATCTTCCAACAAACAAAAGCCCAGGACCAGATGGCTTCACAGGCGAATTCTATCAAACATGTAGAGAAGAGCTAACACCTATCTTTCTCAAACTCTTCCAAAATACAGCAGAGGGAGGAACACTCTCAAATTCATTCTACGAGGCCACGATCACCTTGATACCAAAACCAGACAAGGATGTCACAAAGAAAGAAAACTACAGGCCAATATCACAGCTGAATATAGATGCAAAAATCCTCAACAAAATACTAGCAAACAGAATCCAACAGCACATTAAAAGGATCATACACCATGATCAAGTGGGGTTTATTCCAGGAATGCAAGGATTCTTCAATATATGCAAATCAATCAACGTAATACACCATATTAACAAATTGAAGGAGAAAAACCATATGATCATCTCAATAGATGCAGAGAAAGCTTTCGACAAAATTCAACACCCATTTATGATAAAAACCCTCCAGAAAGTAGGCATAGAGGGAACTTTCCTAAACATAATAAAAGCCATATATGACAAGCCCACAGCAAACATCATCCTCAATGGTGAAAAACTGAAAGCATTTCCACTAAGATCAGGAACAAGACAAGGTTGCCCACTCTCACCACTCTTATTCAACATAGTTTTGGAAGTTTTAGCCACAGCAATCAGAGAAGAAAAGGAAATAAAAGGAATCCAAATCGGAAAAGAAGAAGTAAAGCTGTCACTGTTTGCAGATGACATGATACTATACATAGAGAATCCTAAAGATGCTACCAGAAAACTACTAGAGCTAATCAATGAATTTGGTAAAGTAGCAGGATACAAAATTAATGCACAGAAATCTCTGGCATTCCTATATACTAATGATGAAAAATCTGAAAGTGAAATCAAGAAAACACTCCCATTTACCATTGCAACAAAAAGAATAAAATATCTAGGAATAAACCTACCTAAGGAGACGAAAGACCTGTATGCAGAAAATTATAAGACACTGATGAAAGAAATTAAAGATGATACAAATAGATGGAGAGATATACCATGTTCTTGGATGGGAAGAATCAACATTGTGAAAATGACTCTACTACCCAAAGCAATCTACAGATTCAATGCAATCCCCATCAAACTACCACTGGCATTTTTCACAGAACTAGAACAAAAAATTTCGCAATTTGTATGGAAACACAAAAGACCCCGAATAGCCAAAGCAATCTTGAGAACGAAAAAAGGAGCTGGAGGAATCAGGCTCCCTGACTTCAGACTATATTACAAAGCAACAGTAATCAAGACAGTATGGTACTGGCACAAAAACAGAAAGATAGATCAGTGGAACAGGATAGAAAGCCCAGAGATAAACCCACGCACATATGGACACCTTATCTTTGATAAAGGAGGCAGGAATGTACAGTGGAGAAAGGACAGCCTCTTCAATAAATGGTGCTGGGAAAACTGGACAGGTACATGTAAAAGTATGAGATTAGATCACTCCCTAACACCATACACAAAAATAAGCTCAAAATGGATTAAAGACCTAAATGTAAGGCCAGAAACTATCAAACTCTTAGAAGAAAACATAGGAAGAACACTCTATGACATAAATCACAGCAAGATCCTTTCTGACCCACCTCCTAGAGTAATGGAAATAAAAACAAAAATAAACAAATGGGACCTAATGAAACTTCAGAGCTTTTGCACAGCAAAGGAAACCATAACCAAGACCAAAAGACAACCCTCAGAATGGGAGAAAACATTTGCAAATGAAGCAACTGACAAAGGATTAATCTCCAAAATTTACAAGCAGCTCATGCAGCTCAATAACAAAAAAACAAACAACCCCATCCAAAAATGGGCAGAAGACCTAAATAGACATTTCTCCAAAGAAGATATACAGAATGCCAACAAACACATGAAAGAATGCTCAACATCATTAATCATTAGAGAAATGCAAATCAAAACTACAATGAGATATCATCTCACACCAGTCAGAATGGCCACCATCAAAAAATCTAGAAACAATAAATGCTGGAGAGGGTGTGGAGAAAAGGGGACACTCTTGCACTGCTGGTGGGAATGTGAATTGGTTCAGCCACTGTGGAGAACAGTATGGAGGTTCCTTAAAAAACTACAAATAGAATTACCATATCACCCAGCAATCCCACTACTTGGCATATACCCTGAGAAAACCAAAATTCAAAGAGAGTCATGTACCAAAATGTTCATTGCAGCTCTATTTACAATAGCCAGGACATGGAAACAACGTAAGCGCCCATCATCGGATGAATGGATAAAGAAGATGTGGCACATATACACAATGGAATATTACTCAGCCTTAAAAAGAAATGAAATTGAGCTATTTGTAATGAGATGGATAGACCTAGAATCTGTCATACAGAGTGAAGTAAGTCAGAAAGAAAAAGACAAATACCGTATGCTAACACATATATATGGAATTTAAGGGGAAAAAATGTCCTGAAGAACCTAGGGGTAAGATAGGAATAAAGACGCAGATCTACTGGAGAACGGACTTAAGGATATGGGGAGGGGGAAGGGTGAGTTTTGACAGGGCGAGAGAGAGTCATGGACATATACACACTAACAAATGTAGTAAGGTAGATAGCTGGGGGGAAGCAGCCGCAAGGCACAGGGATATTAGCTCGGTGCTTTGTGACAGCCTGGAAGGGTGGGATGGGGAGAGTGGGAGGGAGGGAGACGCAAGAGGGAAGACATATGGGAACATATGTATATGTATAGCTGATTCACTTTGTTGTAAAGCAGAAACTAACACACCATTGTAAAGCAATTATACCCCAATAAAGATGTTTAAAAAAAAAAAAAAAAAAAAAGAAAGTAGGTATAGAGGGAACTTTCCTCAACATAATAAAGGCCATATATGACAAACCCACAGCCAACATCATCCTCAATGGTGAAAAACTGAAACCATTTCCACTAAGATCAGGAACAAGACAAGGTTGCCCACTCTCACCACTCTTATTCAATATAGTTCTGGAAGTTTTAACCACAGCAATCAGAGAAGAAAAGGAAATAAAAGGAATCCAAATAGGAAAAGAAGAAGTAAAGCTGTCACTGTTTGCAGGTGACATGACACTATACATAGAGAATCCTAAAGATGCTATCAAAAAACTACTAGAGCTAATCAATGAATTTGGTAAAGTAGCAGGATACAAAATTAATGCACAGAAATCGCTTGCATTCCAATACTCTAATGATGAAAAATCTGAAAGTGAAATTAAGAAAACACTGCCATTTACCATTGCAACAAAAAGAATAAAATATCTAGGAATAAACCTACCTAAGGAGACAAAACACCTGTATGCAGAAAATTATAAGACACTGATGAAAGAAATTAAAGATGATACAAATGGAGAGATATACTATGTTCTTGGATCGGAAGAATTAACATTGTGAAAATGACTCTACTAACCAAAGCAATCTACAGATTCAATGCAATCCCTATCAAACTACCACTGGCATTTTTCACAGAACTAGAACAAAAAATTTCACAATTTGTATGGAAACACAAAAGACCCCGAATAGCCAAAGCGATCTTGAGAATGAAAAATGGAGCTGGAGGAATCAGGCTCCCTGACTTCACACTAAACTACATAGCTACATTAATGAAGACAGTATGGTACTGGCACAAAAACAGGAACATAGATCAATGGAACAGGATAGAAAGCCCAGAGATAAACCCATGCACATATGGCCACCTTATCTTTGATAAAGGAGGAAGGAACGTACAGAGGAGAAAGGACAGCCTATTCAATAAGTGGTGCTGGGAAAACAGGACAGACACACGGAAAAGTATGAGATTAGATCACTCCCTAACACCATACACAAAAATAAGCTCAAAATAGATTAAAGACCTAAATGTAAGGCCAGAAACTATCAAACTCTTAGAGGAAAACATAGGCAGAACACTCTATGACATACATCACAGCAAGATACTTTTTGACTCACCTCCTGGAGAAATGGAAATAAAAACAAAAATAAACAAATGGGACCTAATGAAAGTTCAAAGCTTTTGCACAGCAAAGGAAACCAGAAACAAGACCAAAAGACAACCCTCAGAATGGGAGAAGATATTTGCAAATGAAGCAGCTGACAAAGGATTAGTCTCCAAAATTTATAAGCAGCTCATGGAGCTCAATAACAAAAAACAAACAACCCAATCCAAAAATGGGCTGAAGACCTGAATAGACATTTCTCCAAGGAAGATATACAGACTGCCAACAAACACATGAAAGAATGCTCAACATCATTAATCATTAGAGAAATGCAAATCAAAACTACAATGAGATATCATCTCACACCAGTCAGAATGACCATCAGCAAAAAATCAAGAAACAGTAAATGCTGGAGAGGGTGTGGAGAAAAGGGAACACTCCTGTACTGCTGGTGGGAATGTGAATTGGTACAGCCACTATGGAGAACAGTATGGAGATTCCTTAAAAATCTACAAATAGAACTACCATATAAGCCAGCAATCCCACTCCTGGGCATATACCCTGAGAAAACCATAATTCAAAAAGAGTCATGTACCGAAATGTTCATTGCAGCTCTATTTACGATAGCCCGGAGACGGAGACAACCTAAGTGCCCATCATCGGATGAATGGATAAAGGAGATGTGGCACAAATATACAATGGAATATTACTCAGCCATAAAAAGAAACGAAATTGAGCTATTTGTAATGAGGTGGATAGACCTAGAGTCCGTCATACAGAGTGAAGTAAGTCAGAAAGAGAAAGACAAATACCGTATGCTAACACATATATGTGGAATTTAAGAAAAAAAATATGTCATGAAGAACCTAGGGGTAAGACAGAAATAGAGACACAGACCTACTGGAGAACGGACTTGAGGATATGGGGAGGGGGAAGGGTGAGCTGTGACAAAGCGAGAGAGAGGCATGGACATATATACACTACCAAACGTAAGGTAGATATCTAGTGGGAAGCAGCCACATAGCACAGGGAGATCAGCTCGGTGCTTTGTGACCGCCTGGAGGGGTGGGATAGTGAGGGTGGGAGGGAGGGAGACGCAAGAGAGAAGAGATATGGGAACATATGTGTATGTATAACTGATTCACTTTGTTATAAAGCAGAAACTAACACACCATTGTAAAGCAATTATACTCCAATAAAGATGTAAAAAAATAAATAAATAAAATAGACGTGATGAAGAAAAAAATAAATAAAATTAGAAATGAAAAAGGAGAAGCTACAACAGACACCGCAGAAATACAAAGCATCCTAAGAATCTACTACAAGCAACTCTATGCCAATAAAACGTACAACCTGGAAGAAATGGACAAATACTTAGAAAGGTATAACCTTCCAAGACTGAACCAGGAATAAATAGAAAATATGAACAGACCAATCACAAGTAATGAAATTGAAACTGTGATTAAAATTCTTCCAAAAGGGGCTTCACTGGTGGCGCAGTGGTTGAGAGTCCGCCTGCCGATGCAGGGGACACGCGTTCGTGCCCCGGTCCGGGAAGATCTCACATGCGGCGCAGCAGCTTGGCCCGTACGCCCTGGCCGCTGAACCTGTGCGTCTGGAGCCTGTGCTCCGCAAGGGGAGAGGCCACGACGGTGAGAGGCCCGTGTACTGCAAAAAAATTCTTCCAACAGGGCAACCCTGGTGGCGCAGTGGTTGAGAGTCCACCTGCTGACGCAGGGGACGCGGGTTCGTGCCCCAGTCCAGGAGGATCCCACATGCCGCGCAGCGGCTGGGCCCGTGAGCCATGGCTGCTGAGCCTACGCGTCCAGAGCCTGTGCTCCGCAAAGGGAGAGGCCACGACGGTGAGAGGCCCGTGTATTGCAGAAAAAAAAAAAATGAAATCTTCCAACAAACAAAAGTCCAGGACCAGATGGCTTCACAGGTGAATTCTACCAAACATTTACGGAAGAGCTAACACCCATCCTTCTCAAACTCTTCCAAAAATTTGCAGAGGAAGGAAAACTCCCAAACTCATTCTATGAGGCCACCATCACCTGGATACCAAAACCAGACAGAGTTAGTACAGAAAAAGAAAATTACAGACCAATATCACTGATGAATGTAGATGCAAAAATCCTCAAGAAAGTACTAGCAAAGAGAATCCAACAACATATTAAAAGGATCATACACCATGATCAAGTGGGATTTATCCCAGGGATGCAAGGATTCTTCAATATATGCAAATCAATCATTGTGATACACCATATTAACAAATTGAAGAATAAAAACTGTATGACCATCTCAATAGATGCAGAAAAAGCTTTTGACAAAATTCAACACCAATTTATGATAAAAACTCTCCAGAAAGTGGGCACAGAGGGAACCTACCTCAACATAATAAAGGCCATATATGACAAACCCCCAGCAAACATCATTCTCAATGGTGAAAAACTGAAAGCGTTTCCTCTAAGATCAGGAACAAGACAAGGATGTCCACTCTCACCACTATTATTCAACAGTTTTGGAAGTCCTAGCCACGGCAATCAGAGAAGAAAAAGAAATAAAACGAATACGGATTGGAAAAGAAGAAGTAAAACTGTCACTGTTTGCAGATGACATGATACTATATGTAGAGAGTCCCAAAAATGCCACCAGCAAACTACTAGAGCTAATCAGTGACTTTGGTAAAGTTGCCGAATACAAAATTAATGCACAGAAATCTCTTGCATTCCTATACACTAACAGTGAAAAATCTGAAAGAGAAATTAAGGATACACTCCCATTTACCATTGCAACAAAAACAGTAAAATACCTAGGAATAAACCTACCTAGGGAGACAAAAGACCTGTATACACAAAACTGTAAGATACTGATGAAAGAAATGAAAGATGATAGAAACAGATGGAGAGATATACCATGTTCTTGGAGTTGAAGATTCAATATTGTGAAAATGACTATACTACCCAAAGCAATCTACAGATTTAATGCAATCTCTATCAAATTACCAATGGTATTTTTAACAGAACTTGAATAAAAAAACCTAAAATTTGTATGGAGACACAAAAGACCCCAAATAGCCAAAACAGTCTTGAGGGAAAAGAACGGAGCTGGAGGAATCAGACTCCCTGACTTTAGAGTATACTACAAAGCTACAGTAATCAAGAAAATGTGGCACTGGCACAAAAAGAGAGGTACAGATCAATAGAAAATGACAGAAAGCCCAGAGATAAACCCATGTACCTATGGTCAAATAATCTATGACAAAGGAGGCAAGGATATACAATGGAGAAAAGACAGTCTCTTCAATAAGTGGTGCTGGGAAAACTGCACAGCTACATGTAAAAGAATGAAATTAGAACACTCCCTAACACCATACACAAAAATAAACTCAAAATGGATTCGAGACCTAAGTGTAAGACAGGACACCATAAAACTCTTAGAAGAAAATATAGGAAGAACACTCTTTGACATAAATCACAGCAAGATGTTTTTTGATCCACCTCGTAGAGTAATGGAAATTAAAACAAAAATAAACAAATGGGACCTAATGAAAGTTAAAACCTTTTTGCAAAGCAAAGGAAACTACAAACAAGATGAAAAGACAACCCTCAGAATGGGATAAAATATTTGCAAACGAATCAACAAAGGATTAATCTCCAAAATATATAAACAGCTTATGCAGCTCAATATTAGAAAAACAAACAACCCAATTCAAAAATGGGCAGACCTAAATAGACATTTCTCCAAAGAAGACATATAGATGGCCAAGAAGCACACAAAAAGCTGCTCAACATCACTAATTATTAGAGAAATGCAAATCAAAACTACAATGAGGTATCACCTCACACCACTTAGAATGGGCACCATCAGAAAATCTACAAACAACAAATGCTGGAGAGGGTGTGGAGAAAAGGGAATCCTCTTGCACTGTTGGTGGGAATGTAAATTGATACAGCCACTATGGAGAACATTATGGAGGTTCCTTAAAAAACTAAAAATAGAATTACCATATGATCCAGCAATCCCACTACTGGGCATATACCCAGAGAAAACCATAATTCAAAAAGACACATTTGGGCTTCCCTGGTGGCGCAGTGGTTGAGAGTCCGCCTGCCGATGCAGCGGACGCGGGTTCGTGCCCCAGTCCGGGAGGATCTCACATGCCGCGGAGCAGCTGGGCCCGTAAGCCATGGCCGCTGAGCCTGCGCTTCCAGAGCCTTTGCTCCGCAACAGGAGAGGCCACAACAGTGAGAGGCCCGTGTACCACAAAAAAAAAAAAAAAAAAAAAAAAAGACACATGCACCCTGATGCTCACTGTAGCACTATTTACAATAGCCAGGTCATGGAAGCAACCTAAATGCCCACTGACAGTCGAATGGATAAAGAAGATGTGGTACATACATATAATGGAATATTATTCAGCCATAAAAAGGAATGAAATTGGGTCATTTGTAGAGACATGGATGGATTTAGAGACTGTCATACAGAGTGAAGTAAGTCAGAAAGAGAAAAATAAATATTGTATATTAACGCATATATGTGGAATCTAGAAAAATGGTACAAATGAATTGGTTTGCAGGGCAGAAATTGAGACACAGATGTGGAGAACAAACGTATGGACACCAAGGGTCAAAAGCGATGGAGGGAGGTGGTGGTGCTGTGATGAACTGGGAGATTGCGATTGACATGTATACGTTAATATGTATAAAATGGATAACTAATAAGAACCTGCTGTATAAAAAAATAAAATTAAATTAAAAGAAAAAAGAAAACCAGTGTTCAGAAAAACAAAAACACTTTCGCAAATGCTTTTAGTTTTGGTAATTGCCCCAAACTGTAAAGAACCAACGTGACCCTCGAGTGGGAATGGAGTCTCAAACTGCTTCCTCCAGATAATGGAAACCTAGTCAGCAAACCAACGGAACAAGCTCCCCGGGCTCGCAACTACATGGGTGACTTCCACTGTGCGTGCCAAGTGAAGGAAGCCAGGCCAAAGGCCTCCATTCGGTGTGATTCCATTTGCGTCACATCAGTTCTGGAGAAGGCAGAACTATAGCGTCAGAGGAGAGAGCAGTGGTTGCCTGTGCCGAATGTGGGGTGGGGGGTGACAACAAAGGGAGTCTGAGAGAATTTGACTGGGGGCGGGGTGGTACTGATGGAACTGTTTCGTCTTTTAATTGTGGTCGTGGTTACACAGTGCTTTGCATTTGTCAAACCTTACAGAACGTTCATTGAAACCAGTGAATTTTAGTGTGTATGAAGTTTTTCAATGTTTTAGTAAAAAGAGTGTATATTAAAAAAATCATTCATAAACATACCATCATTAGTAATAACATTTTGGTGTGTATTTTTTTGTGTTTATACAAAAAATGAGATCAAACTTTTGCAGCTTATTCACTTAAAGCATATATTGGACAACTTTCCATATCATTAAACATAAATCAACTCCTCCATTTTCAAGGTTCCATGGCACTCCACTCATAAATGTACCATGGTTTATTTATCCCCATAGTTGGGCAAATAGGTTGCTTTCCATTATCTACTATTTCCACTATTTATTATCACAAAAATGTTGCAATGAACAAAGCTTCGTGCAAACCTACTGCTCTTTTTGTGGATAAAATGCATAAAGATGGAACAGTGGGCTTAGCTCTACGTTGACAAACTGCTGTCCAGAAAGGCTGCCACACTGCATAGGCCACCAGTTCTATGTGAGACAAAAATTCCACCGTTTTAATTTGTATTATCTGATCACTAGTAATTTTTCTTTTTTTGTATGTATGGCTGTTAACTCTTTGATATTCTTTTCCGAACTCTTTACATCCTTTGCCCCACTCTATCTTGGGATGTTCATCTTCTATTTCCTTATGGATTTGTAAACATTCCTTATATGTTAGTGATAGTAACTCTACGATCTTGATCAGGCCTAGCAATGACTTACTCTATGCTTTTTGTCTTTAGTATCATGTTTACAAAAGCTTTCTCTACTATTTTAGCCTGCATTTTATGGTTGCAAAAGACAGAAGCTCATGCAGAACCTCCACAGAAAGGAGGTGGGATGGGGAGGGGGGTAATTGTTAGAGTGGATGTAGGTGACATGAAAATCCGGGAAGCCCAGGAAGCCTAAAGCACTGGTCTCCAGACTCAGGAGCACACGCCACATTGGAGTGTGGGAAGAAAACATCAGCCCTCCTACTTGAGTACATATACGTTTATAGTGTTTATAGGAAACTGGAACAAACGTACATAAGATGTACAAAAATACGTGTTCAGTTTATGGAATAATAAATACTCAGGTATCCATCACCTGGGCTAATAATACCCTTAATTTGTTATCTCATCCTTTCAGATGTCTGCTTTTTTCCCCACATGCTACCCCTGACAACCACTTGCCGAATGTTTGTGCAGTAATACATGTAGATGTGCAAGTAAGTAAATATGCATGTGCTGGAGGAGGCGTGTCAAGCTGTTGACTCTGAGGCCCCACTTGTCTCTGCCCGCCAGCTTCTTGCTCTACCCACAGACCTCCTCTTCCGAGTGGTCTGCACCCGGCTCGTGGTGGCTGCACTGGGCCGGCTCCGGCCCCTCCTCGTCATGACCTTCTTGCTTCATTCAGCTCCTGTTGCTCATTGGCACAGCCTTCTTCTGTCCGTGCTCCAGAGCTGGCTGGGGCCGGTCCAGCTGTGAACTGGCAGGCTCCGGGCTGCGGAGGGTTTGACCGTGTGTTGCAGTAGACTGCACTGCCCACCAGAGACCCGCGTGAGTGGGCTGCTGCCCTCCGGTGTGTTCATTTTAAAGGAGGATGTAGCATTAGAATCTCTGTCTTCATTTCGTTAAGTTCATTAAGTTCCAGTATTAATTTTTAGTAATCACCACCAGTACAATATACTACCTTTGTTACGCAGTCAAGTTTTGTAAGCCATGTATGTTTCCATGCTTTCATTTGTGACTTGATCCACCTGTTGAACGCTAGGTAAGCACTACACTTTAACAAATCATTATGGCTTTGTAATATATTTTAGTAACAGTAAGACAAGTCTTTTCTCCTTGCTATTATTTTTACTGTCTTCCCTTACTGCCCTGTATCTTTCCTTGAACTATTTTGCACATTTATTTTTCCAGATTAATTTCAGAATCTTTTTTGTTGAGTTCCCAAAAAACACCCCTGCAAATTTTTAAAGTTTATTGAGGTGTGTATGTATAAACTAAATTATACCCTTCATGCCTGTCCCTGTTAAGGGTGGAAGTTGATTCTCTCAGAGCTCCGTAGCCCCACTCTCTTCTGTAACTGAGAGCCTTTCTGGCGTCTGAGCTGACCAAGAGACGGGCAGATTTAGCCTCCCTCAGCTTCATTTAATTACATCGGCTGTTCTCATCAGCCTGACTGCGCAAGGGCAGGATGGAAGTCAAATGGTCCTCAATCTGGTTTCAATTCAGTATTTGAAAATGCTCAAACGGAAATACTGCATTTAGCCTTGATAAAGCCTCACAGGCTAACCAAACAGCCTATTTCTCCTTTTTGCTAGAATTATAGCAACTCAGTGGAGAAACCCTTGGTATCCTATGCTGAACAGAAGTTCTGATAGGAAATGATATATGTCTTTGATTAAAAATTTTAAATGGAGTGATCAAATAATTACCAGAAAATGGAATTTGTTTACTTGAGAGATGCTTTCAAATTATGTGTTTCAAGGAAGCAAAATTAATTAAAGAGCTTCCTGGTCAGGGGAAGATGAATTACTTCACTATTCTTAACTTTTTCTCTTCTCTATTGGGAGAAAATTAGTAGGCTCCGTGGTATTGGGGGCGGGGGGGGGGAGCCAATGTGCTGCAGAGCAGTGGTCCTCAAACCTTAATGTGCATAAAAATCACGTGGGGATCTTGTTAAACTACAGATTCTGACTCAGGACACCTGGATGGAGCCTGATTCTGCGTTTCTAGTCAGCTCTCAGGTGATCCTGCTGGTCCAGGGACCACTTCTGGGCATCAAGGCTGTAGAGGGAGGTCTAGGGTTAGCTTTGCAGCAGACTTGCAGACAGGTCCCCCTCGGCCCTTCCTCTCCTACACAGCGAGGACGTACGGGATGGTCTCTGCCACGTCTGATACCGTGATGACACAACAACCTCAAGGTCATCCGAGAGACCTCAGCACCCAGCAGATGCAGAGCCCAAGGCTCTCGAGACTGGGAGGCTCTCGTACCACCTACACAGTTCAGCTTGGCCCCGTACCTCTGCATCATCCCAGTGGAGACTGGATAGGGGGCCCCCAGCTGAGGACCACCCCCTCAAGCAGTACTTCACACGGCTCACGTGTAAGGGCAGCGCCTAGGCTTGGTCCACAGAAAGGGACTCGGCGGGCACACGAGTCACCAGCCCCGCAGCTGAAACTGACCCAGTGCTGCTACCTACAGCCCGAGGGGAAACTGCCTGCCCTCCCCTCTAGTTCGTTCCCCGCTCGGCGTCCTGGGCCCCAGAAAGCGCCCCCATGGCCACTGAGCAAACTGCTCTGCCTCTCTGAGCCGGCCTGTGTTGGCCCCACCCTCCAGCTCGAGTCACCGGAGCTGCTGAGTGGGGCTGAGGAACCCTCGTCTGGCCGCCTGCATGACCCCCGGCCCCATCCCGCCTCTGCTCCGTCAGAGCTTTCCGAGAGGCTCCTTCAGCCGGCTCTCACCTGCAACCTGGAGGAGCTGGTACCGCGCCTCCCCGTGTCCGAGCTGCAGTGAATCGCTGCGCGATTGGCCGATACCTTCTCCACATCGCACTGTTTTCTTTCAAGTGCCCTTCGTGGGAACTCTCCTTCCCCTCCTCAGTTGTTTTCTTTTTTTTTTGAGTTATAGATTACAGACAGTCAAATGCAAACACCCGAAGTTTATACTTAACATCTCCTGAGCTACGCAAGTCATCGCCCAGATCCAGCCACAGAGCGTCTCCAGGGCTCCGGAAGGACGCCTGCGCGTCTCATAGTAACCGCCCACCTCCTGCCGCAGGCTGCTCTCATTAGCACTGTAGATTAGTATTCCCTGTCCTCACAGCATCTCATCTCATCCTCGATCATCCCTGTTCTACAGATAAAAAATCCAAGACAAGTGAGTTGGTCTTTCTAACCTGGTCCTGTACCAGAGCAGGACCCTGTGGGGCCTTCCCAGAACAGACCCCCTGCCCCACGCCCAGATCCTCCACCAGCCTCTCGCCCGCAGGAGAGTTTTAGCCTCCTAGGCTTTCCCTGAGTTCCAAAGAGAAAAATTAATCAGAGAAGAAAATACAGACGAAAGAAAAAGAGTCATGTAAGACAAAATAAGAAGAGTTTAGCTATTAAAGTCAGGGACCTCTAGTTCCTCCTCAAGGGCTGTAGATAATATTCTGAGCCATTTCCTTCGAGCTGCTTTGCAGATACTGAAACTCCCACCAGGTGGAAGAAGTTGACCGCATGCTGACCACAAGCAGGTAGACTTCAGACCAGCTGGAACCAGGTGGACAGTGTTGACTCTTGATTACCTCGCCACTGACCAATCAGAAGAGTGTCCACGAGCTGATCACGCACCCCACAATGCCCCTCCCTCACCCTGTCTTTAGAAACCTTTCCCTGAAAGCTGTCGGGGGAGTTTGGGCCTTTCCAGCACTAGCTACCTGGACGCCTTGCTCGGTGCCCTGTGATAAATGCTGCACTTCACCCACACCCTGTGTCAGTGCATTGGCTTTACTGTGTGTGGGCTAGTGGACCCAAGTTTGGTTGGGTAAGAGGCCGACCTGAGTACTGCCTCCCCCATGAGTGGGAGTGGTAACCCCTGTGTCCTCCTTGACTGGGTGCAAACACAGTCACATATGCAACCCGGACAGGACACCCCTCCATGATGAGGTGTTGCAGCTCCCTGAAAGCAAAGGACCCAATTTATAAACTTGACTTTTCACTGACTGCATATTCAGTGATATTAAGCAAAAATAGATATTTTTTGGTGTGATAATGAGATTTTTTTTTTTTTTGCGGTATGTGGGCCTCTCACTGTTGTGGCCTCTCCCATTGTGGAGCACAGGCTCCGGACGCACAGGCCCAGCGGCCATGGCTCACGGGCCCAGCCGCTCCGCGGCATGTAGGATCCTCCCGGACCGGGGCATGAACCCATGTCCCCTGTATCAGCAGGCGGACTCTCAACCACTGTGCCACCAGGGAAGCCTGATTGTGGTTATTTTTAAGACTGAGTTGGTATCTTCTATAGATATGCACACATGTGGGACTTGGTGGGGTGGGAATGGGTGGAGATGTAGAAGAAAAAGGTCAGCCGCGTTAAGAGTTACTGAAGCTTGGTGATGGGTGTATCAAGTTCACTAAGCTAGGCCACTCTTTGAGTATGTTTAAAATTTCCCACAATAAAAAGGAAACTCAAGTTTTCCTTCAATTAAATATCCACAGAGATGTTCTCCTGAAGTATGACACAAAGTGAGTGACTTTTAAGATCCCCTAGGAGGGGCAACATTAGCACCCTCAGACTCCTAACGTGAATCAAAGCAACGGTCACGGTGGGCGCCTGGCGGACGGATCAGATGAAGCTCTGCCCTCAGCCCTTCCAGGGCCTCGCCGACACTCAAAATAGAGCCAGAGTCCCTGCCATGTACTCCAGCGCCCAATGAATGTGGCTTCTGGCCCCTTCTCCAGCCTCCTGCCCTCCCTGATTCACCAGCCACTGTCACGCTGGGCTCCTTGCTCTTCTTGAGTGTCCCCTGCTCACTCTGGGGTCAGGGGCTTCCCCCCAGATACTCACATGGCTCACTCCCAGTTTCCAAATGGTCACCTCCTGAAAGAGTCCTTCCATGACCAGTCACACTAATACCCATCCTCGTTACTCTCCAAGCCCTTACCTTCTTTTATTTTTCTTCCCCACTATACGATTATCTGACCCCACTTTATGCATTTATCTGTTGATGGTCTGTCTGCCATACTAAAGACGAGCTCCCCCAGCTAGGAGGGTTCCCTCCTGTCTCCCAGCACAGAGGACAGTCCTGGCACGTGGCAGATGCGCGATAAATACTGAAGGAACAGACGAACCGGCTGCTGAGCACAGCTGGGTGTCCTGGGGCCAGAGGAGAAGAAATGCTCGCTCATGACCTGTTGTTGGACCCTCTAAGGCAAGTAAGCACCACCCTGTGAGCCGAGCACAGGCGGAGATGGCACAGAATTAAACCAACTTGGCCTAGACTGGCAGAAACCAGGCCCCAGGAAAATCTGAGCAGCCAGACACAGCAAATGGTCCCTTGGGTCAAAGTGGGAGTGATACTCCATTGTTAAAGCCAGAAATCCTCGATAGGAACAGTCACAATCTGACGGAGCAGCTGCACCTGTGGTCGAAGCCCTCGCTGCAGCCAGCAGCCCTCCAACAACCCGCTGTCCTGAGCATCACATTCTAGAACGTGGAGGACTGCCCTCCTCCTTGGAAGACTCAGAGCTGCTTGAAGACTAACAGGCCCCTGCGCCCACCCCACTCCTGAGGAAGAAGCTGCTCTGACCGTGTACTCATGCCCTGCTGTTCCTGTCAGAACCAAACGCCCCAAAACTTCTGGTTTCAACCTGATGGTTTTTCCCAGAAACTTTTTTTTCTATATTTGAATACCATTTAAGAAAACAGGTGTGAAAAGTTCATTAAGGTAATGTGACCAAACAGCTCCAGGCTCAGGTATGTATGGGGTGGGGGGTGGGGGACAGGAGATGGGGGAGTTCCAGGAATTAGGATATTGCAAGGCAGACTCCAGTGTGGGGAGCAGGGGGGTGGAGGCAGGGTAGAAAACACTTATGATCAAACCCACTTGCTGATACCACCTGTTAAGCATGCCTCAAATCACTGCCCTCATCAGGACCAAAAATAACATCAGTCATCACTTCCTGAGCATGTGCCGGTGTTCCACACGGCTTCTCTAACCCTCACAGCGACCTCACCACACCAGTGCTATCATATCCCCAGGTGACAGGTAAGAAAAGTAAGGCTACGAGAGGTTACCTTAGCATCGTCAGGATGGAAACCAGGCTGGTTTCAGGGCAATGAACTCCTGAAGAGTAACGCACGATGAACGGACAGGCTGCGTGCAGGCGCTGCACACCGGCCACCCCTGCAGGGGAGGAGCCCGAGTCCGGCCAGCTCTGAGGGTTACTGGCCGTGTGGTCCCCAATTCCATGTCACCATTCCCAGAGAACGAAGTCTCTCCACCAACACACCTGAAATGATGCCATCGATCAACAATGGTGAGGGGACAACTGAAGTTTGCCCTGAAAGCTGTTTTTTTCCTCTAGTGAATCCACTACCTAACCTTGGCAAGAGGGGGATATTTCGGGCTACCTTCAAGTTCAATAATATAATTATACAAAATAGAACAAAAATAACAGCTACATAAAAACTGAGCAGCACTGAGCTAGTTTAACAAGTGTTCATAACTGGAGCCTGAGAACACAGCCTGCGTGGGTCCTTAATACTCTGGAATGATACCCACCCAACAGTAAACAGCAGTTGCCTATGAGGAAGGTGGGGCAGTGCTGGTTACAGAGGCTTGAGCTTGACCTGCCATGTCTAATTTTTTAAAGGAACACACTGGTGGATTTCCACAAGAAAAGATTAATGTTGAAGATCCAAAGGAAATGCATCCAAATAGTTTCCTGGTGGTGGAACAATGGTGGTTTAAAAATTTCTTCAACTTTTCTGTATATTCCAAATTTTTATGTTATAATCATGGAAAGACAAACTTTAAAGTACATTCTTAAATGAATAGAAAATACCTAAGTTCTAAAGAGGGTATGAAGGAACACGTGGCTAGAGGTTATTAATTGTACCTCATTAATAAATAGGAATAACCACCCGTATCTTTACAGAGTAATGTAACTCAGAACTACGAGTAGAATGTATCAGCTAAATGGATGAAAAATGCTTGTGTGAGACTGCTCTTTGAAAGGGTAGCTTTCTCTCACACACACACAATTTAAATTGTGCTATATGCAAAATAAAACACTTCTTTAGAGCACTATTGGTGATTTGAAAATTTTAATTTCTTTTAACCTTGTATTTAAAAACAATGAGATATTTTACAGTCTCTCATGCAGATGCATTCACAATTTCAAATCATTTACTGGGTTCACATTAGCTGTCCAACCCACACAGGCCTTCTACCGGTATTCAGTGAGTCTCAGCTCTTACACCTGAGCTATTAGCTACCTCACGGACAGCCAGATGCAGAAAGTACTGCTGAGCCTGCTGCATGGACAGCATTCTTATAATTTTCAAATAAATGCCATTTCTTCGAATATTAATTCCACTGAACAGTCCAGCAGAAACACCATAGCCCATCCAGGTCAAGGTCTGCAAGTGGCACGTTGCTGAGAGGCAGCCTTGATTTTAATTTCCCGAGATTCACAATGGAAAGGCTGCCCCATGGGTGCACAGCGCCCCCGTTCTGTCTGGGTTCACAAGGCCCCCATGAGTGCCCCACAGCACTGGGACAGGCAGGGACCTGACTAGAAATTGGGACCCAAGTTCTAATCTAGATTCAGGAGTGAAGCCAGCACCTTAATCTCTGGGATTGTCCGCTCATGAGTAGAGAGATTTGGATTGTCATCTCTGAGGTGCCTTTCCCTGCTTCTAAGCCTCTAAACTTGACACTGGAATGAAGAGCAAATAAAAGTTTCTTCAAAAGCTTCTGTTCCTTTTCTGGATCATGACACAAGCTCTAACCTGCAACAGCTGAGAATGAAGACTGAATTTTCTCCGGCACAAGCTGCTGCCAAGTGATCCACACAAATGTTCTGTGGCTTAAAACAGACCATCTTTTCAAACGTCTGGCATTTTAGATACTAAAGATCTTTGTTACATGAGAGTAGTCTTTTATTAAGTTCTTCACGTTCTTGACAAGGTTCCTGGGAAAGTCATTCCAAACCAACTACTCCTGAGTTGAAGTTTATATAAACTAAATCTTGGTATTTTTTTAGTAAGGGAAGCTTAAAGGAGAATGGCACTGTATGAGTTCACTAGGGCACTTTCACAAAGTACCACAGCACCGGGGCTTGAACCACAGATGTTTATTGTCTCAGCAGTTCTGGCGGCTAGAAGTCCCAGATCAATGGGTCGGCAGGGCTTGTTTCTGGAGGCCTCTCTGTGTCTTCACGTGGTCTCCTCTCTGCCTGTGTCCCAATATCTTCTCATAAGAACACCAGGCATGTTGGATGAGGGCCTTCCCTAAAGGCCTCATTTTAACTTCATCACCCTTTTAGAGACTGCCTCCATTGGGTTAGGACTTCAACGAACACGTGAATCTGTGGGAAAGTTCAGCCCATAACCACTACAGAGTTTATGACTTTTTTCACAAAGTCATAATTGAGAATTTAAAAACCAAAAGACAGCGCCATGTCACGTGCACAGAGCACAGAACTGATGCGCAAGGAAAGCCCGTGTCTGATGAGGCGCCACACCTGTTACAGTCTGTTGAGACTTTCAGAGGCTTTGCAGCAGCTTCAGGTGGAGAATGGTGATAAACGGTCAAGTCCAGACAGCAAGGAAGTTTTGAGTAGTTTTTGTTTCAGAAACAAAAGCCAGCATCTTCCTGAATGGCTGTCTGCCTAGCACTTTGTGGATGGATACACCAGGAGATGACGCACCTAACTCACCCAGATGCAAACCTGCCCCCCTCCACCCTCAAAACCGTCTCTCGAGGTCCCAGTCCCCCAGCCACCGCATCAGAGGCACCTGGGGTGGCAGGTGTGAACGCAGGTCATTGCATCCTTCCTCAGCTCAGTGAACCCAGCCCTGGGCCCGGGAACCTGCACTTTAACAAGCACCCACCTACCTGCCCCCTCGAGTCTGGGGGTCTCAGCCCAGAGAGCTATAAGCTGCCATCTCTGCACCCACAAGAAAGGCCACGGTTGTCCAAGCTGCAAAAGCACACCTTTATTTCAGACAAGTGCAATCCGGTACAGGCAGGAAGGTACTCTGTACACACTCATGATCTGTATCCTCTTACACCCATTTGGCAGGTCCCTGAAAGCCTGGCACATCGTTCAGCTAGAAATCACATGAAAGGTCCCTAGGGAATCTGATCTAATGGTTCGCCCCAAACAACAGCTTTTCTCTACATTAGTAAAATCAGCACCTGCTGACAGGGGAACACAATGCAAACCTGACAGTGATCTTCATTAACAAGCAAGACTACACTAATGCTTTCAAGCATAAAGATTAACTGTGAATGTCAGAGAGCCTAATTTGATTGTTATCAGCCACCAAGAACTCAAAGAGGAAAGCAAGGTCACTATGGAAGTTACACTCTTCCTGGAAATTCACTACAACCTGCCAGAGCAAGAGTCCAAGACACTGGAGGGACAGCCATGCTGATCAGAGGGCTCTGCTCACGTGGAGACCCCACGGCTGCGTCTTTTCCAGCTGTGTCCTTCCCTGAGGTCCATTCCGCTGGCTTCATGGCAACTTGGTCCTCTGGTCTCAAGGCGACCATTTGGGAGACTTCTGGTTAAGAATCCATCCTTGCTGAACCCAAGAGTAGCATGCCCTGCCCAAAATTTAGGTGTTCTCCTGGTATGAAGGCCATTCTGTAGGTTGCATGTATATACATATAAGTATCAGCCCCTACGGGAGACAAAGCTTCCTTCCTCTTTAGCAGAATAGCGCACGGCCGCGCTGCTTTGGCTAGCTCTTTTTCCTGTGTTCCCTCATGTGCGCAGCAATCAAACCAGCTATTTCTGCATTCTTCTTGTTCTGGCCAAAATAATCTAGAAACTCACCATCTGGTCCAATCAAGTACATTATGATTGTATGATCCACCTGCAGAGAAAGCGGGGGGGGGGGGGGAAGGAGAGGATGACAAAAAGTTCACCAAAATAAGCTGCTTATTTTACTGAATAAATGCTACAGGATAAGAGACTTCACATTACTAGTTAAGCAACCTTTGTAGCATCTATTATTTATGGAACAGGCCTAAGTCTATTATACTAAATACACAGCAACGAATTATCTAAAATCTTTCCAGAAATTTGCCGACTATTGCCTGACACATCAGCTAGAACTTGGAATTCTTTTGGTTCAATCCTTAACACACTCATCCACACAATTTCTGAGAAAAGAATGCACTTTTAAGAAATGGCCACTGCCAGCCTTCATTAAACAGCCAATGCTTGGGGAACAGCAAAGCCTGCTTGGGAAGAGCCTACATTTATGAGTAAAATATTTCATCTGATCCCTTAACCATATTATAAAGAGACACCACACGGGATTAAAAGTGTTGGTGAAAAATACTTTCTTTATTAAGTTCTAGGGTATATTCTTTTATGTTTTAGGAAGAACTGGTGATCATTCAACAGGCTAAATTCTGCTTACCATGTTATATTACAAACAAAAACAGAAAAGTAACCACTAAATATATAATATATAAATTCTAATACAGTATTTAGTCCTCATATTAGCGATTCAAATGGAAACATGACAACGAGTGTTGTCCTCCCCTAAGGACAATCCTACTACGCTGAACAGTCCTACCTGAAGCACATCACCCAGAAGTTCCTCAGCAGCCGTAAGTGCTACACCCCCAAGGAGTTACCTTAAATCCATTATCCACTTTCATGGCAAAGTTCTTAAAGTGTTCCTAGCTCCACCTAAAGTTTAGACTAGCCATCAATTTTTTTTAGTTATATGCTTCCACAAATCCAATTTTAAATGAGTTGAAGACATGGCACTTAGAATCCTTGGAATTTATTCCAGGCTTGATTGCTGTTTGGCAAGACAAAAAGACAGACAGGAATGCGATCATACATACCAAGCTGGAGACACCCCAAATATACCCAGACACACGATGTGTCTGTTAGGTTACCGTACTTTTATACACACACATCCATAGAGAGTAAGTGGAAAGAGCCACTTGCTTATTCACATAAGGAAAGAATGTAGACCCAGAGGGCTCAGACAGCTGGTGATCTTGAGGGGGCTGGGAGTAATTCACTGCGGGAGGACAGGGAACCCGCGTTTCTCCAATTTTCTGACAGTCAGAACCAGGTCTCCAGGTGTCTCTTAAAGCCCTACTCCACAGCTTACACCTCTCTTTCTCATTTCTTCCTCTTTCTATTCTCTCTCCCCCTTAAAAGACCAGAATTTCAGCATGCGTTGGGCTTATTTTATGAGTCTTCTTCACATAAATTACTTTCTAATACATAATAAAAAAATTGTTCTACTCAAACTGTCAAACTTGTCAGTGGTCAGGTCTCAGTGTTCACTTGGGTTGTGGGCACAGCAAATCATATGTAAATAAGAAAGGAAGAATACACAGTAAATGTATACAATGAAGTCTTCCACTCCTTCCAGACTCCCAGAGTCCCTCAGTTCTCCTCAGAGGGCACCACTACCACCAGTTCCTGCTGTTACTCTTCGAGAGAAACCCTCTGCGTCTATTAGTGTGTCAATAACCATCTATTTCTTTTTAGACATAATTAACCACACACTATACCTGTTTTCTCACTTAGCAATATACTGGACGTTGTTCTGTATCAGTACATATATAGTAGCCTTTTAAAGAATGGTTGCTTGGTTTCCAGTCTTTTTTACAAACAAGGCTATAGGTTATCTCTGTAGGACAAATTCCAGAAAATGGGGTCTCTAACCTAAAAAGTATTCCACTTTAAATGCTGATGATACTGACAAACAGCCTTCTTATGAGGGCGTATCAGTTTAATTCCCATCAACAATGCATGGAAGTGCCAGCTGGTCCAATTTTACTCCAACACTGCAGCATTTTCCCTTTTCCTAAATTAGATTTTGACAGTATCTTTGGCCTTTCTGATCTAACAGGTGAAAAATGGCATCACATTATACAATTCACATTTCTTTTATTGTGAATAAAACTGAACATCTTTTCTTAGGTGTGAAAGCTATTTGTATTCTTTTGCGAAAGTATTTCCTAATTAATATTTAGAAAATAATGTAATACTATACATATAACGCAATGATGTGCACATTTAGCTTTCAGTGGAATTCTAAATGCTTGTAACCTGCGTTACATATACTATGGGTCAGAGGATGCCACCCGTATTCAAAGCCAGAAGCTCACCTCTGTTGCTATCAAGATTAAGAAAACTTCATTCCTTTATATCTCAACCTTTAAGGTACTCCCTCATTCCCTTCATGTCCTTAAATCTTAAGAGAAGTTTCCCATACCATGTTGCGGATTAAAATCTGTAACCTCAAAGGACAGAAGTCATAGTAATGAAAAACCCAAGAAACTGGAGAGTGTCTCCCCCTACTGGTTGATTTGGCAAATGTACAGCAGTGAACTCACTGATTCTTATCAAACGTCACATTCTTATGGCAGTAGACCAGTATTTACTTGTCAAAATGGGGTCTGGGATGGGTTCTAGAGGATCCAAGAATCTCCGTAAGACGTACATATTTACATCTTGATTTTTAAGACTAAAAAACTTAATATCCATATTCTGGATTATCTGCATGGCTACCTTAGAGTGCAAATCCCAGTGCCCAAACCTTATTTGATTTATGTTTATGAGTTCACTGGCACCTCGCCGTATACTGCTGGTTACAGTCAGACAAGAAAAAGATGCATTCTTACTAAGTCAAGACCAACCAGTCCCGGTAGGCTACACAATGAAAGGTTTCAAAGTAATTTAAATAAAAAACCACGAGGGGCAGCTGACTATAGAGGTGGGTGTCTCAAATCACATTCCTGTGGTGAGCAGCGCTTCAGTTTCAGCCAAGTATCTCTTACTACTTTAACTGGATGTTTTACTTGTTTTTTTTTTTTTTTTTTTTTGGCGGTACGCGGGCCTCTCACTGTTGCGGCCTCTCCCGTTGTGGAGCACAGGCTCCGGACGCGCAGGCTCAGCGGCCATGGCTCACGGGCCCAGCCGCTCCGTGGCACGTGGGATCTTCCTGGACCGGGGCACGAACCCGTGTCCCCTGCATCGGCAGGCGGACTCTCAACCACTGCGCCACCAGGGAAGCCCATGTTTTACTTGTTTATAAGTTGTTTGCTCTAATTTGTAAAATTAATTTTAACTCTAGAATTATGAGCTATAAGCAACAAGACTAAAGGGTGTTACCTAGTTTACAACTGTACATATGTAAACAGTTTAATAAAACTATTCGGCACTGGAAGTCAGACTGACTAGCTCAGCTGCTCCCACTGTCATCACAAGTTAAACCTCAAAACCAGTCAATACAACTCTTTCATAGGAAGAGTAACGAATTCTGAAAAGCTCTTGTTTCTCCACAGCTTCCTTTCTGCTCTCCTCTCATTCTTCTCATGCTGCTGGTGTGACAAGAGGAAACCACAATAGGGTCCCTCTACTTTCCTTAAACTTAGGGTGTAAGAAGAAAATGCTAATTTTTCTAGTCTTTTTCTCCCATGAACCCAAGTTTCCCTAAGTCTATGAGGCACCAGAACTAGAAAATGTGTGGGCTTAAGGCAAAGGGACCAGAAACGTGCTTTTAATTTAGGCCAAAGGCTACAGTGCTGGGACTTCCCTGGGGGTGCAGTGGTTGGGACTCTGTGCTCCCAGTGCATGGGGCCTGGGTTCGATCCCTGGTCAGGGAACTAGACCCCACATGCGTGCTGCAACTAAAAGTTCGCATGCCACAACTAAGAAGCCCGCCTGCCACAACTAAGACCCAGCACAACCAAATAAATAAATAAATAAAATATTAAAAAAAAAAAAAAGCTACAGGGGCACATGTGCTCCAGGTTCAAAAGTGGTGAGGAAATCACAGTGGGCCATAGAGACAAAGCACCACAGTGGGATGTCCCCTCTGCATGTCACTCTTGGGAGCTGGCCATGGCATTGCGGGAAGAGCAACGACTCAGGATCCTGACCATCTTTCTTCCTACAAAACCAGCTCTGCGGCTGGAAAGGCTCTTATGATTAATCACTTTGTCTAACCAATACTATAGAGAAACTAGAGCATGACAACTGAGGAAAAAACCTGAAATGATACTAAAATACAATGTCAACTCTTCATGTGATAGGGAAAAACGTCCACACTGAGAAGGAAACTGGATGCGTACGGGTGGCGCTTATGCTTCACTGTGAAACCACTGACTAGAACAGAACAAGGTGACCCAGGACTCCTGGGCAGTGCTGATGAACGTGAAGACGGCTCTTTAATATAAGAGCTATAGAAGAACAACCTGATAGAATTTGTTCTTCATCGTTAAAAAAACTTTTATTTTTTAATTAATTAAAAAATTTTAAATTAATTAATCCTAATTATGTAGAGCATAATAGCTGCAAATGCAACTAAACACAAAATTACGCAAACGCATAGTTGGTATGAAAAGAAATCTTATGGGAAGTCTAGTTGCCTATGGCTTTCTTTTCTCCTGCTTTTCAGAATTCTTACTCACTCAACCCAAAAACACAGTTCCCTACGGCCTAACACTACTTCTCAAAAGGAGTATATTTCTTATACGTCTTCATTGAGGGCAGAGAGAAACAATACGATGTTTAGCAACTAAAATGAGCTTTGCCCCAAACGATTATATTATATTATATTGAATCTAAGATATCCCTGATTTTATATTGTGCTATAATTTTATGTGCCACTAGAAAAGCAGGCAATTAAACTCTAAGAACAATGAATAGAAATTAAACAATCATCCTTCAAAAAATACATATACTTCTTCTATCCTTTCAAACATCCCTAATTATTAAGGAATTTGCTATGATCTCAGATTATCTTTCGTTTTAATTTCATTTTTAAAGCCAGTCATCACGGAAAGCTATGTGAATGTCTGGGACCTGGGAGCCTGTCAAGGTGTTGAAAGCTGTGCATTTGCTTACTATGTAGTCCTCATCTTCATCCTTGGGGCCAGGGCTGTAATACACTCTGAATGCTCTGGCCACTCGATCGATCTCTTCTTTTGTGCCAGTTAAGCCAATCAGTTTGGGAGAAAATTCTAAATAGAAAATGAGAAAGACAGTGAAAAAGAAGCAAGCAAAACAACCATCCCTACACTTCAAAAAACAGTATCCGTTATACAGCAGCCCTACTGCCACTTTCTTCCTGTGAGTCCCTAAACATTTCTTCATGTTTCAAAGAAAAACAAATTCGCATAGAACAAATGAAAATTCTCCCCTGTAATATATGTTACATTCACCAAGATAGATCACACTGGAATTAAACTAGAAATCAATGGCAGAAAGATATCTGGAACATCCCCAAACTCACGGAAATTAAACACACTTCTAAATAACACATGAGCCAAAGAAGAAATCTCAAAGAGAAATTTTAAAAATATCTTGAATAAAATAAAAATGGAAACACAACTTATTGAATCCATATAGTAGAAAAGAAGATCTAAAATCAATAATATAAGTTTCCACCTTAGGATCTAGAAAAAGAGCAAATTAAATCCAGAGTATGCAGAAGAAGAGAATTAGAGCAGAAATCAATGAAACTTAAAACAGGCTATTAATAGAGAAGAGCAATGAAACCAAAAGTTGATTTTTGGTAATATGTAAGTCAAATCCTTTCATGACTAGTAAAGAGCTGGAGGGAATATATTCTAATTATTTAAATCACAATTTTTGTTAATTTAGTGGTTCTTAAATATTTAGGTGTAGTTCTGAGATATGCTGAAGTTTAAAGATACTATTATGAATTAAGCACGACAGTTTTCCATTGTATCATATGAGAAAGAAGTTTGCTTGACAATTAGTTCATACCAGGTCAAAATACCTGTATCTCATTTTCTAACATAAAACCTCACAGCATGCACCTGCTATTAAGTTTTTGGAATTCACGTAAGTAAGCTGGGGAAGTCACTTAAAAGACCTGGCTTCATCAGACTACTGAGCCGAGTCCAACGTTTAACAGCAGTAGCTTCTTCCAAAGGGAGAGGTAGCCTATTTTTATTCTTTGGACTAACTCATTCTAAATTGTAAAAATGCTCAGGTGCTGAAAAAGCAAGGTGGCTTGTTCTTCTTCCCTACGCTCTGACTAAATGAAGAGAAGGTGAGTGAGGCCTGAATTAGTTGCACATCCAAACCTTTTCAAAAAATTGTTGAAATTGCAGTTAATTTTCTAAATACCAACTTAAATATTTAAAAATCCCCCCCAAATGCAACTAGAAATGATCGCATCATCAATCACTGTATGTACCTGCTGATGAAGAATATTACTGTAAGGTTTTGGTATTTCCATTAAGTACGGCAACTCAAATGTCTATTCATTTGGGGATTCTCTAAGGTTTGGTTAATATGTGATAATAAACAATTGCCAGTATGACACACATTTAAATTGGAGATCATTTATCACCCAATGAGTTACACCTGCTTTAGAAAATAACGATGCTATTGCTCAAGTTTCTGACGTACCTGTAAACTGTGGACATAAATTCTGCTTATATATAATAAAAACTCTAAAACTTCAACGAGAAAACAAACCTTTGTAACCTTGGGTTAGGCAAAGATCTCTCACATAGGAAACCAAAAAAATTATCTATAAAAGAACAAGCTAATAAACTGAACTTCATCAAAATGGAAACTGCTCTTCAAAAGCCATGGCTGACATGACAAGCCAGACTGGGAGGAAATATTTGCAAATCGTACACCTGATAAAAGACTTGTGTCAGGACTATAAATAATAAATAAATAAGTAAAAATAAACAGCCCCATAAAAATGAGTAAAAGATGTGGAGACGCTTTACCAAAGAAGACGTACAGATGGCAAATAACGGCATGAAAAGATGCTTAACGTTAAAAGTTATTAAGGGAAACGCATTAATAAAACCACAATGAGATACCACTAAGCACCTACTGAAGTGGCTAAAATTAAAAAGACTGGCCCTACTAAGTGTGCAAGGATGTGGAGGAGCTGGAGCTCTCACACTGCCAGCGCGAGTGTAAAAACGTACTGCCATTTCGGAAAAAAGTGGCAGTTTCTTAAAAAGTTAAACATTCACCTATCATATGATCCAGCCACTCCACTCGCAGGTATTTACTCAAGAGAAATGAAAGCGTGTGTCCACACAAAGACGTACGTGTACATATGAGTGTTCAGCAGCTTTATCTGTAATAGCCAAAGACGGGAAATAACTCCAATGTCCATCGATGGGATACTACTCAGCAACAAAAATGAACTGTTGACACACGCTACAACATGGATGAATCTCAACATAATTACACTGAAGGAAGTCATTAAAAAGAAAGCAGATACTGTATAATTCCATTTACATAAACTTCTAAAAATGCAAACTAATCTATATTGATGGAAAGCAGATCAGTGGTTGCCTGGAGACACGAGGTGGGTGCAGAGGAGGGACATGAAGGAGGAATTAGCAAGGGACATGGAAGCTGCTGGGGGTGATAGATATGTTCACTCTGACTGTGGTGATGGTTTCCCAGGTGCACACATGTGTCAAAAGGTAACACACTGTGCACTTGAAGTGTGTACTCTTTTTATATGTCAACTATCTCTCAATACATGAGTTAAATAATAAAATATACAGCTGGTCTTACATAAGACACATTTTAAAATAACTCAAAGTTTTAGTGGATATGCATTAGAAGGTATCACACAATAAAAATAAATAGAAAACTATTCATTAGTCCTTCTGACCAGTAGCTTAAATCAATTCCACCATACTTAAAATGGAAATTCCTGATTTTTAAGCACGCATGTTCCACACACTAGTACAACAACAAAACCCGTCTGATCAGATTTTTATTCTCATCACTTTTTTCAGCTTAAGAAACTTGAATTCAGAGAAATTACCCAAGCTCACAAGAACCCAAATATTCACCCTTAATTCTAGCATAATTTATAGTCTTTAAAAGTACCTTCTAGGGCTTTCCTGGTGGCACAGTGGTTGAGAATCTGCCTGCTAATGCAGGGGACACGGGTTCGAGCCCCAGTCTGGGAGGATCCCACATGCCGTGGGGCAACTAGGCCCGTGAGCCACAATTACTGAGCCTGCGCGTCTGGAGCCTGTGCTCCGCAACAAGAGAGGCCACGATAGTGAGGCCCGCGCACCGCGATGAAGAGTGGTCCCCGCTCGCCACAACTAGAGAAAGCCCTCGCACAGAAACGAGGAGCCAACACAGCCATAAATAAATAAATAAATAAATAAATAAAATTTGAAAAAAAAAAAGAAAAAAGGCAAAATTCCTTAAAAAAAAAGTACCTTCTAATAGTTTTTAAGTGCATGTTGAGATGTCTGAATTGAAATTCTTCCTTAAAATGGTTATAAATATGTTTATCATTAATATTTTAGATTTATAAAATTTATACTATGAATTCAAAATGTGCTTATATTTCATAATTTTTCTTTAATCTCCCAATGAACATATTCCCAGAATGTCTGTCTGTCCTAATTTTACAAAGGGAAGAGTAAGGTAATCAGAAGCAATGTGTCCCCTCAATTCAAGGGTCTCTCTACTTTGTTGATATATGAAGGCCAAGTTCAATCTTTCCTCTGTGACAAAATAAAGAGCCCTGCACCAGGAACTGAGAGGCCTCTTCCTTATTTATTTACTTACCGGCCTCAGTCACAATTCTGAGACTCTTTTCATCCACCTGTAAAACTGGTGACAGTACCATATATCCCCTGTATCTTACAAAGCATTCCGAAGTCCAAATAAGCTGATCTTTCAAAAACTGTAAGAGCTAAACATATGTAAACTATTATGAATAAACACACCTTTTACATAATTTGCGATGGCTTCTTTTGTGTCCCTCTCCGGGTCAATAGTGATGAAAAGTGGAGTTAAATCTGGCAGAGTTGGAATACTATCTGAAAGAAAGTTCTCATTAATCAGTATTCACATTTTAAGGGAAAAGAAAAACAGCAATTACAGCAGCGTGTAGGGAGTGCTACAGCAAGGTGTTAAGGCAACACAGAGGGACATCTAACACGGATGGGGAAGGGGATGGGACAGCCTCCAGGAAAGGCAGATATATATATATCTGTGGTGCAATCAGATAGATAGCCTATCAAATATCTGCACCCCTGCACACATGCTGTTACTCAGAATCACATCACGTGGATATCCTGTCTCCTAATCCAATGCAATGTTTGTAGGATTCCCCCGCCCCACCCACCATTTCTCAAGGGCAAAGAAACTATTGATAAGGACTGAATATCCTGGAACAATTCATTTTAAGAAGGATATACATCACAGACCATACCACAGATTTCCTAGTCTAACCATCAGTCACCAGGGAAAAAGCAATGGCAGTGTCAGTGATGAAAGGCTACAAAAAGAAAGGGACACAAAGCAGAGTTAAGGGAGACCCAGACCACACCAACATTTTTAAGCAACCTAACATTTAGCATCAAAACAAGCTTCCTTTGGTAAAGAATAAGGTCATGGGAATCACAGCCACTAACAAGCCTAACACTGAGATTTTATGTTCTCACAAACTGAATAATTACAACCCTCCACCTAACAGTAATATAAGAATGTGAAAAGCATAGTAACATTAGGGACATCAAGTAAACACATACTTTTTTATAGCAAGAGATGGCTTTCTTACCTATTTCATCCACAACTTGAATCATTTTTTCTAGTTCTTCTGGACAGATATCAGGGCAATGAGTGAAACCAAAATAAATCAATACCCATTGACCCAGGTAGTCCTTATCAGTTTTGGGCTCGCCAGTATGAGTTGTGAGGGAAAATGGACCCCCAAGTAAAGGCTTTCCGATGCTTCGCTGCCGTTCCTTCTCCAGCTCTTAAACACACACGAACACACACCGAAAGGGAAAAAAAAAGTCAATCTAACCACAGGTACTCAAATGCCTGATCTATGGTTCATTCTATACTACTGACTGAGGGCACAAAATGTGGAAGAAATAGCCTCAGTTCTCAAGAAGCTTGAAAAATCTTTTAAGAGAAATAAGCGTAAAACAATAAAATAAAATCAAACGCTATTGTATATAGTAAGGACTACAAGAAAAGAAAGTGGTAAAACTATTTTCTTCCTCCTCCAGAACAATTCAGTCCTTAGCCATCAGGTGTGGCCACGATGGGGGTGAGGGCAGAGCAGAGCAGAATGTCTGAGCCCAAGTGGGTGAGGTGGGTGGCCTGGCAGTGGGTGTCTGAGCCTGGGTGTGCTGAGGAGGGCAGCTGTGTGAGGAGAGGACAGCAGCGATGGGAGCTCAGTTACACACAGGGGCTTGACCAAATAAGTAAATACATTAAAGAGGTATGGATGAAAAAGGAGTTAGATCGATGGAAGGAGAGAAAACTAGAATGAACGCTGAAGTATTGGAAAGAAATGGGAGGTACAATACAAACTTATAGTTTCAATATATATAGATACAGAAATAAGTATAGATGTAAATAAGCACATCTCTCTCATAGCTCTGTCCACTGAAAGGACCCAGGGGCGGATACACCCCAATAGCAATGAGCTCATATCCTGACTTCTAATATCCTCCTCCACTAAAAGGAAATGAGGCTTTTTAGAGAAACGGCTGATACCAGGACTGGGGCAGAGAAAGTACACGAACCTAGAACACCTTTTTGTGTCACAATTAAGAAAGAACCCAAAGCACATAGGAGGCATGTCAAAAGGAAACAGAAGCCTGTGTCGAAGGGGCTCCCACTGACCAATCTGGGACGATGTGAGCGTCAAACCAAAGAGAATGATGGATTACAACTCACTGGCTTGCTAGGAAATCATGAATCACACTGATATAAATAAATGAATTGAGAGTTTGATGGGGAACAGAATATTTACATGTATAAATACATAATATTTACATGTGTAAATGTACATCACAAAATACACATTAATTACATTTCCAGTAGAGAAGCCTGACAGACACCACCTTAAACAAGTGATCAAACTGAACTTAAATCAGTAATGGGACAAACTGAAATCATGACACCTGACTAAATGCAATGAGAACACAGCGTCCTGAATCCAACCATGAGAAAACATCAGACAAACCCAAACGAAGGGACAGTCTACAAAATAACTGGCCTGTAATCTTCCAAGCCGTCAAGGTCATGAGAGTCCGGTAAAGGCTGAAAAACTGTTACAAACTGAAGGAGACCAAAGAAAAAACTAGGTATGAGGTGTGGCTCTGAACTGGATCTTTCTGCTATAAAAGGAGGGCATCAGTTGGGACTTCCCTGGCAGTCCAGTGGTTAAGACTCTGTGCTTGTACTGTGGGGGGCATGGGTTCAATCCCTGGTTGGGGAACTAAGATCCCGCATGGCACAAGGCACAGCCAAAAAAATTAAAAATAAGTAAAATAAAATAAAATAAAGGAGGGCATCAGTTGCACAGCTTGAATGAGGTCTGAAGATTGAACGGTGTTAACACATTGATGTTAATTTTCTGATTTTGATGGCTGCATTGTGGTTATGTTGGAGAATGTCCTTGTTTGTAGAAAATACACAATAAAGTATTGGGAGATGGTGAAGCATCATGTCAGCGAATACTCTCAAACAACTTAGGCACACTTTTTTTTTTTCCAAAGAAGATGTTGGGGGTAGGAGTTTATTAATTAATTATTCTGCTGTGCTGGGTCTTTGTTTCTGTGTGAGGCCTTTCTCTAGTTGTAGCAAGCGGGCGCCACTCTTCATCGCGGTGCGCGGGCCTCTCACTATCGTGGCCTCTCTTGTTGCGGAGCACAGGCTCCAGATGCGCAGGCTCAGTAGTTGTGGCTCACGGGCCTAGTTGTGCCGCGACATGTTAGATCTTCCCAGATCAGGGCTCGAACCCGTGTCCCCTGCATTAGCAGGCAGATTCTCAACCACTGAGCCACCAGGGAAGCCCCAAGGCACACTTTTAATACTGTTTCATAATACAAGTTTTTATAAAACAAAATTATTAACTGAAGGTGAAATTCCAAACTAAAGTCATAAGAAGCTTGGCTTTTTCTACAACCGTCTCTACCATTACTTTCCTAGTTTGTCAGGTTTGTTTCATTTTGAAACTGAAGGAACTTAACTGCTTATTAAAATATGAAAATCATATCAATAAAACACTGCTTGCTACACAAAAGAAATATAACTGTATATCAATATGGATCTTATATGCCTAAAGTTCTAAAGCCTATGAATTTTCACTCCCAGCTGTAAATATTATCCTTTGTATAATGTCATCAAGAGACTCTCTAAAGAATCAAAACAGAGTTAAGTGATACTTTAAAAGTTTACTGGAAACTTCTAAAACAAATCTTAAAAGTCCTGAAATATTCCCTAAAATATAAAGTTCTTGTAAACAGTTTCTAAACACTCTTGAGTGTTAGTCCAGAGCCGTTCCTTGCCGTGAAATTCCCCCTGGCCTGGCAGAACCTCATCTAGTGAATCCTTCACTTCTGTGTCTGTTTCACTGTCATGGGCGCCTCAGTGGCTGGACTGCACCTTAGTCATCTTTGCACCCTGGACTTCTTACTATCTACATCCACATCTGTCCACAGTAAGTCTTTTCACACGGTTCGACAGTGGTGCCCTGAACACATAAGACAGTGGAAAAACAGGTGAAATCCAAATAGAGTTTGTAGGTTAGGGAACAGTACTGGATGAACTTTCATTTCTCACTTTTGATAAATTAGCCATAGTTATACAAGATATTAACATTAGGGGAAGAAAGGTGAAAGGTACATGGAAACTGTCATTTTTACAACTCTTCTGTAAACCTAAAATTATTTCTAGATAAAAAGCTTAAAAACAACAATGACAAAAAGATGACAGTCCACAGCCAGGAAGGATTTTATTCAGCGCTGACCAGATGATATCTACTTACTCTCTGTCTTTTCTTTCTTGAAGTACTTCATCCCAGCCAGTAAAACTCCTCCAATAGCAAATGTGATGGCTAAGGACTTCCAAGAAACAGGCTACTGGGGCAGAGATTTCAAAAATAAAAATACGAAAAAGATGAAAACATTTAATCACACTAAATTTATTACAGTATTTTTGAAGATACCTACACAAAGGCCTCGATCTTGTTAAACGGACAGCATGTTTCACGTTACTTTGGGATGAGAAAATACTGAAAGTTTCTGGGGATGCAGTTGCATCTGGGCTCCTAACACAATTACAAAGGCACTTCTTTCCAAGGGAAGGTTCCCTAAGTCGATTTCTTTTCATGTGGAAAAAAAGACCCAAGGCTCAAGCACCATGATTGTTACCACGTGTGACCCAGATCCCAACTGCTGATTTAAAAACCTGCTTGTGCTTTGAGAATACATAGAAATAAACCAAATAAATTTAGGAGGTTAACCTAACTCTGGCTTCCAAAAGTAACAAAGGCAAAGTAGAAGACAGCTAAAAGTGGAACGTCTTGCAAACGGCATCATTATTTCTTTGTACTTTCTCCAAGTCCCAAGATAAAATAACTCATTAACCTTCCCCCAGCTCCGAAGACCACTTCTCTTGCCTATCACTAGAGCCTAATGGCTCTCAAGTTCTTTTGGGGTCAGAACTAGAACCCGGGAGAAACCAAAGAAAAAAGGCATGTCCAGCACGCCACTACGACCCACATGTGCTCAATTTCAGCATATACACACCAGACCTCCGAAGGGAGAGCCAAGTGATAAATAATAAAAATGCTCTGACGCGCTTCAATCATGGGAAACTTAAGGTTGAGACCCAGCCCCCACGCTTAGAACACCTGAAACTTATTTTCTTGGAGCAAAAGCTAACTAAAATCCAAGCCCGGGTATCTAACCACGTGGAGAGGGTGTCGGTTCTGAGGTTCTCTTTACCGCTGAGGGTCCGGGCAAACAGGAGGAAAATGAGGGATGAGATTCTGTGACCCAGGGAGGTCAACCGGCGGAGTGGAGGACAACTTGAGGCCGAGCGGTTTCTGAGGTTATGACCAAGTGGCATGGGAAGGGCGCGGAGGGTTGACTGGCGAGCAAAGGCAGGGCTCCAGGTGTGCACTCACCCGGGGCTGCGAGGGGCGCGTGGGGTCTCCGCCGCCCTTCGGCTCCGGTCCTGACGACCCGGGCGGGGGCTGCCTCGCCGTGCTGAGGAGCCGGCACCGCAGGCAGCTGCCAACGAGCCCCGAGGCCTGCCACGCCTCCTCTGGCGGCGGGCGGAACCGCCCCAGCATGACCTTCGCGGTCCCCTCCCCGGGGCCCCAAACCCCGAGGCCGCGAGGCAAGAGAAACCAAAGTTTGCTACTCGGAAGCCGCATTATCCGGCCTGACGCGCGCAACAACCCCGCCATGAGCTCGAGAGACCGCGCCTCCTTTGCCCCGCCCCTCGACTTCCGGCACCGTTTCCGCTTCCTCCGAAAGTGAGGGAGAGCCGCTCTTTCCGCTGCGCTCGATGGTGACGCGGTCGGCTAGCCGGTAGTCTGGGAGCCCTTCGCTGCGGAGTCGGCGCGCGGTAGGTGGTTCCTCGCGGCTGGAGGCGGGGCGGGGTGGGCCGGGCTGGGCTAGGCCTACGCGGGCGGGCGGCAGGGCCCTCGGGAGCTGGCAGGGCCCGGAGGGGCGGGCCGCGCCGGGGATCTGAGCCGGGAGGCCTGAGTGCAGCTCAGGGGCCCGGGGCTTCGGCGACCGCAGCCTCTCTTTCCCCACGGGGTGCCCCCAGCCTCGGAAAAGAGAAAACGGCGTCCGGAGACGGCCGGCACCGGGCAGCCCCCGTCCTCAGCCTGGAGGCCGGTCCTTGACCGCTTTACACCCCTAACGTAGAAGCGGACCCATTGCGCTTGAAATAATGTGCGACTTTTTTTTTTTTTTGCGGTACGCGGGCCTCTAACTGTTGTGGCCTCTTCCGTTGCGGAGCACAGGCTCCGGACGCGCAGGCTCAGCGGCCATGGCTCACGGGCCCAGCCGCTCCGTGGCATGTGGGATCTTCCCCGGCTAGGGCACGAATCCGTGTCCCCTGCATCGGCAGGCGGACTCTCAACCACTGCGCCACCAGGGAAGCCCTGTGCGACTTTTTAAACACATTTGCTGGTTAGGATATTTGAGCGGTTAGGGTGACAAGGACTAGTCAAGTATGACTGAACTGCCTGGGATTTATATTCGCAGGGTATAAGGAACCTGAATAGAAATACCGGCACTGTACGGAGTGGTGTCTCTCCTGCGTCACGTCCCAGCCCATGACTTGGGCTCCCTGGGCCCTAGGATTTCTACAAGCCTGTATTTACATAAGCCCCTTGTTAACGAGGCGGAGAGCGTTTGTAGGTTGACTTTTCATTCCTTGCGAAAGTTTAACTCGCGTGCATTCTGTCTTGCCTTTGTTTTTGTCTCAGCGTCTGCAGTCTTAATCTCTCTCCTCCCCGCCTCCGTGCAGATGTGCAAAATACAAAAAAAGGAGGAAAAAAAAAAAAAGCCTTCTAACGTTCTTAACTTTGGATCCCACTCCCGCGGGGCCTTTTTCAGGGCGTCCGCTGAGCGGAAGCATCCGGTGCCTGGTGATGGTGGCCCCGGGGCGGGGTATTTTTTATGAACTGGCATCATCAGCCAGTGTTCTCCTCTGCTCGCCCACCAGGAGGTTTGTAGTAGTCTGTCATTACCTGTGTTTCTTGAGTCCTGAATTGAGCTGGACTTCTCTGGAATATCGGCTCAAAGTAAACGTTCAGCACTTCAAATCATTTTTAATCCAACTGATTTTTCTGTCTTGAGCTTGCCCATGCTTCAGATCTTCTCCCCCGCCCCCACCTTATTTCTCTGTGTTTGTTTCTCCAGGGAGAAGGTAGTCCTCAAATTGACAAAAAGACACAAAAGTACCCTGCATCTTCAGGCAGTGAGTGTGTACAATTATTGTTCACCTCTTTGCTCAGTTGTAGGTTAATTGATCAGACAGCCGTCAGATACATGAAAATTGAACTCAGGATTTTTTTTCAGCTGGTCTGTGAATTTTTATTTTCCAGAGTGATTCTTTTAACAGCTGGACCCTTTATGTGTTTACCAAAGCATTTTTATACAACGCCTTCATATTAAATTTATAATGTTAAATAAAATACTAGCTTCTAAGACAGTTCCTGGCTGAAAGTAGGTGTTTTATAGCTGTACATTGGATGAATTGCTAACACCTCTGAGCCTGACTTCACGTACCTATAAAACTTTAGTGTTAAAAGATACCTAAAACACTGTCTAGTGTAAACCTGTCACATGTGAGAGGAAAATCAGAATGGTGTTGGTATTGCTAAGAGAGCTCACTGAAATGGAGTCGGGAGGCCCTTGAGGATGTGTGACTTAGGCACTTCTCAGCCTGGATGGAATCTGACCTTTGACCATTTATTGTCCTAATGAAGTCATCCAGAACATGTGCTGGAAACTCACAATACCTAGCGGACCCCTAGCCTGGAATAATTCTGATTCCTTAAAGACAAATATTTCTTGACTTGTGTCAGAGTCAATCACAGTTCTCAACAGGCAGCTAACAATGTGGCTTTTCGTATTTATGAGCCCCTGACTCTTTCTCTTCCCCAGAACACTCTCAGTTTTACCTGAATCTGTGTCTCCCAAATTGCAGTTCTTAAGACCCCAAATAAATTCATTTCTTACTTGTAGCCTCCTGCATTGTGTTTTGTTTGACACACTTTTATTACTCCTCTTAAACCACCAAGATCACAAACGAGTTTTTTTTCTTTTTTTTCCCAATTTAGATACTTTCCTTGAACGAGACAGGATGTAGATATTATCATCTGATATTTGTTCTATCAACAGTGACAAGGCTGATCAAATTTTGTGCTTGACATAACCTTAGGCTGTTTGACTAGGACAGCTAGGCCTAACTTCCCGGCCCTGTAGTTCCCTTGCTTCATCTCAGGTGCAGATCTCCGCCCTGCGTGTCTAGCCACAAACATTTCCTGCCTCACCTTGCCTGTTATTGCTGTATCTAGCACAGTGAGTTTCAAGGCTATCCCCCCCGCCACTTCTTTTTCCACAGCTACCTAGCCCACGTGGGTCTGTGTATAAAAACTTGGCTCACGCATCCCTTCCCTGAGATGCTTTTGGCTTAGGCTTTGAGCATCTCTTTATGGCAGTAGTTCCCCTTAACAGTCTCTCCTTAGTAAAGTCTAGGCTTGTCACATTTTTTTCCTTTGACAGTAGTTTGAAGGGCTGTCTTTCTTCACATCCTCACCATAGATTCTTGAGGGCTTTCTACAAGGACCTTCAGCCTTCTGCCAGTCTTAATTATCATAGAAGTTTTTTATATCATCTTGTAGCAAGTTTTCAGCAAGTAAGCATCCCTGGGCATTTCCTTCTATTCTTGAAAATCATTGGTGCCTAAAGTGGTTTTCGCAGAATGCTGACTGCTTATCCTGCACCATGAATTTTTGTAGGACCTTTTTTGAGGAAATCTTGTTAAGTTTTCTGCATTATTCTGGTCTATAAAAAGTTGGGGTAGTTTCATTTACCTTGAGGTTCACTAGGCAGATATATAATTAAAAAATAATTTTCTTGGGCTTCCCTGGTGGCGCAGTGGTTGGGAGTCCACCTGCCGATGCAGGGGACGCGGGTTCGTGCCCCGGTCCAGGAAGATCCCATGTGCCGCGGAGCGGCTGGGCCTGTGAGCCACGGCCGCTGAGTCTGCGTGTCCGGAGCCTGTGCTCCGCGACAGGAGAGGCCACAACAGTGAGAGGCCTACGTACCGCAAAAAAAAAAAATAATAATAATAATAATTTTCGTAACACGTATAGAGTGCTTTATGATTTACAAAGTAGACCACTGTGCATTAAACTGAGTTGAATCTCAACAAGGGATGAGGGTTATTTTGCTCTAAGAAACTGGAACTGCAATCAGTTCTAGGTTTTCAGCTTCACAGCTTCCAGCAGTTCATCATAATACCTCTTAACTAAAACTTAGCGTATGTAAATGGTGCAGGCAAAACTTCCAGAACCAAGTTCACTAGAAACTTGCTATTTGGCTTTCTTTTCAAAAGCAAATTATTTTCTTAGATCTTCTAATTCTTCCAGACTTTATTTTTCCCTAAACTTTAGAATGCTTTTAAAAAACTTTGTATTATAGACATTTAAAAACATGCATAAAAGTAGAGAGAATAAACCTCATGTACCCATTTTAGCTTTAACAATTATTCTCTACTCATCTACTTGTTTGTGTGTGTTTGGTGAAGGATGGGGAGTATTTTGAAAAAGTTTTACGGCACTGGAATGCTTGTTAATTCTAAGTCTCCCCACTGGAGGTGTCTTTGAGTTGTTGATCTCTCTGTCCACCAGGATCAGTCTTTCTGAGCTCCCTGGCATCTCCCTGAACCATAAAACAAAAAACTCTAAATGAGCCAGAAGAGTCAATTCCCGGCCCACTTGGTTCTTTTTTGCCCTGACTCACTCACTGTTGATTCCAATTGTCTTTCCGTGAATGTGGTCTTGTCCTCCCTTATCTCTTATCTTTTCTTTAACAGATCACGGTATAAATTTAAGTTTCTGTTTTACAAAATAATTTCTTTGTTTAATGAAATGCATATTTTTTTCTATCCTTAGCCTTATCTTTAAAAGCTATATGTAATGAGCATTTTGAATCTCTTTTCTACTCTAGAACACATTACTACTTTGAAGTATGTGGCCCTTGCTGGTTCTCTTCACATTACTTAACTTTCTTTAAAAAGCTGGCAAATCTTCAGATACCCTGGAGTTTCCCTAAACTAAACTGTGTTCCAGTGGAAGGTGCATCTCATAGGGCTTTTGGTATCGCATGACAGAAACCTTAAAGCCAGTTCACTTTGGCTTTACTCAGAGGAGATTTTGTTGGCTGATAGAACTAAATGACCAAGAGTAGTTCTAGCAGGGACAGGTGGATCCAAGTGTTCAGCTAGTGTTTCCAGGACTTGACATCCTTCCATCGGTCACATTGCTTCCTTCTAGGTTGGGTTTCTTCTCAGTTAACTTTTCCCTAGCAGCTCCAGTCTTAGTTATCAGTTTTAGCAGAAGTAGTTCCAGTAGTTTTGCTAGTAGTTCCAGTGAAAGTCCCAGGGCTGATGCTTATTGACCCCCAACTGACCAGAGGGAAACTGGGCTTTTAGAGGCCAGGCCTGGGTCCTGGGTCTGCCTCTCCCCAGCCAGGAGGTTGAGGTTAAACCACACAGACTGAGAGTGAGAGTGGGTAGGTGCCTAAACAGACATTGGGATGCTGCCACCAGAACAGGAAATGAATGCTGGGTCGGCAGTGACAGGTGTCTACTGGACAAGATCAAATTAATTGGGACCAAATACCTTCTAGGAGATGTAGAGTACATATTGTTACCCTAAAGGCGCTGAGTTTAAAGGTAAAAACAAACAAGCTTGTTTAGCAGGGGATAAAAGCATTCCCAGAAACCATTTTCTCTTAAACTCTGGTAATAACATTCCAATGATAACACTTGCTAAATTATCTTCTGGTTTGATTCTCTTATTAATCTATACTTGGAATCCCAAATATTTGAAGCCTTAAAAGACTAGGGGTTTTCAGCTTAAATGAGTTTTGTATTTATTTTAATTGTATCTCACCTTTCAAATCAGATTATCTCATCTATACTATCCCTCGTACATATTAACTGAGTTGGTATTTAGTGGGGTTTTCAGATGGGACTGCAGGAAGAAATGAACAACAACAACAAAAAAGTATAAGAACACCAAGGAATTTTTCAGGGTTTCCATCACTTTTTCTGGTTCTGTTTTACCTGTTTTGGGGCTCATTCTGTTTTACCTGTTTTGGGGCTCATTCCCAACCAGATTAAGGAAGGAATTTAGCTCATAATTGGGTAGATCACATAGAAAGTGTGTCATTATTGACAAACAGTTTAGACCAAAAAGAGACCCTTAATTCTTAAAAGTGTCAAATAGAAATCTGGCCCTTGTTGCTGATTGTGGAGTTGTCACCTCCACCTCATAGGAGCACTCTGACAGGATTTCACATGTCTGTAGACGGTTAAAAAGAACTCAGTAGGAATATTCAGCAAATGACTGGAGACCAGGAGTCTGAAAGTAATTTTAGAAACTACAAGTGAGTTTTTAGAAACAACTAGGTTTTAATAACCTAGACACCACAACACAATTTATTACTGTAGTTTTTATAACAAGAATAGTTGATAATTTAGGGTCCTAGCCTTTTATTTTAATCCTTAGTGTTCTTGGCACTTTTAAGAGATTACAAATGATTATAAATTCAGATTGTAAACAATCTGATAAAGTAATAGCTTTTTAAAGTCTAAATCCCTAGCACTTGTGGTCCACTGAGGAAGAGATCATGTATGAGAAAAAAAGAATACATATTTCCTGTTTTGTTTAGAGAGAAGGGGAATGTGTTATTCAGGTTTTAAAAAGCTGGTACAAATTTGAATCCAACTTTTGAAGAACCAGGCATCGCTATTCACAGAAGTGAAAACAGTCACATCAATATCATAGTTTTTGTGCCGGATTTTTTTGTTTAAATTAATCCTCTCATCTTTTTTTCCTCTTTGTGTTATTGCATATATGAAATATGAGAAAATTATTTGAGGTGACCTACCCATCAACAAAGAGAAAAGATCTAGCCTAACGTAATATACTCCTAGTGGGAACTAATGTATAAAGTACAATGAATGAGTGTAATATACAACTCCCCCCACCAAAAAGAAATCTTGAGCTTTTGATAGAATTATTTTGGTGTTTGTGGATGAAGGTGTGTGTGTGTGTGTGTTTGTTTAAAACTAGTGTATATTTATTAAAAATTACAAATTATACCAGATTTGAATTTGACTTTACTAGAACTAGAATGCCTGTTCACGAATAGCATAATACCCTTTTGTAAATTGCTGTTCTTCTGCAGAATAGAGGTTATCATCTATTTTACAGATGAGAAAACAGAAGCATTTTGAGGACTTGGTGATTTGGACCTAAGACCATCAGACTCTAAAGCCCATGCACTTTTCTCTGTACCAAGCTACCTAGTGGATTGACTATTAAGTTTAATATTCATTTTACCGTTTTCTTCAGTCCAGTTCGAAAATTAGATGTTTATAACTTTATCTTTTTCACTTTCCTTGCTTAATTTAGAAAACTATTTGGAGATTATGGATGCTAAGCCCGAACCTGGACCCCTCAGTGAGAGTTCAGAACCTCTTTTCTGCTTTGGAGTTATAGCAGATATTCAGTATGCTGATTTGGAAGATGGCTATAATTTCCAAGGAAGCAGACGGAGATACTACAGACACAGTCATCTTCACTTACAGGGTGCTATCGAACACTGGAATAAAGAAAGCAGCCCACCCAGTTGTGTACTTCAGCTTGGAGACATCATCGATGGATATAATGCACAGTACCAAGCATCAGAAAAGTCACTAGAACTCATCATGAACACGTTCCAAAGGCTGAAAGTCCCAGTTCATCACACGTGGGGAAATCATGAATTCTATAACTTCAGCAGAGACTATTTAACAAACTCCAAACTTAACACAAAGTTTCTGGAGGACCAGATTGCCCATCATCCTGAGACTGTGCCTTCAGAGAATTATTATGCTTATCACTTTGTACCGTTCCCTAAATTCCGGTTCATTTTACTCGATGCTTATGACATGAGTGTCTTGGGCGTGGATCCGTCTTCTCCAAAATACCAGCAGTGTCTGAAGATACTGAGGGAGCACAACCCAAATGCGGAATTGAACAGTCCTCAAGGTGAATTATTCCTTTGAGCTGAGAATCTAATACATTGTCTTTAAATTCTTCAGCTACCTTTTATTCAGCAGGAAGATGGACGATTAAGGTAAAAGTATATTGTCCTGTTGTTCAGGGTCAGGATTTCTCACACGCCTCATGGCACATGGATTGGTGGCATTTGGTTCAAGATTCATTTATTTAACACATAACTGAGTGCCTGATGTTCTGGCCGGGTACTTTTTCTAGGGCAGCTATTCAGAGGCGTAGGCAATACTGACAGTCCCACTTTTTTATGGATGGAGTAGAGGAAACAAGAGGAAAGTGGACGGGACAGATAATAAATGCAACAGAAATAAGTGATCAGTGCCACCAAGAAAATAAAGTGCAATATTATAGAAAACGACTAGGGGTACCATTTTAGTCAGGTGGCCAGAAATAGCCCATCTAAGGAGAAAAGCATTTCAGCTAAGTGATGTGAAGGAGTCAGCCTTGGGAAGAGCGGGTGGGGCAGAGCACTCAAGACAAAAACCAGTGCATAGGCGCAAAGCAGTGTAAGGCACTGTTACTGAAGAGCACAGAAGGGCCCATGGGGTGCAAGGTGATTTTACAGTGGCTCAGTGGACACAGAAAACAGTCTGTTGTATATTCAGCGTAACGGGAAGCTGGGGAAGTAAGCAGAGGAGAATTGAGATTAGGAGTAAGATACAGTGTGATTTACACTGCTCTAAATTGTTACGGTTTCCTATTTTAAGTCATTGCTGCCAAACGTTCCTAAAGAAAAGTACAAGTGTCCCCATGTTAGCTAAGTTTGAATGCCCAAATGAGGGAAAATCGACATTTGATGGGTCTAAATTACTAAATTTGTTTCAGGACTTGCTGAGCCCCAGTTTGTCCAGTTTAATGGAGGATTCAGCCAAGAACAGCTGAACTGGCTGAATGAAGTTCTTACATTCTCTGACAGAAACCAAGAAAAGGTGGTGATTGTGAGTAAGTATTTAAATGAGTTGATTGCACTGGCATTTTAGAGAATGGGTCTAGTTAGGTTTTAAAACATACTAACAATATTTAATATTGTGATATTTTTATAAAATGAAAGCTGTTTAAAATTTTTTATTGAGAAACAATCTGAATGTAAAATTAACATTTAAGCTTGAGTCAGGAAAGAATTGTAAAATAAAACATCTTGCCATATATTAGAGCCTGTGAGTTGGCCCTTTAAGTTTAAAAGTAGTATTTCCCCAAATGGGTTCAATTTGTATAGTAATACATATAAGTGAAAAACTCCATCCAGGCCCCAGACCAAATCCCAGCCTCAGGAGACCTACCTGTGAGTGCAGTGACCTCTGCTGACGAGGTGAAAGCAAAGCTGGTGTCTCGGGAAGAGTGTGAGAGGCTCATCTGGCAGGTCTGTAACTGTGTCCACCATATGATTGCAAGGAAATAAAATGTGTTGTTTTCGTTTAGAATTATTTTTCACAGACATACTGCCATTAGAGGTTATAGGAACCTGGAGGTGCTTAAAATAGACGTGTGTGTATGTCTGAATCTGGATTTGCAGTATGCCTGGTGTACTTGGTTTGGGGGCTGGGATTAGTTCTCTCGGTTAAAATCGATGTGGCCTGATGGATGAGAAGATAGTACTGAGGGTCACAGGGATGGCATGCCATTCTGGCTCTTGTTTCTATGACCTGTGTGACTCTGGACAGATGTTGAATGTGCAAACTGCAGTTTCTCAGGATTGTATCAAATGGACTTATAAACATGAAATCCCTTTGAAAATGACAGGCTCTTCAGATAGTTGGTAATATAAAATTATATTTCAGGGAATTCCTTGGCCGTCCAGTGATTAGGACTTGGTGCTTTCACTGCCGAGGCCCGGGTTCGATCCCTGGTGGGAGAAGTAAGATCCGGCAAGCCACTGGGTGTGGCCAAAAGAAAACCATTATATTTCTACTAATCAATTTTCACTTATTTATCTTTCACTGATGTGGTAAAGATATGAGATGGAGTAGGGGTATTTCTAGAATATCAAATGTCATTCAAGGCTTAGAAAATTATAAGGTGCCCTCAGGGGTTATAGACATGATGTGACACTGTTTGGCTCTGTAATAAGTGGTTTCCAAAATGGGATACTTCTTGTCTCTGCTTTTTAGTTTTCACTGCCATAATGTACCTGTTATTGTAGAGAATACTGGAGCTAAAAGGGACCTCGAGATCATATAAAATCAAACCTTTTAATTTTAAAGATAAGGAAACTGAACCCAAAGAGATTAAACTACGTAGGTCAAGTCATAGAGCTCCTGAGACGGGAGAGACCCCTTTCGTCGTCGTCTCCCTCCGTACTGTATTCTTCCCGTTGCTTTGCACTTCTGTCAGTGCACCTGTCTGCGTTAGCATCTCGTACGTTTCTTCCATTTTGCTCTAAGCTCAGACACTGGATGAACAGCTGAGTGCCTCGGGTTTTCTTTAGCAAAGTTTAAAATGGCTAATAGACATTTCCTTTTGTTTCTGTTTGCTTCTTCACTTTCATTTTGGCTTCTCGGAAGTATTTGGCCTACTCAAGTTTTGGCCGTGCAGTTGGAAGGATAGAATTGCTATTAGCTGAGATATGGAACACTGCAGTAGGAGGGGTTTTGAGTGAAGAGTTCAGGAGTTCAGGTTTGAAAATATGAAGTTGCAGATGCCTATTAGACATCAGGAGAGATGGTGAGTAAGCAGTAGGGACATATGAGTCGGAAATTCAGAATAGAAGTTTGGGTCAGATATATAAACGTGGAAGTTGAAAGAATACAGATAGTATTTACAACTGTAAATTACTAAGAGATCACCAAGTCATTAGGTATAGACGGAGTAGTGAAGCCTGAGGACCAAGCCTTCGGGCACTCCTGACAGGACACTAGGGAAGTGAGAAAGCAGCAGAGTGAGGATCAGAAGCCGTTGAGGTTGGGAGAAAACTAGGGGGACAGCGGTGTTCTGGAAGCCAAGCATTTCAAAGAGGAGGGAACGACTAATTGTGTCCGATGAGTCCAGCATGGCATCTGGGTCTACATAGTCACACAGCCTCCTGGGACTCTCAGCCCTTATCACAGCTTGAAGAGTGGTTGTGTGTGTGTGTGTGTGTGTGTGTGTGTGTGCGCGTGTGCGTGTGCGTGCGTGTGCATGTGTGCTCTGTTACCTCCCCTTTTTTTACTTTTATTATAAACTAATAGATATTAAGCAGAATAAAATTTCAGGATAAAAATAAACAGTAATAGAGAAAAAAGGAAAATGATTTAATGGGGAGAATCAAAGACCAGTGAGCTGTTGCACCTGTACGTTGGAGTGAAACCGTGGCCTGATGTTGATGTGGCCTCGTAGGTGCCTTGAGATCAAGAATTTGAAATTCTCTTGGCTGTATCTCCAGTGGAAGCTAGTGTGAATGTTCCCTGCTTTAACTTAGTTTTCTCATCTGTAAAATGCCTATGGCTACCTTGATCTCATGGAGGTATTTCAAGTAGCATAAGTCAGTTCTTTATAAAACATTGAGTGTTTATATAAATGACATATATATATAAAATCCATTGGCCCATCCCTAAACTGTTCTTTTACTTGGGAGTAGCTCTTTCTGTGTGTGTAACACTCATACTCTTAGGGAAGTCAGTGAGACTGGATTCCAGTGGAGCATCTGCCTGATCTCCGGCTGCCTTTACGGACCGCCCTGCCCGGGATGCCCTCAGTCTCCCGTGGTGGTGTTTGTGCATCTTGAGACTTTGTAGGCCATAGATCTCAGGCTTTCTGCGTATACAGCAGCCTCTCTCCCCTTGGATGCAAACTGTCTCGCCCTTCTTTATGCTCCAGAAACGTGGCTCTAGATTATCTAGTTTTTCATGTATGTGGATTCTCTCTGGTCTCGGTCCATATGAGTAGCAATACACATTTTCTTTATCCTGAGTACTAGTTTTTAGCCTTTTTTTGGTGAAAGAGGTATTTCTTAATTGGCTCATAACTCTTCTTCTCTTTGACTAACAGGCCATCTTCCCATTTATCCCGAGGCCTCTGACAGTGTGTGCCTGGCCTGGAATTACAGAGACGCCCTGGCAGTCATTTGGTCTCACAAGTGTGTGGTGTGTTTCTTCGCCGGTCACACTCACGATGGTGGCTACTCTGAGGATCCTTTTGGTGTGCACCACGTCAACATAGAAGGGGTTATTGAAACGGCTCCAGACAGCCAGGCCTTTGGCACAGTTCATGTCTATCCTGACAAAATGGTGCTGAAAGGGAGGGGCAGAGTTCCAGACAGAATTATGAATTACAAGAAGGAAAAAGCTTTCCATTTTTAGTGTGATTTTATTTGTTTACTTTTATAGAAAGAGACTGACTTGGCTTTGTGGGTTTGTTCCGCCTTCCTCTCCCCACAGCCTGAGTCTCATTGTCTAGTATTCTGTTTGCATAACAAATGGCCATAACTGACTTCAGTGTGTGTTAGCTCGTAAGATATTCTGAAATGTCATTTTTGGATAATATATCCCGTGTTGAAAACTGGAAAGGAAATGAATGAAAGTAGCATGAATAAACCAGGGAGGAGACTGAGGTGGGGGGGATACAGTCCTCCAAACAGATTCTATTTAGCCTTACCTTAGGTTTTTTTACTTTTTACAAGGAGAATGTATTCATTCACTGTATTAGCTATGTAAGTTAAAATTCATAATAAAAAAGAAATAAAATAAGCTCAGGTAAACTTTTTCCGTTTACCCAGTTGTGTGAATGAGCTTTAGACATTTTATGCTCAGAGTACCCATCATATTTGTACTTTTATAGGTTTATACTCCTGTTTCGTAAGCCAAAAGCATCACTAGTTACTTCACAGGTGAACGAATAGCACCCCCATTCACACAGGTGAATGTGTGGTCTCCCTTGTGAACCTCTTGTGAGTTCAGCCAAATCAGGACCGAGTGCCAGTGCAGCTGTGTGCCTGCCAGCATGTCTGTTTGGGCCCCCAGCTGGTGCTATAGGAGACTATCGTAGGTAAATGAATTTACCCTTGACTCCCTTTATAGACAAACGGGGCATGTTTAACTGAGCTGTCATATATTCTAAGACTTATTCGCAGAAACACTTACTCAGTGGCAAATGGGGACTGTTCAAATGTAGAAAAAGTTTGATTCAGGGACTGAAAAACGGGAAGACAGAAAACCAGTACTAGTCAACGTAAGTGTGTCTGCTGAGTACCGAAGCATTGTGGGGCTACAGAGGCGTATCAGTTTCCACTGGCTGCTGTAACAAATTACCACACACTTGGTGGCTTAAACAACATATATTTGTTCTCTTACAGTTCTGGAGGTCATAAGTCTGAAATTGTCTTCACTGGGCTGAGATCAAGGTGTTATCAGGGCCATGCTCTCTCGGAGGCAGAATCGGTTTCCTTGCCTTTTCCAGCTTATAGAGCTGCATCTCTTGCATGTCTTGGCTTATGGCCCCTTCCTCCATCTGCAAAGCTAGCAGTGCAGCTTTTTCCAGTCTCTTGCTGCTTTGTTGTCACAATGCTTTTCTCCCCTTCTGTCTGTAGTCAGATATCCCTGTGCCTCCCTCTTATATTGTAATTACATTGAGGGCCCACCCAGATAATCCAGGATAATCTTCCCGTCTCAAGATCCTTAATCACATCTGGGAAGTCTATTTTGTGATGTAAGGTAACATTCAAAGGTTCTGGGGATTAGGACCTGGGTACCTTTGAGGGTCATTATTCAGCCTACTGACGTGACTATAATGTGCTCCCTGCCTCCACTGACTTTCCACAAGTGAGAGAGAGAAACAACCCTGCATACAAATGTATGAAGAAAGGACAGTGGCAACATGGAGGAGGGATTTAATTTTGTTTGAAGGGAATAGGGATGACTTGAAGAAGGAAGAAAAATGGTTTAAATAGGTGTGCGGGTGCATTTAATGTAGACAGAACAGCGTAGCGTCACAGGATATGCTGAGTTCAGGAACTGCACGTAATGCTGTGAGGATTCACCAAACAGCGCTGGGGGATGGCAGGCGGTAAAGCGGGAAAGGACAAGCTAGGGCTACGTGGTGAAGAGCCCTGAGTGACGAGCCAGAGTTAGAACTAGACTTGTCAGGCAGTGAGGAACCCTCTGGTGTCTGAGCTGGGGAGTGTGTGAGGAAATTTGTGTCAGTTCCAGGCAGTGGATATGAGAGGCTGATATAGGAGAATGACAATGGGGAGGAAAAAGATTGTGAGGGTGGGAGGACAGCGACTTTGACAATAGAACTATTAAACTTACTAATAATACTTAAATTCAATTGAAAAATAGAGTTGAAGAGCAATTTCAGTAATACTCTTCAAAAGGCAGTACTTTACCAAGTTACTGCCTTTTACATGCTTCTGGAGATACGAGAGGAACTGTGTATATTCACAAAATTCATAGTGTTATATGGGAGATGCAAATATGATGAAAGTGTATTTTGGACATTACTTTAAAAAAAAATTGAAACATTACAGTCTTTTAAGCACAGAATCAGGCATTACTTGGAGGATGGGTAGGTCCTATATAGAATTTGGAAATAAATCTGTTTCTTCATGTCTGACTAATAGTTATGCTAACGGAGGTATAAAAACCATAAATATACCAGAAAACTGAAATCCTTTATTTGTATTTCACTGACCCTTAAAATAAGTTTTACTTTAATTGCTTTAATATCAACTAGATTTTTTTTCCTTTACCCTCTAAATCTTGATAGAGAATTTCTGACTATCCAGTGGCCATTATGTAAAACAAAAAACATGCCTATCTCCTTTAACAAATATTTATAAAATACTTAATATTGTATTAAAGTCTATAAAAATAGGCAAACTACCAGACTCATTTTCACTCTACTAATACTTTTTGAGTCAAATATTTCCTAAATCTCATGAAACTGTCTCCACTATGGAGTTTGATGCTAGCATATGTAAGAGTTGCCGTCCAGATGCTCTAAGACAGCACTGACCAACAGAAATATAATGTGAGCCACATAAGTAATTTGAAATATTTTAGCAGTCACATTTTAAAAAGTAAATAGAAATAGATAAAATTAATTTTAATTATGTATTTTATTTACCCCAATACATCTAACATATTATTTTAACATGTAATCAATATAAAAATATTTTACATTCTTTTTTATACTAAGTCTGTAAAATCTAGTGTATATTTTATACTTATAATCCATCCATTTGGACACTAAATTTTCATTGGAAATACTTGGTCCGTATTTAGATATAAAATTTGCAGCTGAAGAAGTAGATTCACATATCCAAGTTGTTCCAAACATACTTAAAACAAGTGTTCCAAACACACTTATAAGTTTTCTCATAACTGAATAGATGTTTTTAAATAAAAATGAAAAAATTCAAACTTCTTCAGTGTACATTTCAAGCGCTCAATACAACATGCAGCTAGTGGCCACCAGACTGTACAGCTCTGAAATGGTCTTCTCTCCAGGGCTACTTTTTTTTTTTTTTTTTTTTTTTTTGCGGTATATGGGCCTCTCACTGTTGTGGCCTCTCCCGTTGCGGAGCACAGGCTCCAGACGCGCAGGCTCAGTGGCCATGGCTCACGGGCCCAGCCGCTCCGCGGCATGTGGGATCTTCCCGGATCGGGATACGAACCCGTGTCCCCTGCATCGGCAGGCGGACTCCCAACCACTGCGCCACCAGGGAAGCCCTCCAGGGCTACTTTTGACATTAAAAATATGTGTCTAGATTTTGGTCTTATTTTTCATTTAAAATGTAATTAATATTCTCTCTCTCCTTCTTTTTGGTCCCACATTCCTTTATTCTAGCTAACTTTCTTTCCAAGACATGCTTGTTCACTTGGTTGAGTCCTCATTTAATTCATGGCACTGTACCAGTTCAGTATACGGAGGTTAGTTCAGGGGTACAGCCCTCTCCTGAACTCTTTGTATCATTATCCAAACCCTGCTTCCCTCTATGTTATCAGGTGCAGCCCTTCGTCAACTCTTTATATTTTGAATGCTCTCATATTATCTCGGTTATAAACCTTGCAACTATATAAATAAGTAGGAGGTCTGGTAGTAACCCTATTTTATAGATAAAGAATTATCCATGGGAGGTTTACACATTTGCCCAAGTCACATGGATAGTGACGTAGCTGAGTTAGAATTCATATTTCTGAACTTTTGTGTTTTGCCTTTTCCACTACACTGTGACACAACAGAATGTCAGACTCCTTCTCTTACTAGTCCCTTCCAGTCCTGTGTTGTAGGCAGCCTAACTTAGGATTTTTTAAAAAAATCATCTCTAGTATTAACTCAAATTACCTGAAATAAATTCCCAGGAAACTGGCATGTTACAATCATGTTTACAAAAAATTGTAAACTCTCATTTTAAGAACAGGATTCTTCATTTAAATTACTGTCTTGCAGTGAGTTGGCCAGGAGGACCGCATCTCCTTGTTTATATATACATAGACCCATGAGATAAATGGGAAAAGAGCAACTGTGATAGCAATAGCCAACTGAATTCTTCCACCAACTGGATTCCTATAAAGACACACAAAAATTTTTATAAATAACAATCCACTAAAAATTATGAATTGCTTTGGTAACGAATATGAAGATTGATTTTACTAAAACACATCATTACATTTTTGTACGGTTTTTTTAAATTGAAATATAATTCTTATATTTCATATAAGAATTATATAAGAAATATAATTCTGCATTTCAGTGACCTCAGTTGAAGGTCATTGATAAAGCAATGTTAAAATGGATCTTTACATAATGATTTTTGTGTCCTGTTTAAGAAAACTTTTCTTCCCCAAGGTCTTAAGGATACTAGATTATCTTCTCTAAAACTTTTATTGTTTTGCTTTTCACATTAGATCTATAATCCACCTAGAATTGATTATTATGAAAGTTTTAAGGTGTAGGGGTTGTTTCACTTTTTTCCATACGGATATTCAATTGCTCCAGCACTATTTATTGAAAAGATTGCCTTCCTTTGCTACCCTGGAGTGCCACCATTGTCCTAAGTGAAGGCCATATACATACATACATACATACATACATACATACATACACACACATATATATATATATATATATATATATGGATCTGTTTCTAGATTCTATTGTTTCATTCATTTATTTTTCCAGTATGGGTTTATCTTATACTGCCATAGGATAATTATTTAGGTGTTCTTTATTTTAATATTGAGGTCTTTAATTTCTCCCATAATGTTTTATAGTTTTGTATGCAGAGATTTTGCACATCTCTGCTAGATTTATTCCTGGGGAGTTGATTTTTTGATGCTATAAATGGTAACTTTTTGTTTTTATCATTTTCTGTTACTTCCTGATAAAAATGGTTGATTTTAGTATATTCACCTAGTATCCAGCCATCATGCTAAACTCACTTATTTGAATAACTTTTTAGATGTTTAGAAATTTTCTGCATATGTGATTTTGTCATCTGTGAATAAGGAAAATTTAATTTTGCCTTTCCAATCCTTGGGGGCTTTTATTTCTTTTTCTCGCCTTACTGTACTGGCTAGGACAAGAGATAGAACAGTGTTGAGTAGAACTAGTGGCAACAGTGGCTACTTCTCATTCCTGATCTCAGAGGAAAAGTTTTCAGCTGCTCACCATTAAGTATTATGCTGTGGTATAGATACCCTTTAACAGGGTAAGTTCCTTTTTAAATCAATTTTTATGAGCTTTTATCATGAATGGATGTTGAATTTTATCAAATGCTCTTTTTGTATAGGCTGAGAAGATAGTTTATTTTCTTCTTTCATTCTGTTAATGTAGTGAAAAACACTGGTTGGTTTCCAAATGTTAAACTAACTGTATTCCTAGAATAAACACAACTTGGTGGCTGGGTCATGAATTGCAGGACTTGATTTGCTAATGTTTTTTATTTTTTGCTAATATTTTGTTTAGGGTTTTTCCATCTGTGGTCATGAGTGAGATTGCTGTGTAACTTCCTTTTTCTTTCTTTCTTTTTTTTTTTTTTTGGTGGGGGTGGGTGGGTAATGTTCTTGTCAACTTTTGGTGTCCAGATTTTTCTGCCCTCATAAAATAAACTGGAAAATGTTTCTTCTTTTTCTGTTCTCTGGAAGAGTCTGTTGAAGGTTGGCATTATTCCTTCCTTAAATGTTAGGTAGAATTCTGCAGTTATGCCATATGGTCTAGAGTTTTCTTTTAGGAAAAGTTTATATTATATCCTCAATTTCTTTAATAGTTATGAGACCGTTCTGAGTATTTCTTCTTGTGTCAGTTCTGGTAAATTGTATCTTTCAAGGAATTTGTCCATTTCATCTACATTTTCAAATTTATTGGGAAAAAGTTGTTCATAATATCCTCTTATGATTTTTGCAGTGTCTGCTCCATGGGCAAATATCTTTGTCTTTTTCATCCGAAATTAGTTATTTTTGTGCCTTCCTTTCCTTGCTCTCACTCTAATTATTTTTCCCTTTTTAGCCTTGCCAGGGTTCATCAGTGTTATTAATCATTTCAGAGAATGAATATTTGTCCCTCTTACTCCTTTATTTTTTAATGTTGATTTTTTCCTTTCATTGGTTTCTGCTTTTATATTTATTTTCTTGTTTCTTTGGGCTTAATTTACTGTTCTTTTACTAACTTCTTGAACTGGAGAGTTCCTAACTTCTTCGAAGCTTACCTCATTGACTTTCAGCCTGCCTAGTTTTTGTTTTGTTTTGTTTTGTTTTAATATATGTATTTAATGCTATAAATTTCCCTCTAAGCATGCGTTTTACCCACATCCCACAAATTTTAATATGTAGTCGTCTCCTTATCATTCAGTTCAAAATATTTTCTAATTTTCATTGTGATGTGTTCCAAATGTTATTTGGAAATGTATTTCCTAATTTCCAAACATACAGTGGTTGTCTGATTATTATTTTTGTTAATGATTTCTAGCTTAGTTGCACTGTGGTCGAAGAACGTACTCCATAAGATTTCAGTTCTTTGAAATTTGTTGGAACTTATTTCATGGCTCAACATAAAGTCTTTTTGCAAATATTCAACGTTTACTTGAAAAAAAAAAGTGAATTCTGCCATTCTTGGTGCTGGTATTCTATATATGTCCTTTAGGTCAAGTTTCTTATTGTGTAGCTCAAATTTTCTATATCTTTATTGATTTTTTAAATCTTCTTGTTCTGTTAGTAACTGAAAGAAGTGTATTAAAGTCTCCCAAAATGATTGTCAATTTTTTAGTTTTTCTTTTTCGTTCTGTCCATTTCTTTTTATCTATTTTGAGGCTATGTTATTAGTTATGTATGCTTTTTAATAAGTGGTGTTGAGATCACCAGAGAGCCAAAAAGGAAAAAGATAATATTGGATCCGTTCTTTTTGCTGTTACACTAGGATAAACTCTAAATCGGTCAAAGATTTAAATGTAAAAATGAAACTATACATGTATTAGAAGAAAACTTAGGTAAGTTACTTACAACCTGAGAGGAAGGAAAGTTTACCTAACTATGACTACAGATCCAGAAGCAATAAGGGAATGGACCGATAAATTTGGTCACATTAAAAAAAATTTTTTGTTCATGGCAAAGTGTACTTTGCATAAGCAAAGTAAAAGGACAATAAGAAACTGCAAAATAAATTTTTCAGATTATATCACAGACAGAGGGTTAATAGCCCTAGTATGTAAAGAGCTTCTAAAAGTAGAGAAGACCAACAACCTTAGAAATTGGTTAAACCTATACTCTCAGAGATTAACCAATATTTATAGAAAAAAAAATGTAAATGGCTCTTAATCATATGAAAATATGCTTACCTTTGCTCCTAATACGAGAAATACAAATGAAAACTACCCATTTCTCAACTATCCAATTAGTAAAAATTCAAAAATTTGACAATACACTTTGTTGGCACTATTTTGAATCACAAAAGTTTGGATACAACCTAACAGTAGAGGACTGGATGAATATACTCTGGACCTATCAGCAGAATAAGGAAAGTCTTTATATACCGCAAGGTGATCTCCAGGATGTAGTAAGGGGAAATCAAGAACACAATTGTGTATAATATGCTACCACTTATCTAAGACAAGCAGGAATACCAATGAATGTACGTATTTGCTCCATTAAGAAACCATGGAAGGGGGCTTCCCTGGTGGTGCAGTGGTTGAGAGTCCGCCTGCCGATGCAGGGGACGCGGGTTCGTGCCCCGGTCCGGGAGGATCCTGCATGCCGCGGAGCGGCTGGGCCCGTGAGCCATGGCCGCTGAGCCTGTGCGTTTGGAGCCTGTGCGTCCGGAGCCTGTGCGTCCGGAGCCTGTGCTCCGCAGTGGGAGAGGCCACAACAGTGAGAGGCCCGCGTACCGCAAAAAAAAAAAAGTTTCACCTATAGAGAAAGGGAGGACATAGGGTTGGGAGATAGAGAAGTTAGAGTTCTTTGAATGTACTCTGTCTTGTAGATTTGACTTTGGAACCACGTAGATGTTTTATATAATTATAAAACAAAATTAATATATTTTTAATAAAGTATCCCTAGAAATTGAAAGTAAAATGAGATAAATGAACTTAACTGTCTATTCACTTGGTGGGATTAGCACACAGAGTTACTATTCCAAGTAATTTGAATGTACATCCCTTAGAGAGATGTTCCCTAGAAACAGCAACACAAAATACCTATTTTCAGTAATTATATTGTTATTCTGAGATTGTGTTTGTATTGTGGGATGAGTCAGATGAGTTATGTTGAGGTCACTGAGACTAGAGATTTTTTGACATGATTAAAAGTAAATACAGGGGCTTCCCTGGTGGCACAGTGGTTGAGAATCTGCCTGCCAATGCAGGGGACACGGGTTCGAGCCCTGGTCTGGGAAGATCCCACATGCTGCGGAGCAATTAGGCCCGTGAGCCACAACTACTGAGCCTGCACGTCTGGAGCCTGTGCTCCGCAACAAGAGAGACCGCAGTAGTGAGAGGCCCGTGCACCGCGATGAAGAGTGGTCCCCACTTGCCACAACTAGAGAAAGCCCTTGCACAGAAACGAAGACCCAACACAGCCATAAATAAATAACTGGTAAATTAAGAGAGTCAACTCCTTTTCCTCTTATGATCTGTGTCTGAGTAGTCCAAGAATTGATAAGTGGAAGTTTTCCAGATAATAATCAAGGAATGGTATACTTAGATTATGACCATTTTGCAACTCAAATGAATTAGTGGATTTAGGCAGTGATCATCAAAGATTTTATATTAACATTAAAGAGAAACAGCTAGGTGTTATGCACATTATGATGGAAGTGCATAACACCCATGAAGTGGTCTTGCTTAGTGATGATGATGGTAAGAAGACGACGAAGGAGAAGGAGGAGAAGAAGACGACGACCAGAATCTGGCCAAGTTTCTAGATCTTACCACCAATTTATAGGAAACATGAAGCACAGAGGAACAAGCATTTATAATACAGTTGTGAAAATATAAACATTGGCTGGAAAACTCATAATACTGAGGAATTACTGTTTTACTTTTTGTGTGTGATGATGGTAGAGTGGTTATTTTTTAAGTGCTTATCTTTTAGAGATACATACTGAAATACATAAAACATAAAACAACATGTTGTTTGAGATTTATTTCAGAATAATCAGGACAGTGATGATACAAGATTGGATATATAATGATAGTTGTTGGAGCTAGGTGATGAGTACATCTGATTCATTATATTAGTCTCTCTGCTTTTGAATGTGTTTGAATATTTCAAAATAAAAAATTAAAGCAGAATTTTTTTTAATTGCCAAAAAGTCCTCCTTTTTTCTAATGCTGACCTTAAAATCTACTTTTTAAAATTAAACATCTATACTGGCTTCCATTTTATTGGCGCTTGTATAGTATGTTTTTTCTATCTTTTGACTTTCAGTGTTTCTGTTTCTGTATATTTGTGTTCTCTTTTGTAAGCAGTGTTTAGTTTTTAAATCTTTTATCCATTTTGAAAATCTTTATTGGAATATTTGGAACAATTACATTTAATGTAGTTTCTCATATATTTGAGTTTAATTCTCTGTCTTAACATCTGCTTCTTATTTTCCCCATCTGTTCTTTTTCTCTTCTCCTTTCCTGCTTTCTGTACTCCTTTTCTTTCAGTGGTTACCCTAAGGATTACCACATGAATCCTTGACTTATCAAAATCTAATATAAATTGATACTTTTACCCTTCCCGGATAATTCAAGGACCTTAGAACACTTTAGCCCCGTTTATACCCTTCCAGCTTATATGCTAAGGTTGTCATGTATTTTTTATTTTTCTATTATTGTTTTATAAAGTTAATATTCACTTACATGTACCCACAGTTTTATATTTTGTTTGCTATTCACTTTTCCCTAAATATCCAAGCATCCTTTTGAGATCACTTTCCTTCTCTCTGGAGAATAGACTGGCAACTACCTGTGATGACACAGGAAACTGTGGTATTCATAAAAGTATGAATGATCATGAAACACTGAACCGACTCTTGTTAGCTTCCCTTGCGAAAAGGAAAGATTTCTCTCAAAAGATTCCTGTTTCCAGTTGTGTCAATATTCTCACTTACCGACTTGATCTGACCAGCCTTAAACGCATCTGATTTTAACAGTTGAGTTGAAAACTTACTTTGATGAGCTGTGGCACAGGCTCAGCCATGCTGTGATAATCACCAGACCAAAGAGCTCCCTATAAAATAGCATAGATTTCATATTTTGAAGTGGCTGCGAAGTGTCATTTTCTCCCTGACACTTGATTCTGCTGATTGTCTGATGACTTCCTCCAAGATATATAGCATCTACAAAATATTTTCAAGTCTAACCATGACTCATAAATTACTTTTTTCAGACCTTTTAAAGCCCTATATGAAAATAAATTTCATCTTATGAGGCAGATAAGAACTTCATGACTGTTCCCCAATTTATAGGTGAACAGAGAAACAACAAACAAAAAACAAACAAAAACATATATAAATCACTTACTTCATGTCACGGGGAGGAATACCACAACCAAGAAGACAATCCCAGATTTGATCAGGCACTCTTTTCACATTGTGTTAGAGGGGTCACTGTTAGGCAGGTTGAGCTCAAATCAGTAATTTAAGCACAGATTGCAGGAGATTGGGTCACGTCTTAGTGGAGTGGAATGACTTGTAGTGTGAGTCTAATGATTTTGGGGTGGGTATATGCTTCTAGAAATATGTGTTAAAAGGTTGTATCTTTTACATAGCGTAGAAAATAATAGTATTTGGGCCAGAAGCCCCCACTTTGATTTCACTGTGCCTCATGGGCTTCAGGTTGGTGGAGGTGATTGAAACCATTTGGTCCACATTCCCATCAACTGACCCAACCTGATCTAGTTTTCCAAAGATTAGGGCCTATAATGTAGCAGCACCTCACCAGTGGGACTTAAGCTACAGGTCTCTCAATTTTGGTGTTGGCAGATGTTACCAGTGGGATAGAAAGGAAAGGAGGGCGGCTATTCGTGAGACCAGGGAGTCAAGGGTGGGAGGAAGCAAAGGAGGAGGTGATAAAACAAGAGCCAATGGTGGTGACAAAAGGAGGAGAGGACATGAGATATATAAGGGCAAGGCTGGCAGAGGCTGACCTCTGATGGGGCTGATCACATGTGTAAATAAGATTCTGGCTTGAACCAGGACTGAATCCGAAGGCTGTTGGAGTTTTTACCTCATTAGACTGGACTGAATGTTACTGTACGCGATCCTTGCTCGTTACAAGGGGGTCAGGGTCCAACTGCCCGATGATAATATAATGCAACGTGTAGCAGTGATCACAGGTTTGGTAGGCAATGCTGGCTTTGAATCCTGGCTCTATCATTTCCTCAGTTTCTTCAGCTTATAAAGGAGATAATATCTTCCCTGCTCCTTATGGTGTTGGGGGAATTAAATCATCATCACGCACAGATAAGGTGTTGTAAAGGAACAGATTTCTCAGTTCTTCCCCACCCCTTCCAAAGAGCAAAAAATCACTGCTCACCTGCCTTCTTCCTCATGCAAGATGTTCTGTTTTGTATGAAGCAAGAGGTTGTATGCCAAGCCGACAGCCCACACGATACAGAAGAATATGTGTATTGCAGAGACACTCTTCCAAATAAAGTTACCTAAAAACAGATATCCTGGTGCTGTTAATCGTGGAATCACATCCCAGAGAAAAATGGTCTCTTTGTATTGCTTTGCCATAATCTGCCTTCAAGTAAAGCATTCAGAAAAGGCTGGGGTTTTTTTTTTTTCGATTTGCCCTCAAATCAAAAGGTTAAAACAGAGGTTAAAACAGTATTTATAAACTTAAGTGGACATTTATTATTTTGTCCAGCATCTCCCCTTCCTATGATGACGACCCTTATTTTTTCTGGGGATCCACCCTTCCCACACTCCTGGTCTATGTGTCCCAGACAACTGGACCTTAGCGAGGTCAATCAATGTATTCCACCCCCTCAGTGACAGTAATTTGTCTCAGGATGAACAGATAACGAATCAGGGCCAACAACTCCATTCTGAGCTTTTGTGGAGCTATCAGGGAAGTGGCTTCTAGATTCTGTTGGACCCAGCATGGTGAAGCTGTGACCTTTGTGTGGCAGGGCTACCACGTGGAGCCCAGGGCTGAAGTGCAGTGGATGTGGAACTAAGACTGCAGACAAATTTAAGTTCTGAGCTGCCACCAGCGCCTGAAGCCAGCACCATCCCAGCCTTTTCAGTAAAGGATCCCAGTACATCTCCCTTCGTCTTATAGGCCATTTGAGTTGTTTTTTCCTTGCTTGCAACTAATGGAGTCCTAACTGATACTCCTTGAAGATGTAAACAGAGATCTAGGGGCCTTGTACAAGAAGCCCGAGCATCTGGGGGATGAGAGCTTTCCCCACCCAGGTGGGAATCATTAGTCTTTATTCTAAGGCCCTGAGAATTTTCAAGCCCCACTAGTAGAAGCTGATTTAAAGAAAGTGACAAATAACCTGCCGGACTAACATTCCCCATTAATAAGAGAATGTTAGTAAACAATGTAAAAAAAAATTTTTTTTCTGCTCTAAGACACTGTTTCATAGAATGAAACTGTCCAACTAAGGTTTACTGAGTTTTTAGGGCCATAAAAGGTGAAGCAGCTACATTTTGCCCCTAACTGAGGTAGGTGGCCTGTGGGCAATGCAAACCGCTATTTTAAGTGAATTTTTTATGTGTATACTCACCTGGGATATACATGTAAGGAATCCAAGGAGCAGGTTACAAAACAAACATATGATAAAGCCTCTGTGTTAGAGCCATTCACTGACTCAACAAACATTAGGTACCTGCCATATTCCTGGCCATGTTTAAGCTAGACTTGGGCAAAGATGGGTTAGACATGATCCTTTCAAGGGGCTTACAGCCTAGATGGAGGAAACATATATAAAAGTGTGCAAGAAATTGCTGGAGTTACTGTGATGGTACATAAGGAGATCAGAGAGAGCAACATGTATCAGTGAAAAATCTAAAGATTTGTTATAGACATTATAGACAGTTTCTCTACAAAAGTAGCAGTTCAGATCCATAGGCGTTAAATGAATTCAAAATCAGAAAATGACTACTGGGAGTCGTACTGGGAGAAGAACTGTAGAGAGTAAATGCATAATAGACAACGATGCACCACTAAGTATGGAGACAAGGTTAGCAGTTTGATTGTTGCCCATCTTCCATTAGCTTGGTGGCTTAAGAAGTCAACGCGGTGACTGAAGCCCTTCTCTCTCAGGGGCTAAACGGCATAACTGCTGTACCACATCAGTATGAGATCTTGGGTTCCAAATTGATAAAGACTGTCTTAGTATGGCACGGCCTTATCAAGTTTTCCTGAAGATGGGTGAGGACGATCTAGATTAGAATTCACCGCCTCTTATGATCAGAAGGGAGAAGAGAGACATGGAGAGTTCCAGTTTTCTCCTGGGGGTTGGCAGATAGACTCTCGTCATTGAAAGGAAATCAGATTTGCTGTATCTCCATTCAGAATCCAAGGTTCATACCTGTGACAAGAGGGTTAAGTCCAACAAGCAGGGTCAGACCGGCAGGAACTGTATACACAACCTGTTAGCAGAAAAAGAGGAAATTACATGGGTTAAGAAGGATGCCCAAAAAGAGGAAAAAAAAAAAAGAAGGATGCCCAGTATAGGAGGTGTTCAGAGATGTGTAGGGAGTAAAGAAAGATGACAGCAGTGGCCACCACACTCCGTGACTTACCTCTAGCTTTCAGTAGCAGCTGAGGAAGTGGTGACCTCTGCCTTATGGCATTTACCGTGTCAGGCTGTAATTCTATCTGCCTTCCTCCTAGACTGTAGGCTATTCCAGGAAAGATTTCTCCATCTTCAAGCTCTAGCATTGAGCAGAGTTTTGGTCTCAAGACACAGTGACCTCCTGATCTCTCCCAAGCAACATCCATGCCTAAATGGCCTTTCCCTACTTTTCAAAAAATGCTCTTAGAAAAGCAGGGCAGGGGCAGCCATAATTAGCCACATGGCCCTGCTGGGTCTAGGTCCACGGACCATCCAGCCCCATATTCCATCTCTGCGAGTGAGACCACATAAAGGTTACTGACAGTGTACAGATCAGATGTGCCCAATAAGATCAGGCCCTTCATTTTGGAAACTGTTGTAAGTTGGTTTGGAGCTGGGAAGGCTGGCCCTGAAGAGGCCCTATTTCCAAGCCTCATTCATGGCAAGCAGGCAGATTCTGGACAAACCTATTTCTTGTGTGGTGTGGGCAGAGGGCAAGTAGGGGTGGTAGGTTTATAAGAAGCACGGGGCCTCCCCAGAGATGTAGCTGCTTAACATCAACTGTGATGCTTAGTTAGAGACCTTTAGCTTGTAAGGAAGTTGTCAGAGCTGAACATTTTAAGTGGTTTGCTGTCACTGTGAAAACATGTCTGTCTTGACCCTGGGGAGAGAAAGCATCTGGATTACAGACCATGTTCATCCTTCCTACTCCATCCCAAACGATGACTAGAATATCAGCCAGTATCAGCATTTGCAAGGACAGTCACGCTGCCGAGGGTTAGACCAAACTTTAGTGTGCATATGAATTACCTGAAGATCTTACTAAAACGCAGATCTGATCCCAGAGGTCTGGGCTAGGGCCCTAGATTCTGCTTTTCTAACAAGCACCCAGGGGATACTGGGGCTGTTGTTCCAGGGCCACTTTTAGAGCAGTAAGGGGTTAGTTTCCCCCTAGTGAAGAGCTACATGACTTAGCTACTGAGGGAGAGAGAAACAGAGACATCGAGACAGACAGAGAGAAGTTAAACACATACACATCATGCAGTATTTAATTGTGCTCTCCATAAGAAATGTTTGGCAGAGATTTTTAAATGTGCATTCAAATGTATCACATATCTGTGATTAATAGATTAAGGGGTCTGAGCACTTATGTATGAGTGCTCACCAAGCAGAATGGATCCTAGACCATAAGCCATGTTAGGGGCTTCTTGGGAAACATTTCCTCCCTGATGAAAGGGAGAAAAGCACAGGAGGAAAACTGGTTTTGCCTCCTGCCTTGTTTCTTCCTACTTGGGATGCTCTCGTCTGGGCATGAGATGTTTGGAGCTGCAGCAGCCATTCTGTAAACATGAGAGGACATATCACCTACCCATTGAGGATTGGCAGAGAAGCAAGACAGAAAGCCCAGGTCCTTGATGACACTGTTGACCATTAAGCACCTGCCTCTAGACTTCTTGTGAGGTGGTCTGTATTTTTATAACCTGATGCTAGTCATATTTTCTATTATTTGCTCCTGTATGCATCCTGATACAAGTATCCTCCATAAGCAAGATGTGGTAGGGAACATGGAAATCAGTCAGGTACAGTACAGCCCCCAATGCCCGGTAACATATAATTGATTCATCTGTGCCTTTATTGTTTTATTCACTCAAGAATCAGTATGGGAAGAACTGCCATAGAAAGATTCTATGCTAGGTTGCCTAAGGACCACCAAGAAGAGGGAACTGGCCTGTGACCCCTGGGAGCTGGCATATAGAGCCAACTCTAATGCAAAGCAGAATGAGTTAGTGGTACAGTAAAGGTTCAAAGGAAGGATGGTTGGAACTTATGGGAAAGAGGCAGAGAGATTTTGCAGGTGAGATAGCATTTGAGATAGACCTGGAAGCTTGAGTAGAGTCTGACATACAGGAATTCTCAGGGCAAGGCAAGAAGTGGACTGGGCTTCCCAGACCAAGTTGGGAAGGTGGGTTAGGGCCGTATTGTGGTGGGCCTGGAATGCCAAGTTGGGAGTTTCAACTTAGACATTTTGGGAAATGACAAAAGTTTTTGAAGCAGGAAGCAATATATGGGGAGTATTATAGGAATGGAAGATATTAGAGGCAGCTCGAAGAGTTAGGAAGGACCCACAAGGGTCCATGTGGGAGGAATGGAGGGCTAAACTGGGGGTGAGGGAGGATGTCTTTGGGGGCCTGGTGTTTATTATTATTCATATTACATCATCCAAGCATGAGGTGAAGGGTAAAATGTGCCGATACCGTACAGATAAGCAATTAGACCTACGTTGTTTTTTGTTGAATTGCTTTGTTCTTTGTTTTCTGAGGGGATCTCAAAGACAGTGGTAAGAAACAGAGATGTTAGAGATGGCTGAGGTTTTGAGCAAGGATGACTCAGAATGACTGCTGATAACAGAAATGGTGAGTCAGAAGGAAGAGTGGGCATTGGAGGGAAAGATGCTGGGTAGGACCTTGTGTGTATCTGAGGAGCCACTGTAACGTACAGGTGGACAGATGTAGCAGTCGTTTGGAAATTCGGCATTAAGCTGGATATTTGGAACTGCAGGAGAAATAACATTTGGAACTAAGGATATGGATCATAGTGCTGAGGAAGAGGCAGGGGCATGTGAATCTGGACAGTAAGAATATCAGAATGTGGTTATATTTATAACCATATATATATAAAATAGATTACATTATATATAATTCCAAATGCTTTCACTTGTTGTTACTCTATACACAGTCAACATTATTCCAAAGCCTAAAATCATCTCATCAGTGACATTGTACAGTATTGTATATCTGTATTGAAAGAACCAAAATTTAGATATTTCCAAAAATGTGTGGAATGAACTCCCCCTCCTCTAAATGATTCAATCAGAGCGTTGGTTCAATGTATACTGTAGGTTTTATGGGCTTTAATTACTTTTTATGAATGTAACTCACTGAATTAGCAGAACCACATACCTTAAGCCTGCCATTTTCTCGTCAAATGTTTGTTGGAGTTTCTGGATAGAAATTCATGAGGATTGGTTCACTTAACCTTGAGAGGTCTGTTCTGTGTCTTCAGAAAAGTGTCCTCAGTTGGCCCATTTTATTCAAAGGGAATACTGCTGAAAGGCACCTCTATATCTGGAAAATTCTGACTTCTCAATCTGATCCTTCTAATATTTTAGGAAAAAGCACTTACTAAGGATTTGATTTCTAAGTTTTTAAGTAGACGAAGCAGGGAGGAGGGCAAATAGATAAACCTGCGTGTTTCACGCAGGCCCACAATTCTTTCAGGTGTGGGAAGGCAGCTCCTACTCACCATCCACACTTCTGCATCTGGATCATTTACCTGGAATGCCAAAACGTCAGCATTAGCGACATGCTGTCATGCTCCATTCCAGCATTTGGTCTGCTCTTTATTCATTTCAGTCATTTTCTAAACGCTGCAGTAGGGACCGAGGATACAAGGAGGAGTATGACAGACATAGTGTGTAGCCGATGGTGACAGGGAAGGGGCTTCTGGCTGGTTTGAACACACAGCCACACCTACCTATTTGTAAAGAAGGGCACAGGGGGTCCGCAAAGGGCGAGCCAAGCCCAGAATGGGTATCTTAAGGGCCCTCCAGTCTCAAGGAATGAGGAAAGCTACCTAACAAAGGGGCCCCAAAGCAGGCTTGGAAGGATAATTAGCTGCAAAGGGTTTTGCTCTGCTTCCTCTCCTAGGCCGTGAGTTCAGCCTCGCCCCCAGGCTGCCTTTTTAGAAAGGTGCCAGGGCCGCTTCTGCTCAGGTCCCTGCAAAGGGACACGCGCCGAACCAGTTCCTTCCAGCATGTGAGCAAACGCGACCATATGATCACACCTGTCTCAGCTGGAGCCGGAGTGCGGGTTCCGGGATCACCAACCCTGACTCCAGCCCTCCCCGTACAGGGCCGGCTCCTGCGACCCCGCCGGCCGCTCGGTCTACACCGCACGGGGCCTGGGGCGGCCTGGGGCGGAGCTCGGAGCCCGGGGTCCCGCCGCCCGCCGCCCGGCCCGGGGCGCTGACCTGCACGAAGGCCGCCAGCGCGAAGAAGGCGCCCATGAGCCAGTTGCAGGCGCGCCACAGGCCCGGCGCCCCGCGCCCGGCCGCAGGCGCCATGGTCGGGCGGCGCGGTCCACGCCGCGGCCCCTCCTTCCGCCCGGCCCGATCCCCGGAAGGCCCTCGGTCGTCCGGTCCCGGGGCCACTGGCCGGCGCGCGCCCGGGTGGGAGGGGCGCCCGTCGGGCCTTCCTGTGGGCCCGCATTCGCTCCTCGTCAAATGTAGAGAGGCGTAGGTATCCGCCCATTTCTCAGACTCGGAGAGTGAGTGACAGAGCGCCGGGGAGGCTGGTTCAGCGTCGCACAGCTCGTCCTTGGGGGCAGGACGTCGCATTTGAACCCAAAGAGGTGCAACTCCAATGCCAGTTTTCACTAAAGCTGCCTTCTTCACATTTAAAAAAAGAGGAAATTAAAGGGGAGGGAAGGAGGGAGGAAAGAAGGAAAGAGAAAAATAGAGGCGTGTGTGTGTGTGTGTATGTATGCGTGTGTATGCGTACGCGCTTTCTGGTTAGTGTTTATGCATTTCTTTCCAAAGCTCAGAAACTTTCAAAGCCCTGTAAGCATTATGGTAATCTCTTAGAGTGACGACAGTTACATTAGCATCTCATACAGCTCACAGCTTTTCTTAACACAGCCTAGTTTATCTTCATGGGCTTTTATTATCAGAGGTATTTACATATTATACATATTTACAATTCTTTCCCACCACCAAAACCAACAAGTTCTTCACACGCGTTGCTCATGAATTTCTTATGAACCAAAGACACTTGAAATATTCACTTTTCTCTCCTCACTTGTTTTATGGTCTTTTTCTGTTTTGTAATTTACCCTTCTGATTACTTCTTCCCGGGGCTCATTTACACATCCATAGGCCTCATCATTTTTGCTGTTCTAAAGAGTCTTTATCATTTCAAATCATGAGCCTGTTCTCCTGTGCTCCACTCCTTTTCGCTAAATCTCCTAAAACTCTTTAGGATTTTTTTTTTCTTTCTCTGTTTCATTCCTTTCAAATAATGCTTATTTCAAGAACGTTGTCTGCCGGATGCCTGGCCCCGTGCTTGGTGCAGGGACCATGAAAGGGACTTGCTGTACGCTCTCCGGGATAGTTTGGAAATGGGGTCTTTAAAGAGATAATTAAGTTAAAATGAGGTCATATGGGGTCTTTAAAGAGATAATTAAGTTAAAATGAGGTCATATGGGTGGGCCCTTATCCAATATGACTGGTGTCCGAGAAGAGATTTACACACAGACGTATACAGAGGAAAGACCACGTGAGGACACAGCGAGAAGACCACCGTCTGCAAGCCAAGGAGAGAGGCCTCAGGAGACACCAACCCTGCTGACGCCCTGATCTTGCCCTCCCATCCTCCAGAATTATGGTCAGAAAATAGGTGTTTGTTGCTTCAGTCCCCCAGTCTGTGGTACTTTGTTATGGCAGTCCTAGCAAAGTAATACAGGAAGTGATCATTGCCAACCAAACGGAGGTGTGGGTGGCAAGGAGAGAGTGGTATGAAAATGCTTTGTAAACTTGTGTGCTGTGCAACTCCCCTGCAGTTTATATTTTTCATTGTTGTCTGGGGCATTCATGGTCACTGTGTGGACATGTGTTGTTTTTGCTGGCGCAGGGTTCATTCTCCTTCTTATAGGATCAGCATCCCAGTTACTGGGGAAGGACCCAACTCCCACTGTCAGGGCATGTATACCAGGAGGGCTGGTGTGCTGGGGCCTTTCCAGAGATGGGCAGGTGACCGTGGCCTGCCGGTTGGCGTAGCCCGTCCTTCTGACCACAGCGATTGGGTCTGGGATGATATGTGATGCAGGTTGCCCAGATTCAGTCCTGTGCTGGAGGGAGGCTTGCCAGATAAAATACAGGAAGCCTAGTTACATTTGAACTTCAGATCAACAAGGAATAATTTTTTAGTATAAGTGTGTCCTAAAGATTTGCTAAATCCGGTAACCCTAGCTGGACCATTAAAGAGAAGCTTTCTTTTTGCTGAGGGTGTTGAACTGGTAGCATGTAAGCTGGAGCTGCCAGGAGAAGGCTTTTCGGAGGGTGAGCTCAGGTAGAGGAAGCAGAGCTCAGAGAGAAGGAAGGCAGGAACCTGGTAACATGGCATGAGTGAGGCTCTGGGTCCAGCGCCGCCGACCACTGGGCACGGCCTCACCACCCTTCAGCAGCTTTGTGAGCCATCTCAGCCCCTTCCTCACACACAAGCCTGTGTGAGTCCAGTTTTTGTCACTCACAACATAGAATGATGACTTGTAAAATCACGATTCAGTAGTTAGGCCGGTGCTTGAAATCCTCTAAATCCTCCCGCTGCATGTTTGTCCGCATTTTGCAAACATAGGCTCAGCCTGAAAAGTCATGAGAAATAAGTTTAAGTGAATCCAGTATCCCAGAGAGCTCTGCTTGAGAGGTCACTCCATTTCCCTTTTTAACTGCGGTGTCACACGCTGCGGGGATGAGGAGGTTTGGAAGGGACCGGGGGCCTGTCAGCTCTGGCCTCCCCCTGCCGAAAGGGCGGCATGCGGGACCTTCATCCTGCCAGGCTGCTCCCGGGCTGCCAGGTCAGTGGCAGCATCATGAGAGCAGTCAGAGCCACTGGCGCCAGGCAAGGGGTACTCGCTTCTCCACCAGAACCCGACAGTGCCTGGGCGGCATGCGGACGTCTGTCCTATGAGAACTTGGAACTAGAGGTGCTTGCTTGAGCGTGGGCATTGGTGATGGCCACCGGATGATGTGTTTGGGGACAGGGATGCTGGAATAAGAGTCATGCCCCGTGCCCGACATTGCCCGTCTACCTCCCTCTGTCCACCACCCGGCTCAAAAAGGTTCCCCCTCGCATAGTCTGCTGGTTCTGTGTTGGGGAGGAGCTGGGGTGGGGAGGGGTTTGGAACAGGACTGCAGAGGGACTCTGCCTGGGCTGTACCGGCTGCTCCTAAGGTCTCTGAACTCAGACACGCACCTCACCAGGGCAGGGATTGATTTGCTTCTGCCAAACCCATCTGGTCTCCGTGAAGGACTCAGGTTTCTCCTGTTAGCACAACGTAGACCATATCATGAAAGCCCTAAGTTTACTCATATCGATTGACACTGAAAGACACCTGGCTCAAACAACGTTCCTCGAAATCCTGGCCGTCCCCTTACACCTCCAGTAGGAGAATGTGTACTGGTTCAAGGCACCCTCCATGTGTGTTTCCCTTCATCACTGTGTCCCTCAATGAGTGAAGCACTCATTGAGTCATTTATTTCATCTGTTCACTGAACATTTATACAGGCCTTAACTATGTTCAGGCACTGAGGTGATAACTGATTATATGACCGTGAACAGAAGAGATACAGATCTTGCTCTGTAGAGTTTACAGACCTCACAGGAATCACCCAAACAGTCAGGTGGTCCCAGCAGTTCGAACTGTGAAGGAAAAGCCAGGGCCGCTCCGGGAGATGTGTCAACGAGGGGAATCAGACCTCTATCAGGGGTTTCGAGAAACTGCCTGGGGAGGTGACTTTTGGGCGTGGCCTGAAAGATGAAGGGGTGAATGCGGTGATACTGGCCCTGAGCTCTCCAGGGCCGGCATGGGCATGGGTGGACACAGAGGAGGGTGGAGAGGTGCCGCCTCGGGAGGTTGGCTTATCCCTAGTGTTGGGAGAGCCCAGAGCAGCAGGGGGCTTGGCTCTGAGGTCCCTGCAGGAGACCAGGAAAGATGCGATGCAGCACGGATGAGCCACCTCGATGGGGTAGAACCACAGGGCTGTGTGCGGGGACATAGTTAAGAGTTCGGGTCTCATGGCTGAGGACTGGCTGCAGGAGGAGGTGGACTCACCTTGGCACCTGCCCATGTAGGGACCCCTCCTCCCTGTTGCCCTGGCTCCTTGCGGTTTCCCTGGAAGGTCAGGGCTTGCTAGCAGTTTATCTCCCCATGTGGGGATGAGAGTCCTCCTCTCCTGCTTCTTTTTACACTTCACTTTTGTTGCTTTTATAGCACTTCTTAGTTTTTACCTTGCACTGATTGTTACGTGTGTACGTGTGTTGTCCACACTCCTGGACTGTCCCACAAATGGCAGGAGAAAAGGACTATAACTTACCTATTTTTATTCCCCTCCCACAGTACCTGGCATACCTGGATACCAATGGTATCCAACAGTGAGTGGGGATGCCTTGAGGCGTTGTAAGAATATTGTTGAAAGTTGGGTTTGATGGGAGCGGGGAGTGTGTACTAGTTAACAGGTATTGGGCCTGCTGGGTTAGGCAATAGTCTAAGCACTTCGTCTAGATTAACTCATTTCATGTCCACAACAGGTCAATTAGGTAGATACTATTATTACCCCCATTGAATGGATGAAGAAACTGAGGCATAGACTAGCTTTTAAATATGCTGGTTGAGAAAGACCCCAGCTCTCTGACCTGCGAGTCAGAATTGGGTTCTGTGGGTTCATGGAAGCAGCGAGCAAGGTAGGCCCAAAGCTCTCCCACCCACGAGGGAGAAGCATTTCACTGAGTAGTTGCTCCTAACCAGAGCTGGGAGAGGGAAGCTTTAAGGGGTCATCCATAGACACAGGCTGGAGGGGCAGTCCTTCAGGGCCTGCTTTGATGCCAGCTTGCTTATCTCTTAGCTATTTTCAAGACCAGAGGGATTTTCCACCCAAACCTTGACTTTTAGAGGCTGATTAGATGAAGCTGTGTTCGGAGGTAGGAAAAGGTGAGTGTCTTTGCAGCCCCCTTCTTCTCCAATCCTGACTCTCTGAGTTTGGACCAGGCTGAGAACTGTGGGTGTCCACAAGGTGGCGGGCTTCTGCTTCCAACAACTCTGCCGGGAGGAGGGCACAGTGGGCCGGCCGTGCTCCCCTCGGCTCCGCCTGCGTGGCTGTGATGTAGCCTTTCTGGGTGGGTATGATGTTGGTATCAGCCTGAGGTGAAGAGGTACAAACAGAACTTTGTACGAGGAAATAACGTGGGTCCCAGCAGGGGTGTTGCTGACCTGGAGCAGAGCTTTGCTGTGTCCTGGCAGAACTTCAAACTGTTTGCCATCCCAGGATTCCAGGAAAATCAGATATGCTTAAAGAGAGCCATCACTTCTAATATCGGAGCGTTCCAAAAGTAAAAATGACAATAGCTATCAATTACTGAGTATTTACCGTGAGCCCGGCTGCTGCCCTTTCAGCATCTTACAGTCACCACAAATTGTGCATTTCTGACCCTAAACTCGTCCTCTTCCTCTATCCCACAGGGCCCACCCCTCAGGCTTCCCTCCCTCCACGAGTGGCATTGTCCCCTTTTCAGTGACTCTTCACGTTTCTTGCATACGACTGCCTTAGCAAATGATCACCAAACTGGTGGCTTAACACCACAGACATTTATTCTCTCACAGTTCTGGAGACCAGAAGTTCAAAATCGAGGTGTCAGCAGGGAGTGTGTCCTTTCTTGCCTCTTCCAGCTTTGGGGGCCCCTTGCGGCCACATTACTCCAGGCTCTGCCCCTTCACCTTGCCTTCTCGGTGTCTGTCTTCCCCCCTCTGTCTCTTATAAGGAGACTTGTCCTTGGACTTGGGCTCACCTGGGGAACGCAGGATCATCTCATCTCAAGATCTTCAGTTATATCTGCAGGACCCTTTTTCTAAAAAGTCACATCCACAGACTCCAGGGGGTGGAACGTGGATGGGCCTTTTTGGGGGCCACCATTCAGCTCACTGCACCCACAGGAACCTAGGAGTTACCCTTGACACCTTCCTTCCCCTCCCTCCTCATTTGGTCCACCACTGGTTCTGGTAGACTCTTCTGCCCAGGGTCCCTTCACCTTCATTGCCAACAGCTAGTCCAGGCCGATGGCATTTCCTCCCTAACCTCCTGACTGGTTTCCCGACACCCACCCTGCTGTGGACTGAATTGCCCACCCCCCCTTCATGTATTGAAGCTCTAACCCCCAATGTGACTGCCTTGGGAGAAAGTGCCTTTAAGGAGATAGTTACGGTTAAATGAGGTCATAAATAGAGTCATAAGGGTGGGGCCCTAATCTGATGGGACTGGATCCCTTTAAGAAGAGGAAGAGATGTCAGAGATCTTGCCGTCTCTGTGCACGCACAGTGGCCACAGTGGCCATGTGAGGACAGGGCGGAAAGCTGCCGTCTACGAGCCAGGAAGAGAGACCTCCCAGAGACCAACCCTGGTGGCACCTCCATCTTGGACTCCCATCTCCAGGACTGCGAGAAGATGTGTTTCTGCTACTTCAGCCCCTGAGCAGCCCCAGCAGGCTCTGAGCTTCCTCGCACTCGGGCTCCACATAAGACACATCTCAAACTTCTGCTTGCAGGCCCGCCTCCCTGTCCCTTCCTCAAATCGATGCAGGCAGTTATGAGCACGAGGGATGGAACAGTAAACAGCCTTGTGTGACGCTGACAGCCCCGCCGCTCTGGCTGCCGATGGCTGTGAGGGTAAAGCCCTGCATTTGGAACACGGTCCAGGAAGCCCAGCCTGTCGGCCTCTATGCATGCCCTGTCCGCCTCCTTCCCCACCCCTGCCACGCGCAGCACCTCCTGCACACAGCCTTCCTCGGCTCCTCTAGTGGGCAGTTCCCGCCTGGAAGGCTCCCCTCTGCCCGCCTCTCTCTGGCTCCTACACCACTCTCAGCACCTTGAGCGACCCTGTCACGTGCCCTCAGCAACTGTCACAGCTCCCCTTGCAGCACCGATAACGACGCAGTTAAACAGTTAATTATGCAGTTAGTTGTTTGGTGTCTGTGTTGCCCCCCAGACTGAAAGCACTATGAGGTCTGGGCCTGTTTCTGTTTCCTGTTGCTTTCCCCATGTTTAGCGAAGTCAAAATAGCAGGCACTTGTTAACTACTGCTGTACATGAGCGAGCACAGGAGTGAGCACACGGCTCTAACCCTAGTAAGCATCTCACTTCCTTTAGAAGTTTCTATCTCCAGTGTTCAGATGTGAGAAGTAGGGCACAGTGTGGCTCGGTAACTGACCTGAGGGCTCCCAGTAAGAGCAGCTGGAGCTGAACTTGGAAACCAGAGCTTTCTGATTTCACAGACAAGGCTCTTCACGGCTATGACTCAGACCCAGCCTGCTTCAGATGATGAGTGGATTCTTAACATCCTAACTAGAAATTCATTAAAGGATAATTTCCTTTATTAAAATAATCATTGCAGTCAGCAGGAGGATGGATAAACAATCTGTTATAGTCATTAATGGAATACGAGTAGCAAGAAAGGGAAGAGGATTACCAATAACACGCTATTGCATTGACGAATTGCAAAAACGTTATGCTGAGCTAAACAAGCCAGACACGGAGAGTACACGCTCTAGGATTCTATTTATGTGAAATTCTGGAAAAGTCAAAGTCATCTATGGTGAAAAACATCAGATCAGCGGTTGCCTCTGGGGTGGGGGTGGGAACCGACTGGGAAAGGGCATGAGGGAACTTTCTGGGGTGATGATGATGTTTTGTATCTCAGTAGAGGTTTCACTTACCCTGGTGTGTATGCGTTTGTCCAGATTCAGCATATGTATGCATGAGATGTGTTAACTTCTCTGTTTGCAAACTTTATCTAAAAAAAACCCCAAAAACTCAAGCAAATATTGAACTCTAGTTAATGATATACACACCAAAGTGTTTAGAGGTGGAGTGTACTAACGTCTGCCTCTTACTCCAAAATGTATCAAAAAATAAGATTGATTGATAATGGACAGAGGGATGAATAGATGCATAGATGTGGGATAAAGCAAGTAGAAAAAATGTTAAATGTAGACTCTAGGTGGTGGTATACGGGTGTTCACTGCACAATACTTTCAACTTGGCTCTGTGTTTGAAAATTTTCATAATGAGCGGTCAAAAAGTAACATAAGCTGAAAAAATGTATTTCAAAAGTAGCTAATGTTTGCTGGAATCGATAAGACAATCCAAAGATGCAGGAATAGAAAATTAATCATTGTCGTTTTGCATCAGTTTCAAGGGAATGATAAGCAAGGAGGCACAGAGAAGGGGCGGGGAAAGTTGGGACCAGGTGGGATCGAATTTTGGCAGGACCTGGGGGAGGAGACTGCGGGTGGGATTCTCTTCGGGCTAGAGGGGCTATAGAATTGAGACTGAAGTATCGACAGCAGCCACCTCCTCCCCTGGTCATCAAGGGTGGCAGAGTTAGCCCTCAAAGCTTGCTCACCTATGGTCCAGTTAGAAACAATGACATTTTTAAGATGTCATCTTAAAGCTAAGCTGAGAGAAAGTCTAGTAAGTTTTAGGAGTAAAAACAATGAAAATGAAATGCCAGGCTCATGTTTTGAACTGGATCAAGCTACTCTCTAGAAGGACTGTGCGCTGACGCTACCCCATTGGCAGTAAATTCAAGGCTGCCTTCTCAGGGGCTGCGGATTGAGGACCTGGGTGGCTGGGGTGCGATGACTTTAATGGTAGAACGGATACCTCCGCATGCCAATCCTGTCCCCACCACTCACTGATTACGTGGCCCTGGGCGCGTTATTCAGCCTCTCCTGGCCTGTCTTGTCAATTCCAAAGTCTATCCCCGGTTTTCCGTTGCTCCATTTACCAGCAGCTTTGGACATGGCTGGTCAGGCCCTTCTTGAAATACTCGTTTCCCGCGGGCAGGGGCCACCTGTCTCTCTTAGGTCCCTCTAAGCCTTCCTGGCCACTCTTTCTCAGCCTCCTTTGCCTGATCGTCATCTTCCCATCACACATCGAACTACCCCCGGCTCAGTCTTCAGCCCTCTCTGCTCTCTCTGCACCCAGCCCTGACGTGCGATAACCCGTGTGAAGCCAAATCCTCCATCCCTCCCCACGGGCTCCTGCCTTGAGTCTTCCGTTTGGAAGTGGCACTACCAGCTCTCCCAGTTGTTCAAGCCAGACTCCTGGAGTCGTCCTCGACTTATTGTTCTCTCCTGTACTTAATTCAGCAACAAATCCTATTGCTTCCGCTTCTGAAATCCATCCTCCTCTCCACCCTCGGGGTCGTCACTAATGTCTCTCACCTGGATGATTGCATTTGCAGCCTCACTGAAGCCTCAGCTTCCACTCTTGTCCTAAACTCTATTTTCCCCACAGTAGCTAGAACCATTCTTTAAAAAAATATCAAGATCCTCCCCATCTCAGAACTCTCCGATGATACCAGAATAAAGGCCCATGTCTGCATCCTTCCTGCATGGCCCTTGACCTCCCTGGTCTCGTGTTTTACCCTTTCCCCTTTGCTCATTCTGCACCATGCCTACTGACTTCCCGGCTGTTCCTCCAACAAATCAATCAGCTGTCACCTTTCTCGATGCTATTTCCTCCACTTGGACTGTCCTTCCCTCTCCTATGGATTGATCTCTCACTGCCTTTAGGGTTCTCTCAAATTGCATCCTATCCTAAAGATTGTACTACTCTATCAAATGGCATCCTTCTTCACTTTCTATCCCTTTACTCTGCTTTCTTTTTCTTCTAAGCACTTCTCATTGCTTGATATTCTGTATTTATTTACTCATTTTTAAATGACCTGTCTCTTCCTACTTGAATGTGAGCCCAGTGAGAACATAGGCTTTATGTATTTTACCCATCACTGTATCCCCAACGCCTCAAACAGAGCCTGGCACACAGTAGTTTGCCAATAAAGAACTGTAGGGTGAATGAACAAGTGAAGAGATGCCCAGCTCTGTGCTGGCCTGGAAAATGCACCCACAGAATGATTTTCTTTCTTTCTATTTTTAACCTTTTATTTTGTATTGGAGTATAGCCTATTAACGATGTTGTGATAGTTTCAGGGGCACAGCAAAGCGACTCGGCCATACATATCCATTCTCCCCCAGACTCCCCTCCCATCCAGGCTGCCACATAACACTGAGCAGAGTTCTCTGTGCTATACAGGTGGTCCTTGTTGGTTATCCATTTAAAATATAGCAGTGTGTACATGTCAATCCTAAACTCCCTAACTATCCCTCCCCCCCACCCTTCCCCCCTGGTAACCATAATTTTGTTCTCTAAGTCTGTGAGTCTGTTTCACCCACAGAATGATTTTCGTTGCCATAATGATGGTCCTTTATGGAGAAAAAGGACAATTTGTGGGGAAGGTCCCGATTCTGGTCCCAAAGTTGGGAGCTAAGTGTAAAAAATCCGTAATCCCTTGGGCAGGTTCCTTACGGGTATGGGTCAGATGTTGCTTTGGTGACCTGGAACTAGAGTGTCACATGACCCAGAAATGACTGCCCCTGCTTCCTGGTCAATAGTATGTCCTCCTGCCTAAAGCCCCTTCCTCACTTGGCTCCCGATTCCCTGTTTCTGCCTGGGGAGCATTTCTTTGAAATGACCCTAAACTACCACCACCCAGAGCACAGAGCTTTCCGGTGGCTGCAAGACAGTGCTATGACATATTTTAACAGAGTCGGTTAAAAGACTTACCAGAAGTCTGCTGGGCGTGCTCTGAAATTAGTTCAGCTTAGATACTGGCCCTTCTTATCTCTGCCAACAAACAGATACAGCCCCGTGTACCACCTGCAGGAAGTGGGGCCTTTGATCTCTGTGAGGAGACCTGCGTTATGGCTCTTTTAAAAATTGAATTACATTCCAAGTGTGTTTTAAGACATTGTAGTCTATGGAAAGAAGCAGGATTCATTTATCAGAAAGGAGATTTTAAGTTCTACAATCATGCAACAAATATTGAGTTGATAATATAGTAGCTGCGTTTGATAAAGTTCAAATACCTAATAGAAAGCAGCAAGGCAAAGAGAGAAGGAGATGGAGAAAAACACACTTGCATGCAGAGAGAGAAGGGGAGGGAGGAGAGAGGGAGGGAGGGAGGGAGAGAGAGCGAGAGAGGAGAAACGCTTCGTATTTGAAGAGCGTGATCCCAGGGATGTGTGACTGATGTGGGTGTCACTGGATTTTGCTTCTGCACCTTGTTGGTGAGCTGGGAGCTTGGGGCAAGGTGAGGCTTGCTCCTTCCTTCCTTTTATTTTCCTTTATTAGATCCTAAACTATCTCAGCAGAAGATAATTTGCCTACCTTCTTCAATAGCTGATTCATTCTTCCACCTGCCTGTGTGTCCATCCATCTGTGGTCATTCATTTCTAGTGGGCATTTGTGTTTTCCTCTCCCTTTCAATACAATCCCAGTTTCCTCTGTGAATTCATCTATTCTCTATTCTCAGTCTTGGGGCTTGGCTGGGGTTGACCCCACCCCAGCTCTGTCATCCTCTTGGCCACAGGGATGGGTTCAGAGAAAAGCATGTACCCCAATTTAGGCTAAAGAGAGAGTGACCTCTCCTTCCCACCCCACCCCCACCCCCTGGGACGTATGCTGCAGTTACTGAAAGTGATCTGCTCTCTCCTGGACCATGTGGTGTGAGGACATGAGGTCTAGTGTACCTGGAGGATCTGGGCCACCAGGAGGAGCCTAAGGGTGCCACTAACACCACACAAGATGAGAGAGACAGAGGCAGAGACAGAGACATGGAGCAGAGATTGATTAGGTCCTGGATGCCATGGTTTGAGTTACTGGGTCAAGTCTCATTTGAAGCTAGAACTATTTCTGAACATCCCAGATTTTTTTTTAGCTAATACAGACTTTTTGCTTTAGCCAGTTTTGATTGGGTGCTTAATTGGGTGACTTGCAACCCCAGAGTATCCTGAGGGACATGCCATCTCTCCAGCTGACGTTTATGGGGTCACGGCCATGTGCTGGGGTCTCTGTCCAGCAGGCACAGTGAACCTGGTGAAGTTGGGCGCCGCTCACACAGAGGCAAAAACTTACTGAGAAAGGCAGACAATTGCATAAGCGACGCCAATAAACATGTTCATCCTATCGTTAAAAAGCAGCGTGGATGGTATGATCGGCCCCGTTTTTTAAAAATGATATTTATGGATCTTTATGCACCTGTGCTTAGAACAAACTATGATAGCATGCTCTGATCTCTGGACGCTGTGCAATGCGGTCTGCTTTTTTCTTTTATATTTTGCTTTGTTTTTGCAATGGACTTTCATTGTTCTAATAATCAAAAGGGGGAAATGCTATTAAAGTCAAAACGATAAGCATGGTAAGTGCTATGCCGGGAGAAGGACTGGATGCTATTAGAGAGCTTAGCAGGGACCTGCTTTGGGCAGCTGCGAAGCTGTGCAGGGAGCAGTAGAGGAAGCTCAGGGAGACCTTCCTGCCACGGCCTGTACGGGCTCACCCTCTGCATGGCCCCCGGTCAGGGGAGCCAGCTGCCGGCCCTTTCCCTAGGCTCTCTGGAGCAGGTCCGCGGTTAGGCCGGGAAGGGCGTTTCCGCAGCTCATCCTTCTGCGTTGCCAGTGTAGGGCTGGTTACTGGAAACACAAGGCCCTTTCCTCTCAGGGCTCCAGAAGCTGAACATTAAGAAACCATTGCAAATAGAGTAATTGCTCAGAATGAGCATTAGCGTCCTCTTAAGAAGAGGCAGCTGCTGTGACTATAACGTCGAATTCAGCGGCGCTTCCTGAGAACCATGTTAATGTGATTTGTGCTAATTCCCTCCTTGCTGCCTGGGGGCCCAGTCCAGAGCTGTCCCGGCTCCTGCCCTCGGTCTCTGCGGAAGCGCGAGCATCCTTCACTCCTTTTCCTGGCAGGCAGGCAGGCATCGTCAATCAGCAGACTGCTGTCGCTCATCCACTCTGTGCCTGACTTCGGGTGCCGAGGGGTTGGGGCGGGGATGGGAGCGAGTGGGGGAGGGGATGATGCTTATTAAGCCTCACTAAGTGCCTTTGAGGCGTGAGGCATTTGTCCAAGGACTCAGGACAGCTGTGCTAAGAAATGAACGAACTGGGGAAGCACGCAGCACAGTATCGAATGTACTCCTCGCTCATTTATTCACCGTGAACAAGACAGCTCTGGTCTCCGCTGTTGTGGAGCTTATGTTCTAACGAGACAGACCTTGAATCAGCAATTGCACATCGACTGATTTAGCTACAGCAGTGATTTGTGTGACGCATCAGTACAGGGTGCCATGAGAGAATGAAAGGGGACGAGGTGTGGGCTGACCTGGCCTGGTGGGGGGGTGGGAGGTCCAGAAAAGCTTCCTGGGGAAGGGAGATCTGAAGAATGAACAGGAACTCACCGAGCTAAGAGGAGGAAGAGACTTGCAGGCAGAGGAAAGAATTGGTACCATTCGAGAAGCACGGGAGGCAGGACACAGAGCAAAGTGCAGAGGTGGCACCAGCTGGTGCAGGGCTGCTCCTGTGGTGGGCGGGGTGCCTGACGGGAGACCCCCAGGCTCTAGTCCCACCTCTGCCTCCACTCCCTTTGTGTCCCCATGTGAGTTACTCACACTTCGTTGGGACCCACTGTGTGCACTGGGGTCTCTCTGGGTCTCAGCGCCTCAGCGGAGCACACGGGAGGCCGCTGAGGTTCTGTGCAGTGCTGAAATCCCGTGATTCTGTAAGTTCTGGGCTCTGGGCCTTGCCGGGGTGAGATGAGGCCCGCGGGGGTCTGCAGGGATTGCAGGGTGAGGGAGTTCGGTGAGGCCAGTGGGGCCTCAGGGTCTGAGGGTGTGAAGGGGGAGCCCCTGTTGTGACCAGGACGGAGTCCTCCGTCCCGGGCCTGCACCCTGCCCACACCTGGGTTCCTCTGTCCACCCTCACCCTGCAGTTCCTGGGCGTGCCAGGATGCATTAGCCCTACAATCAGGGAGGCTCCATGAGTCCTTCTCCTGGGGCCCCTCAGCCCCCATGTAATCAGGGCGTGAAGGTAGACTTGGTGGCAGGGGAAAGGGTGTGGGCATGGTTCCAGATCTGCCCTTCATGGGCAAGGTGACTGGGGTGGGCGCTGACGTGCACCCAAGCCCCTCTTTAGGGATGAGGAAAACTTCCCTCCAGCCGTGGGGCATGCTGCAGAGGTGGATTGCCTCACTTGAACAGAACAGCCTTGCCCAAGGTCACAGCTCCTTCCAGGGGCAGTCTGAGGTCAGTGACAGGTCAAAGCAGGGTGCAAAGGCCTGGCTCCGTCTATGAAACTTGGGACGACGCCAGAGCGCCAGCTCAGCTCCTAAAGTCCCCACAGGGGTGACTGCAGAGCAGCTCAGCTTCATCCGCTGCCCAGTCCTATTCCTGTCCTGCACACAGAACTTGTCTCCAAGTCTGCTTCCCGGGAACCTAACCTGTGACAAGTCCCCTCCATGCTTTCAGCCTCAGTTTTCTCATCTTTAAAATGGGAATAATAACGCCCACACCATAGTTTGTTGTGAGGATTGAAAGAACTAATAGTTATCAAATTCCTGGTGGTGGGATCGTTTGCAAAGATATTCCTTTGTGTTCTGTCCTGTCCTCAGCGCTATGGTGTTCGGCACCCCTGTGAGAGGAATGAGGGGTTCCCTCTGTTCTGAGTAGGGGCCACTTTACCTCAGGGGTTTGCAACCCATTTTGCTCCTCAGGGAGGGAAACAGACGTTTCCCAGCACCCGGGAGAGGACTCTCAGGTTTTGCCTGAGACGCAGAGACTTGTGGTGGGGAAGGGGAGGACGGATGGAAAGAGTGTTTGCTTCTCTGAGTCTGGTGAAGCTTGGAGGTTTTCTCTTTGGGTGAGAGGAGACTCCTCTCCCCGCCTTCCCTGAAGCCCCCATACAGGGGCGGTGGCCCCCTGTGCCTTGAGGCTGGGGGGCAGCAGGGTCTCCTCTTTGGTTGAGGCTCCACTCCCTGGAGGTCCACCTCTGAGCCTGCCTGGAGAATCAGAGCTTGGCAAGACAAGGAGGACAGGACTTGCTGACAGACGGTGTGTCAGGTGGCAAACACCGCAGGCGCCTCGACCCGAGACCATCCTCGCCCGTTTCTCTGGCACCGTGTTAATCCCTCTCTCTCCTTGGATTCTTGTACGAAGCCAGTTGGGGCAAAGGGCCTTCACATGTAGCTGAGGTTGAACTTTTCTCACCCTGATGAATAGGAGTGCAGTCCCACATTCTTGAATTTCTACGGAATCCGTACCCTCTAGTGTAGCCTGGTTCCTGGCACATAGTAAATGCTCAATAAGTGTTCTCTTCTCCCTTTCTCCACTTCATCCTCATCCCTGCCCCACATCCACTGTGGTGATATGTATGTGTCTGTATATATATGTATATATAGAGAGAAAACAATGCAGAAGATACCTACATAGTACCGACACCTGTAATTTGTATAACACTCATGTTAGTTACGTGCTTTCATCCATTCATTTAGTTCAGGGTTTCTCAGCCTCAGCACTACTGGCGTTTAGGACGGTTCATTCTTCGATGTGGGGCTGTCCTGTGCATCCTAGGATATTTCAGCTGCATCCCTCGTCTTTAGTCACTAGGTGTCAGTAGCAGCCCCCAGTCATCACAGTCAAAAATTTCTCCAGACAGGCCAAATGTCCTTGCAGGGAGCAGAGAGGCAAAATTATTCCTGGCTGGGAACCACTGATTTCAGTGATTCTGAAAGGAGAGAGGAAAAAGCAAAGCATTTCTCTACTTCCCTCGGGGATTTCACACCAAGGAACAGACACCACCCAGCACCTCCCGGCATCCCCACGAGCATGGCCTCACCCTCACCACCTCCACCGTCGTCTTTCCCTGCTGGACAGGACAGAGTGCACGCTGCCCGCTTTCCTCATAGGGGAGGGACCGGCAGCCATCGTGTCTTTCCAGGAGGACTTGGCCATCTAACTTTCCCTGATCCATAACTTAACAGACCCCAGAGGAATACCTCAGTACAGGTGATGGTCCAGGTGAGGTCGAATCTGCTCCCATCACAAGTCTCGGGAGCTGGGAGCAGGCACGGTCTTCTCACCCCGGTGACCGTGGGTCTTCCATTCCCTGGAAGCTCAGTGAGATGGTTCCCTAGCAACGGCACAGGCCTGTGGCAGCCCCGGGGGAGCACTGGATGTGGACGGAGAGCACAGGCTACAAAGGGTCTTGCGTGCTCATTGTGGGCCATTGTGTGAGTGTTTGCTCTGGGGGCTCCTGGCCTCCCTGTGGGCTCTCCTTGCTGGGGGACAGCAGACTGGCCTCTGCCCTCTTCAGGAGGGCTGTTACTCAGAGCTCTGAGTTGCAAAGGCTCTGAGAAAGGACTGTAGGGAGGAGATGACCTGGGTCTGCCTTCTGAGGAAGAGTACATGGAGGCTCAATTCATTCATTCACTCACTCATTCATTCAGTACATGTATTTTGTGCCTCTGCTATGTATAATAATCGAGCCACTAATCTGTGTACATCTCTGGAAGTATCAAGTTGGTTGAGACATGGGTCTAATATGTTGTGCAACAGTATGGAGTTTAAAACATGGACCTTGACCTCTGGGAGTTGGTTTTTTTTTGCGCTACGTGGACCTCTCACTGTTGTGGTCTCTCCCGCTGCGGAGCACAGGCTCCGGACACGCAGGCTCAGCGGCCATGGCTCACCGGCCCAGCCGCTCCGCAGCATGTGGGATCTTCCCGGACCGGGGCACGAACCCGTGTCTCCTGCATCAGCAGGTGGACTCTCAACCACTGCGCCACCAGGGAAGCCCTCCGGGAGTTTTTTATATGGTTGCATAAACTGTACACTCCCAGGAAAGCTATAGAACAATATGAATATCCCATAAAATATAAGCACACAGGAGGGATTACCAGGCAGTCTGTGATGGAAGGGGTGGGGCACGGGGACCTTTATTGCCAGCTCCTGTGTGGGAGACCCTTGGCACAGTTCAGTCCCGTGAAGAGCTGTAACTGTCCCACTTTCCAGATGTGGAATGTGAAGCTCAGGGAAGCGAAGAACGTGCCCAAGTATGTCTCTACCGCTAAAAACGAAGAGGGCTTTGATGGGTGGAGGACCGGTCCCCCTTCTCCGTCACAGCCCAGTTGGCCGCCTCCAAGTGCTCTCGGACCCAGGTGTGAGTTGCTGGCCTTGGCATCTCCTCGAAATCCCTCCTCCACTTTTCTAGACAATGTGCTCTCCTGATGCGAGGACTTGGGACTTACTGGGCCACAACCGTTCAGGCCAGCTGATGCGCTGGATCTCAGGACCGGCTGGTCTGCAGCTGGGTGAGGATGTGCGAGTCACCTTGGACAAAGAGAATAATCCAGGAGCGATCTGTTTTGGACACTGCCTGCTAACCTCCTTTCTGACTCTGTTTCAGGCAGCTGCCCATCTCCCTGATCTTTAGCTGTTTCCAGGAGTTTGTGTTTGTCTCCGGAAGGGCTGGCCCTGGAGACAGTTGCTGCTCACTTTTTCCACTTATTTCATCTCCCATGAGCTCAGAGCCACCCATTAAGGAGGCCATTCCTGCTTAGGAAATTTCCTTCCGCCCAGAGAGCAAATGGTATTTGCACGGTTTGCTCCTCTGTTGCACTCAGCGCTTTCTCCTTTCTGGTTCACGTGGGCCCCGTGAGGGGGAAGGGTGTACTGAGGAAGGCTGTACTGAGGTGATTCAGGCCGTGGGGGGCTCTGGTGAGTGCCTTTCTGGAAGAGCCCACATTCCCCACCCGCTTGGGCTGGGCAGCCCTGGGCGTCAGAGGATCCGTCAGAGGGCTGGAAAAGGGCATTTGAAGAGGTGTCAACAGTGGTGAGGCTTGTCTTCCTTCACCGTCAAGCAAGCACATTTTAATTAAATCACAAAGATAAAAATCTCTGCTTTACTCTTGAAATCTAGCAGAAAGTATGCCAGGGAGGAAAATTTACCCAGGGAGAATATCCCAGGAAGAAGCGTTGTGTAGTTTAGAACATCAGCAGGGGTAGATGGGCTGGGGGAGAAGCACAGGAGTGGTTATCTTTTTTTTTTTTTTACATCTTTATTGGAGTATAATTGCTTTACAATGGTGTGTTAGTTTCTGCTTTATAACAAAGTGAATCAGTTATACATATACATGTATTCCCATATCTCTTCCCTCTTGCGTCTCCCTCCCTCCCAACCTCCCTATCCCACCCCTCCAGGTGGTCACAAAGCACCGAACTGATCTACCTGTGCTATGCAGCTGCTTCCCACCAGCTAGCTATTTTATGTTTGGTAGTGTATATATGTCCATGCCTCTCTCTCGCTTTGTCACGGCTTACCCTTCCCCCTCCCCATATCCTCAAGTCCATTCTCTAGTACGTCTATGTCTTTATTCCTGTCTTACCCCTAGGTTCTTCATGACATTTTTTTTTTCTTAAATTCCATATATATGTGTTAGCATACGGTATTTGTCTTTCTCTTTCTGACTTACTTCACTCTGTATGACAGACTCTAGGTCTATCCACCTCATTACAAATAGCTCAATTTCGTTTCTTTTTATGGCTGAGTAATATTCCATTGTATATATGTGCCACATCTTCTTTATCCATTCATCCAAAGATGGACACTTAGGTTTTTTCCATCTCCTGGCTATTGTAAATAGAGCTGCAATGAACATTTTGGTACATGACTCTTTGAATTATGGTTTTCTCAGGGTATATGCCCAGTAGTGGGATTGCTGGGTCATATGGTAGTTCTATTTGTAGTTTTTTAAGGAACCTCCATACTGTTCTCCATAGTGGCTGTACCAATTCACATTCCCACCAGCAGTGCAGGAGTGTTGCCTTTTCTCCACACCCTCTCCAGCATTTATTGTTTCTAGATTTTTTGATGATGGCCATTCTGACTGGTGTGAGATGATATCTCATTGTAGTTTTGATTTGCATTTCTCTAATGATTAATGATGTTGAGCATTCTTTCATGTGTTTGTTGGCAGTCTTTATATCTTCTTTGGAGAAATGTCTATTTAGGTCTTCTGCCCATTTTTGGATTGGGTTGTTTGTTTTTTTGTTATTGAGCTGCATGAGCTGCTTATAAATTTTGGAGATTAATCCTTTGTCAGTTGCTTCATTTGAAAATATTTTATCCCATTCTGAGGGTTGTCTTTTGGTCTTGTTTATGGTTTCCTTTGCTGTGCAAAAGCTTTGAAGTTTCATTAGGTCCCATTTGTTTATTTTTGTTTTTATTTCCATTTCTCTAGGAGGTGGGTCAAAAAGGATCTTGCTGTGATTTATGTCATAGAGTGTTCTGCCTATGTTTTCCTCTAAGAGTTTGGAGTGGTTATCTTTGCGGGCCCTGGCCAAGTCTCTCGTAGAGAAAAGGCTTAGAAAAGAATTCTCACCTCCCAGGGTTATGTTTATTTGAAACTTGGAATAATTGTTTGTCTTAGTTGGCTGATCCTCCCCTAAAGGAAAAATTATAGGGATTAAGATGGGGAAGGGGTGGGGAAGCACTGAATGGAGTGGGATGCTGGAGATTTAATGGTTGCCGCCATAAATACATGGCTGTCAGCTCTTCCAATGCAGACCCCTGTGGTGAAAGCCAGGCTCCGAGTCCCCTCCTGATTTCTAGTCACTTCCTTGCTCCAAGGGCATGGGCTCCTTCCCGAGGACTTTGAGTCTCAGCTTTGTCATGTCCTTGCTGTGTGACCTTGGGTAAGTTACTGAACCTTTCTGAGCCTCAGTTTCTTCATCATTAAACAGAGATGATAACCAACTCTACCTTTCAGAGTTGCTCTGAGGAGTAAATAAGACTGTCCAAGATGCCCCTCTTCCTCTTCATCCTTATCTTCCATCTGGGGCTCTGCTTTTCCTCCCAGCAGCTTCCTGAGACTGGCTGCACTCTGCTCCCCTCCCTGATCTATCCGTGCCCTTTGGTTACATCTCGGTCCACCTTTGGCTTGCAGTGTTGTTTTATCTCTTTACGTTCCTGTTTCTCACACTGGAAGGCTGACCCCCGTACAACCCCGGTCTGAGCACAGACCCTGGCACGTCAGAGGCCTTCCTGAGGCAGAGTGAGTGCTTTGCAAACTGTGAAGGGCTTCCAGCCGCCCTTAGGCGTCATCACCCAGGGCAGCATTTGTCACAGCAAAACTGAAAGGGCCTTGCTAGAGGAGGGAAGTGAGCCCGGGTCCAGGCTGCAGAGAGACACCAGGCTCCGGGAGGGAGCAGGTGCAGAGCCCAGTTTGTGCTGCTTGGGAGAGGAGTCCGGAACAGCCCTCACTGAGTCCAGCCCTCTCCAAGCCCGCTGTCCACTCCCTGGTTGGACATAAGCCAAAGTCTTCTTGTTCCTTCCTCTGTCATCCTCCTGCAGGTCAAGGCAGAGTTACCACTAAGCTCCCTGGCCCTGGGGACTGAGCTCTGCTGGCCCCTGCCTGCCAGCCCCGGAGGCCTTTATCTCCTGTCTCTGAATGCAGGTCTCATCACCGACAAGCTCTGTGACTATATGCAAGCCTCCTAGTTTCTCTGTGCCTTGATGTTCTTATCTGTAAAACGGGATAGTGGGGAATCAAATGAAATAATGGTGTAAATTGCTCCCCTTTAAGATCTTCCCACTTCCCTCTAGTCACGGTTCTAACTCAGGTGCTCTCAACCCTGGCTGTCCATTAGAATCACCCAGGAGCTTTAAAAAATCTAACAATGCTCTGCGGGTCTCCTCCACCCCTTTCTGACTCAGCGGCCCTTGAGTAAGAGCTGGGCATTGGTACTTTTTCAAGGTTCCCCAGGTGACCCTTGGGTTGCACCAGGGCTGAGAACCAGTGGGCTGCTGGGCCAGCAACAGTGCCCTTCTGTTCTGGCGGCTGTCGCCTCGTCCAGCTCCCCCCACCTCTTCGACATGTGTGGGACATCTTGCAATTTTCCGGAGGGAACACGCTCCCAAAGGTCTCTCTGCCTTGGCCCACGCTGTTCTCCCTACTCCTCCCTCTGGAGCCCCCTCTCTTCCCAGGCCTTTCCTAAGCCCTCCGTCCGGGTTTGGCACTCTGGATGCCCCCCACCCCCCAGCTCTATGTGCTCCCATCTTGGCGCTCATCTCTGTGGGTCACATTCCCTGTGTCTTACCGCCTTTGAGGCCCCCCCCCAGCACAGAGCCTGGCATGTGTCTGCTTCCAGCTCTGCCCACCCTGCCCTTCCTCACCTCCCTTTCCTTCAGCCCCTCTTGATCTCTTTCCCCCAGCGGTTCTCAAGTTTTAGTGTCAGAATCACCTTGGAAACGTCAGAACCACCTGGAAGGCTTGTTTGCTCTTGTTTTACCACCCTACCTCTATTGGGGTATAATTGACGATTAAAAATTGTATACACTTAAGGTGTACGATTTGATGATTTGGGATACGTATACATTGTGAAATTATCCCCACAATCAACACAATCAAGCTAATTAATGTATGCATCACTTCACATAGTTACCATTCTCTTTCCTTTATTTATTTGTTTGTAGTGAAAATACTTAAGATCTATCCTCTCATCAAGTTTCCAGTATACAGTACAGTATTGTTAACTATAGTCACAATGTTATACATTAGCTTTCCAGAAGTGCTAAGGGGTTAATATCCAAAACAGAAAAGGAACTCACACAATTCTATAGCAAAAATACCGAACAACTCGATTTAAAAATGGGCAAAGGATCTGAATAGACATTTCTACAAACAAGACACACAGATGGCCAACAGGTACATGAAAAGGTGCTCAGCTTCACGGATCATCAGAGAAATGCAAATCAAAACCACAGTGAGCTATCGCCTCACACCTATTAGCATGGCTGTTATCAGAAAGAGGGAAGGTAACAAGTCTTGGTGAGGATGTGGAGAAAACTGGAGGCTTGTTAACATACAAGCTGCTGGATCCCATCCCATTTCTGATTCAGTCGGGACGGGAGGGGGCTGAAAATGTGCAGCACTTACAGTTTCCCAGGTGACACTGCCCACACTTTGAGAACCACGGCTTTTGAGCAGTTTCTCAACTTCGGCACTATTCATATCTGGGCTGGATAATTCTCTGTTGTTGTGAGGGAGAGGAGGCCGTCCTGTGCATTGTAGGATGTTTCATAGTGTCGCTGGTCTCTACCCACCAGGTACAACCAAAAATGTCTCCAGACATTGCCAACTGTCCCCTGTGCGGGCACAGTCACCCTGACTGAGAACAGTTGCTCCATAGAGAGCCCTTTGTCCTGGGGCTGGGGATTGGGTGGCTTCTGCCCAGTCTCGGCAGGTCCACCTCCCCTACTTTCTAGCCCATCACCTGTTTGTATAACTCAGGGCTTCTTGGAACACAGCCCCACCCATTCACTGATGGGTCACGTGTGCTGCTTTCTTACTATCAGAGCAAAGTGGAGCAGTTGTGACAGAGACCGTCTGGCTTGTAATGTCTAAAATATTTACTATCTGGTCCTTTACAGAAAAGCTTTGCCAACCCCTGTTCAGAGCCTGAAGAGGTCTTGTAGACAGTGATGAGCTAGAAGGACCCAGGTCTGTGCCCTCCCCTAACTCACCACGTATTAAAGAGGTAGGGTGGGAGCAAACGGGGGCTCCTGGGTGAGGACTGCCTGCCATCCAGGCCCCCCAGGCTGCAGCTGGACAGGAGGACGGGCTCTGAGCTCCCACCCCAGCACAGCGTCCAGGGCGGGCGGGCTGGGGGTCAGGCTGGGGATTTTCCACTGCTGCCTTGTTCATGACCGAGCTGTACTCAGCTCTCTTTGACCAGCCCTGGCCTCTGCTTATCCACCAGGGTAAGCAAGAGCCCTGCACGCAGCCCCCAATGAAAGAGCCGAGAAGGCAGATTTTCTGGGGTTGACAAACCACACAGTGCCGTGTGTAGTATCAACAGTCAGTTCTGATACTTAAGTGGAAAGGGGGGCATTGGGGCTACTTGGCAGGAGGAAGGACCCCTCATTCATTCATGCGTTCACTCATTCATTCATGCATTCACTGATACTTTCGGAGTGCCTGCTGAGGGCTCGGCACCACATGAGGGACACAGTAAAGATACTGTCCTTCCCTCTTGAGTCTGACAGGTTTTGGGGAGACTGTCAAGCAGTGATTACTCTGGGGAAGCACAGGGGTGATGGGAACCCGGAAGAGGCACCTAACCTAGTCCTGGGGTGGGTCAGAGAAAAGACACCGAGACCTGTTTGTGAGTGGTAAATCTACTCTGTTCCTCTCCTTCTAACAGGACAGCTTTTAACCCCCAGGTGCATCCCTAAATGCTCCAGCATCAAATCTTTGCTCCGATCCTCATGTCCCCATGAGCTGAGCCCTCTGCCCCTGAAACTAAGCAGGACCCTGCAGGGCCTTCCCAGTATAGACCGCTCTCTGCGTCCCCCACCTCTTGTCTGTAGAAAAGCTTTAGCCTCCTAGGCCTTCCTTCCCTGGGTTCCAAAGAGCAAATTTAATCAGAGAAGTGAGAAAATGCAGAGACAGAGGGAGACAGTCAAGCACAACAAAACATTAATAGTTTAGCTGTAACACAGAGTCAAGGACCTTTATATCCTGGAGCTGTTCTGCAGAGACTAAAACCCCCACCAGGTGGAAGATGTTCACTGCGTGCCGACCACCAGCACGTAGACCCTGGACCAGGTGCAACCAGGTTGATGCCGTTGACTCCTGAAATACCACCTGGTTGCCTCACCACCAACCAGTCAGGAGAACGTCCATGAGCTCATCAGGCACCCTGCAGCCCTCTCCTTCACCTTGCCTTTAAAAACGCTTCCCTGAAAGCCGTCGGGGAGTTTTGGTCTTTTGAGCGTTAACTGCCTGTGCTGCTTGCTTGGTGCCTTGCAGTAAGTGCTGTCTTTTCCTTCACTGAAACCGGGTACCAGTAGCTTGGTTTTGCTGTGCTCAGGCGAATGAACCCGAGTGCGGTTTGGTAACACTCACAGGGAGGACCTCAGCCTCCCCCCACCCATTTCTGTTATACAAACCACGAGAACACCAGGCTGCTTGCAGCGACTGAGTAGGGTGGCAGAGTTGCAGCTTCTGTGATGTCGCTTATGCCAGTCCCCCTGCCTGGTCACCCTCCGCCCCTTTCTCCTGGCCCATTTTGATCCAGATCCGTTTTTCCAGAGCCATCACAAATGCTCCCTCACCTGCAGAGGGTGTTGGTAGGTTGTGTGGGTTGCGGAGGTTTGGGTTAATTGCTCTGTGTGTGGGTGGTTTCAGAAGGACCACGCAGCTCTGGGCTCTTTACGGCCTAACCCACACAGTGCCTCCCCTGAGGGTCTCAGCAAGTCTCAGCAGTGGGGGAATGCATGGGATCCTAACACTAACGGATGCAAAGGGCCTGAGGGAGAGGGTATTGTTGTCCAGTTCTGGCACTTTACATCTGACCAGCACTTTACAGTTTTCAGCGCACTTTGAAACCTTCCCTCATTAATCCCCAGATGTTGTGAGGTCAGCAGAGTGGCTGTTATTCATCAGTCCGAGTTCTGTGGTGGTAAACAACAGAAAATGGCTTTGGTTAATTTAATCAGGAAGGACAGGAATTGGGAAGCTTACTGATTTAGTGGAAAACTGAAGGACCAGCTCTCTGGAAGGATCCTCCAGAGCAGGAACAGGACGCTCTCCAGGGCAGCCCTACAGAATGAACGGTCCTGTGTCCTCTGCTCAAGGCTCCAACCCCAGGGACAATGTCTGATGGGCTTTGTTAGGGTAGGTGCCCCCCTGTCTCAGGCTACATGCTGGACAAAGGGCCCCTTGAGGTCCAGAGGCATTGTTGACTCACAGTGTCCAGCCCTGGGCTCATTCTCTCCACCTGCTCTGCCTCCCCGAACAGCGAAATCTGCATCTCCCCCCGCCTTTTCCCCAGTTCAGGTAACGGTACCATCATCCTCCTGGTCACCCACAGTGGGAACAGGGGAGCCCTCCCCCTTCTCCTCCAAGCCTCCAGCTAATTGGTGCTGACTTTACCTGTTTTGCCTGTAACTCTCCTCCATTCCTACGGGCACTGCTGAAGTTCAGGCCCTCAGCATCTTTCCCTCTCCCGAAGGCTCGTTCCTCCGGTCTTACCCCATCCAACCAGCAGCAAAGGCATCTTTGTATAGTGCAGATCTGATCGTATCATTCCTCTCCTTAAAAAGCTTCAAACAGCGCCTTTCTGACCACAAGCACAGCTTTCAAACTTCTGTGACCTTGACCCACAGGAAGAAATTTATTTTACGTTGCACCTGATTTTACAATGCGCTTATTTGTATAACTGAAGCAAAATTTTCAAGAGTTGATACTACCTGAGTTGCTATCCTATATCACTTTTAAAACTTCTGGCGGGGACCCACTAAACTGAGTTCACCATCCACTAGTGAGTCATGATCTGTTTGAAAATCATTGGCTGAAAGGAACAAGCAGAGCTCCCCGGGAATAGCACAGAAGGCTCCAAGGTGACCCAGGCCCTGCCCATCTCCCGGGCCTCACTCGCCCCACTCTCTGGCTCTAGGTTCTGGTCTCCGTTTCTTTGAGTTCCTTTGTACATCCCATGCTAGGCCTCACTTTGGTGCCTTTTCTGACCCCATTCCCTCTGCCTGAATTGTCCCCCTCCTTGTCTTTGCATCCCCTCCCCCTTGTAATCCAAGACTCAGCTCATCCCTGTGTGTTAGGTGTGTTAGGTCAGGGCCTCCTCTGTGCCCTCAGAGCACGTGGGTCATGGCGCCAGCGTTGGCTTAGCATCCGCACCAGTGTGGGGACCGCCTGCCTTAGCATTATGTATGTTCCCCCATCACAGGCTGATTGGCCAATCTGTGTTTTTACCTAGTTACACCGGTTGACTCATATGCACATTGGCCTTAATGTTTGACGATTTCTGGTCTGGAGACTGTCAGTTCCTCCAGGCTGCAGGCCGTGCCGTTCATTCACGTACACCCCATGGGAACGGCTGTCCAGCATCTCCGCCCGCCCCCACCTGTGTTTGGGGGATTCCCGGCCATCTTGTCCTGATAGGAGACAAAACCCACTTCCCCACAGAGGCCGAAAGGTCCAGGTACTGCCCTCCCAGCCCCCAACACAGGGGACGTGGGCACATGGCCTAGACTCAGCCAAGCAGTCTCACTCTCCTGATCGGGAGCTGGTGACCCTAAGAAGCAGGGACAGGGGAGAATGCATGTGGGTGGCGGCACCTGCAAGATCCGGTTCCCAGGGGCAGCAGGCGAGCTGGGGAGCCTGGGACTTGGGTGGCAGGAGCCACGTGACCTGCTCTTCGGCATGATTTTGGTTCAGCCTCCCTCTGAGCTGCCCATTTCCAGAACCTCGTTCTCCAGGTTCGTGGCCATCTTGGCACCCACTTGATGGCCCCTCAATTAATTACTTTTCTCCTTAAATCAACCAGAGTTGACTTCTTTTGCCAGTTGTGGGCACAAACCCTCACAGGCGCACCAGCACCTGTCAGATAGTAAATATTTGCTGATACAGTGGATCAGTGCCCGTTTTCATCCTCCTTGTTCCTCACCCTGAGCACCCAGCAACCCACCCCTGACCTTGGCCATCTTTCCAGCCAGTGAGGCCTGAGGTCGGCAGAGACAGAGCTTGTGTTTCTTCCTCAGGGAGACAGAGTTAATCCCAACCTGTCTTGGGCGATGGCCGTGGTTAAGGGTGTGACAGTGGACAGGCTGGTGGGGTGGAGGAGGGTACTGCTCCCACTGGAAAGGGGATAATGGATTCAGGCTTTCACGATTCCCATGCAAAGCACAGAAAAGCAGCAATTAGAATGTTCTCCGGCTTTAGCTTGCTAGCAGAGTGGATTTGATTGTCTCCTGGGGGTGGGGATTCTTGCAGAGAACACACGTTTTCTCCTCACTGGTGATCATCTTCCCACTTCTAGAGATCACACCAGCTGAGATCAGTGAATAAGACTTAGAGGTCCATCAGAGAGAGAAAGCCCCTCAGTGGGGGAAGCCTAGGAGGTACCTGCAGACCCCCCGTGGTAGTGATGGGGGACAGTGAGATGTTGACAGTGGGAGTAACAAGAACGGTACCTGCAGGTCCGGCCGGAAGTGATTACATCGTGAGAGAAGCTTATTACAGGGACTGTTTCCCAAGGTGTGGGCAGCATGAAGAAAAACCAGTGAAGAGAGTTGGTGAAGCAGCCAGGAGCAAATCCGTACCACCTCTGGGCGTGAGGGGTGTGGAGACGGAGGTGAAGCCAGAAGCTGGAGAGGGTTGACAGGGGCGTGGCCTTCAGTGAAGGGCCTCAGCATGGTGACCACTCAGGAGGGAAGGGGGATCAACACCCTGACCTCTCTCTGCTCCACCCTCCAGCTTCCTTTCAGCACTTCTCATTGGCTGAACCCAACTGGAAGCCAGAGAGCAAGGGAGCTGTTGATGTTATCCATGAAGGCCGATCTCCCAGAGGACAGAGTGGGGCGGAAAGAGCAGAGAGTGGGTCAGGAGGGGCAGATGGAGGAAACCCAGCACAGGAGCTTCCATGACACGTCCTGAGCTCTGATGAGCACACAGTATGTACAGCAACTCACGTTACATGTATGCAACTCATGTAATTCTCCAAAGAGAGTTAGGTGCCAGCATCACACCATTTTACAGATAAGTATAGGGAGGTTAAGTAATTTATCCAGTCAGTGTGAGAGTAGCTGCAATTCAAACCCAGGCCATCTTAACCCAGACTTTGTGTTCCTCACCACTATGCTGAGCTGTCCAGTGAGGTGACCACTAGCTACACATGGCTATTTAAATATAGATTCGTCAACTTCAGTAACATTAAAAATTCACAAAGTCCCATGAGCCACACATACGGCCAGTAGCTACCACACCGGGCAGTGCAGATACAGCTCACGTGCTTCCTCCCAGAGAGCTCTACTGGAGAGCTTGGCAAAAGACCCGGACACCATGACCTGGATCCTTTCAACCCCCTAATCCCTTGCAAAACACACATGCACGCACTCCCCTCAGTAGCTGTGGTGTTCCTACGGTGGACATGAGAGGGGTCATACTGATTTGGAGATTCTTAGGCCATTTCATTGCCCTCTTGATGGCTCTCAGATACTGTGGCCTCAGCACAGCTCAAAGAGATAAATCTGAGATAGTTTTATGTAGGCCGTGCCCTTTCTCACGTTCTAAAATCTCTTTGCTCTTCTGCCCTCTCCTATTGCAATACCCAGGACATCCCATAACAAGCAGCAGCATTTATATCAAAAGAGGCAGGAGAAACGGCTGGCACATCAGCACTCTCATCACTGCCGCATTTCAGAGATACTTGTCCTCGGGGCTTATGCGCTGCTGGCATCCTGTTATATACAGCATCCTTCCACTAGCTCCCATGAGACAGTTCTCAGTTGGATTTAATGATCCCCACATCTTGACACCAATGTATCATCTCCTAAATGCCCAGAATTAGTAGATGAGGTGAATCCTGAAGATGACATAAATCCTACCTATCAAATAGGCTAAAGGTGAAGTCTAGCTCTGCCTAGACTGTCAGAACATTGTGAAAAGAAATGTGAGTCAATATCAGATGACCCTCCTACACGTAAAGAGATGCGGGGTCTTGGTAATCTAGAAAAGCACTTTCTGGGAGAGGAAGCAAAAAGGTATAACTCTAAACCACCTGTAGGGACTTCCCTGGTAGCACAGTGGTTAAGAATCCGCCTGCCAACGCAGAGGACACGGGTTTGAGCCCTGGTCCGGGAAGATCCCCCATGGCGCGGAGCAACTAAGCCCGTGTGCCACAGCTACTGAGCCTGCGCTCTAGAACCTGCAAGCCACAACTACTGAGTCTGCGTGCCACAACTACTGAAGCCTGTGCGCCTAGAGCCTGTGCTCCGCAACAACAGAAGCCACCGCAGTGAGAAGCCCGCGCACCGCAACTAGAGAAAGCCCGCGCGCAGCAACGAAGACCCAACACAGCCAAAAATAAAAATAAGGAGATGAATGAATGAATTAAAAAAATATAAGACGCAAGAGGGAAGACATATGGGAACATATGTATATGTATAGCTGATTCACTTTGTTATAAAGCAGAAACTAACACACCACTGTAAAGCAATTATACCCCAATAAAGATGTTTAAAATATATATATATATATATATATATATATATATATATAAATAAACCACCTGTAATTCTACCTCCCAGCAAACATTAGCACTAGTGTTTATATATACATTTTCTCACATGTGGCCTATTATACATTGACGTGTATGATTATGCTGTGTATGATCTTCTTTGTTCAGTGTATCTGTGAACATTTTTGCATCTCATTAGACATATAATATGTAATATAATAGTAGCTACCAGTCATGATTTTCTTCCTGGATACGTTTCTGAAAGTGAAATGTTTGGGTCAAAAATGTGCCCTTTTTAACACCAGACTCCCCTTTGGAAAGATAAAACCACATAAATTCCCGTCTGCAGAGCCAAGTTCTGCACATTCTCCCCACAACTGGATGTTACTATTTAAAACCAATTTTTGTCAATTGTATATGCAAAGGTATGTTGCAGTTGTTTTAATTTACATTTTTTTTTTTTTGGTTACTAAAAAATATTAGACATTTTAAAGTTTGTTGACTACTTACCTTCTTTCTTTTGTGCATATCCAGTTCATACTCTTTGCTTTTTGTTTTTCCTCTACAAGGGCAATGGTCTTTTATTATCTATATGTAACATTTATTTTTAATGTAGGAGTATTAATCCTTCATATGTCACATAGAACATAGATGGTTAATATACTAATATATAGAGAGACTATGTCACGTTGAATTTTATCTTTTACTTATGCTGTCTTTGATTTAAAAGTGTTAATATTTAGACTATGTTTAGATAAATATTCTCCTATATCTTTTAATTCTTTGATTTTTAAAAGATCTGAATTCTTTAATCCGTTTGAAATTTGTTATGTTACATAAGTAAGTGAACTAACTTCCTTTTATAACTAACTCACTTTAATTTTCTTATCTTATTGCCATAGCTAGAACCTACAGAGTTCTACTACATAAATTGCATTATATTATATAAATTGTAATTACAGAGTTACAACTTAGCCTGGTGGTTCTCAGCCTTGGGCATTATTGCCTCCCCAGGGGACATTTGGCAATGTGTGGAGACATTTTCGGTTGTTACAACTCCTGTTGGGGAAGGAGTGTATGTGCTACTGGCATCTAGTAGCTAGAGACCAGGGATGCTGTTAAACATTCTACTGTACACAGGACATTCCCCCACAACAAAGAATTACTGGCCCCAAATGTCAATAATGCTGAGGTTGAGAAGCCTCTTGTTAAATAATAGTGGAATTAGCAAATCCCTTTTGCTTTTTGTACTTACTCCATTGCAAACCAGAGTTTCACTCCTTAAAGACAGCTTGCCTTAAGGTCTCTGTGATGGTCCCTCTGGAATGCCTCTGTAAATTTATTCTCTACCCACAGACAGAGTGATGCAGACAGTGATGTAAAGGACATAGGTGCCTGGGTCAACGCAGAAAAAGGAATAAAGAAGGAAAAGCAATGCGGTCACGAATGACACATTAGCAATGTATAATGTTTATTTTCCTGTCTTGAGACCTCTATGCTCCCCTGACAAGGAGGAATAAGAGCCTCTTCAGCTACCCTCCTGTTGATTCTCTCCTGGAACTTATGACCTCCATCAGTTAAAGCACCCCAAGATGCACTCCGTAAGAACATGAACAGTGGAGTCACGAAGACCTGGGTTCAAACCCCGGTCCCCTCACTTGCTGGCTGTGGGTGTGAGACCCTGGCCAAGATCCTTTCCTCCCTGAGTCTCTGAGCCTGTTTCCATATAACATATACTTACCTTGGATGCCATGAAGTGCACTTTAGACTTTCTAAGTAGATACCTAGCTCAGCATCTAGAATATAGTGAGGGCTTCTTATACATCCCCATGGAGTCCCAGGCGTGTGCACCTAATGCTGCTGCTCTCTTCCTGCTGAGTTCTGAGAAAGGCATGAAAAGCTGTGCTCTGGCACAGCCCCTGGGAGCCCGGAAGCCAAGAGAGACCAGCCACGAGCACCTGCACAGGGTTTTATGCCTGTTATTTTTTACATCTTTGCTGTAAACCTATGAGATATGTAATTTTATTATTGCCATTTTGCAGATGAGGAAACTGAGGCACACAGAGGTTAATACCCTGCCCAAGGTCACTGAGCTAGTAAATGGTGGACTTGGGTTTTAGAGCCTCGCCCTTAACCACTTAGTCACGCTGCCTTCCCACCCCTCTCAGCCCCAGCCCCCCAGCAGCTCGGCTGAAGGACCCCAGTCCAGCTACCCCACCTCCGAGGTTCTTCCCGTGATTGGAGCCCCACGCTTTTATCCTGAGGCCCGGGGGCAGCGCTGAGAACGGGATGGATGCTGAGAGGAAGGGGGTGGCACTTCATCAGAGCAGCTGCTGGGGCTGCCACCAGTTGACAGAGTTCTCTGCTCAAACGCTGTCCCCAGAGGACCTGACACTTCCCAGCATCCCGGAACTGTCCCCACGGAGCTCTGATGGCAGCCTGACTGGCTTCCTGATCTTTGGAAATGTACTTAACTTCCCCATCCCTCAGCTGGTGTCTGGGAGGAGATTCAATTACATAGTAATGAGCCTGAATCCTGCAGAGCCTGCCTCTTAATCACCAGCTGAAAAATGCAACCATCTAAGACACAGGCAGGCCACCCTGGCCATGACCTCATTAACCTAATCCTGTTAGACTCCTCTGCTCCCCTTGGCTCAGCTGCAGGACTGCTATGGAAGGTGACCTTCCAGAACAGAGGGCTCCTCGTCTAGGGATGCTGCATCTGGGCGAGCTGTGCCTTGGGCGTGGTGCAGGTGTGGCCCTGCCCTGGCAGGGATGGGTGGGGCAGGAGCTCTCGTGGCTGGATCTAGGGAAGGCCAGGGAGAAAGCTGCATGCCCAGGTGGTACCAGCCTCCCTCTCTGTAGGAGTCTCACTGCCCGCCCCATTGTCAGCGTCACGCTGGGCGCTGCCACATCAGGGCTCTGATGCCTGGCACCGTACATAACAGAACGTATCATGTAATCCTCACAACAGTTCTGTACCTTCCATGCTTTACAGGCTAGGGAAACTGAGGCTCAGAGTAGTCAGGTAGCTTTCCCAAAGACACACAGCTGCAGAACTGGATTGGATCCCCGTTTAGGCTAACTCCAGTGCCCACACTTTTGGAATCATTACAGAGGTATCAGGGTGCATCTATAATGTGTGTTTGCAGAGTGTCCATTCTTCTGAGTTAGAACTTGTATGTAGTATATGTCAGGGGATTGCTGGAGGCTTAAAGCTTTCTCCCCAGAGGACAGAAGAGGCCCCACAATACTGAGTGGTTTAGTGGGGCTCTGGCCCCCTGCAGTGCTGGGCTATGGAAAGAGCGGGGGTCAGGCTACTAGTCTACTGGGGACCAGGCTTTTGTGGGGCAGTTTGAGAGGCAGCATCTATTTCTACCCCTGGTTCACTCGGATGTGCTGCCCTCAGTCACTGGTTGGCCCCACCTGTCTACATTCTGCCCTGGGTGACCTTAGAACTGTTTAGGTCTGGACATTAAAGGACAGGAAACCTGGGACACTGTCAGGAGGGCCAGGCCCCAAATCTATCCTTCCATTCTGGGTGAGATAGATGGATGGGGAGCAACTTTTCTGATCTCACATTCTCTCTTGGCCCTGAGAAGGGGCTGATGGGTGCCTTGGGGCTTGGGTGACAGCCTGATAAGAGGTTGGTGTGGGGTGAAGCCCTTCCTTGTCTCTCATACCCAGTCTCCCAGGCAGAGAGAAACCCAACTTTTGGAGCTCCAGCTGGGTCAGCAAAGACCCCTGAGCCCCTTTACTTCCTGGGATCTTTGCCTTCCTTCCAGCATCAGACAGGAATCAGTCCATCAGTAGAAAGGTTGAGCCCATGGGACAGGTCCAGCTCTGGATGTAACCAGGTGCCTCTGGGACAGTGATGAACATTGCAGCAGTAGGAGATGGGCAAAGCCTGCTCAGGCATCTGGTCAACCAGGAAGGATGAGCAGAGAGGAGACAGGGTGGCCATGGAGAGTAGAGCAAGCCCACTGGGGTTTCAGTGCTCTCTCCCCTTTGCTTTCTTCCCAGAGACAGACCTCTTTATATTTTTTCTTCTTCCATTTGTTTTTCTTTCCACTTCCCCTTTCTCACCTCCTGTAGATCTCCCATCTCAGAGTAAAAGCCAAAGCTCTTGCAAGGCAGACACGGCCCTAACGATCTGCTTGCTTTCTTCCTTCTGAACTCATCTCCTTACCATTTCTTGAGCTCCCCAGGCCTGCTGCCACCTTGGGACCTTTGCATCTCCTGTTCCCGTCTTCTCCCAGGTACCCACACGCCACCCTCTCACTGCCTTCATGCTTTACTCAGCTGTCACCTCCTCTCTCATCCATCTGAAATTCCAACAGTCATCCTGCCCTTTTCTTACCTCATTTTTCTCTAACATTAATGCTAGCTAACATGTGTGTATATTGCTTTTTATCTTGTTTTCTATCTGTCCATCCAACTAGGATGGAACCTCCATGAGGGCAGGGATTTTTGTCTGTTTGGTTCACTGCTATATACCCAGAGCCTGGCACATAGCAAGGGCTTGATAAATATTTACTGAATGAACGAATGAGTGCTCTGTACTCACGCCCAGCGGACCTGAAGCCTTAGCGGGGTGCTGTCTCCTAGCCCCAGGAATGGAGTGGAGGCTGCGTTTGAACACAGAGCCACCCCCAGCCCCAACATCACTGGCTTCTATGCAGGTGTGCAAGGTGGCCGGACAGGTGCAGGGGGTGGCAGGTATCTTACTGTTGCCTTGGCTTTAACCCAGTCTTCACCAAGCACAGAAAATGTTGCGTGGCTTACCCAAGTGACACTTGAAGTTCAAGAAATCCAGTTGTTCCAGTTTTCTGTGTGGACAGCTCTGGGGGCAGCCTCTTCCTGGTGGCATGAACACCTTGACCCGAGACCTTTGTGTATGTTGTGGTTCTCTGAGCAGAGAGAGCAGGGAGTGGGCTGGAGTTTGGGGGTTTCCTGAGGTCTGATTTCTGTGATGATCTCAGTAAATGCAAAGGGGTCCCATAATCCTGGAGGGGCTGTAGAAACCTGGGAATCCCCTGTTTAGGTTTGGGTATGAATTATTTAGAAAGGAGGGCAAGTCCTAATCCAGAAAAGCATAACGTGTCCCTGATATATTGTCAAGTTGTCATACATGTGTGTCTGTGTCTGTGTGTCTGTATGTCCGTGTGTGTCTGTGTCTCTCTGTATCTCTGTGTGCTTGTGTGTCTGTCTGCATGTAGCCATGTGTGTTGAGGAGATGGGCATCAGAAGGGCAGCTCTGGATTCTGCCTCCGTGACATTCAGGAGTCTCTGGCATGTCTGGTGTTTTAGTGGCTGTAAGCTCTCTGAGACTGAAGCATGATGGCTTTCTCTCCTGCTGTTTTATATCTTTAACACAGTGGTTTTCAATCCCGGCTGCACGTTACCTCAGCTGGAGAGCCTTATAAAATACCGAAGCCCCAGTGTTACCCCACACTGGTTAAATCAGAATTTCCGGATATGGAACCTGGGCCCTGCTGTGTGTCTGAAGCTCCACAGGTGACTCTGGTTGCAGCCAGGCCTGGGCTTCCCTGCTTTACTCTCCTGTGAGCTGTGAGTCAAGAGGCTGTAGTGAGACCAGAGGAAACAGCTCTGAACTTGGAGCCGGAGCGGTAGTGGGAGGTGTGGGTGGGGTGAGGAGGTGCGTTTCAGCACTGGTTCCCTCGTGAAATCATCTTTGACTTTGAGTAGATTATTTTGTCTTTCTGGTCCTTAATTTTCTTTCTTGGTAAGACAGAGATCGTTACACCTTCCTGCCTATCTCCTACCCATGGTTTGAGGTCATTTATATGAAAGGGCTTTGTAGATTCTGAAAGGTCACCCAAATGCAAAGAAACATTATTAGCATTATTTGTGTTAGCCCTTTGTAGAGAGCAAAAGAGTGAGGCAGGAGGTGGGTGTGTAATTACAGCAAGGTCAGAGTAAAAGAAAAGCTGTGGGCGCGTACCATGGTTACTCTGTGATTTAGCTTTGCAAAGGTAGCCAAACCCGTAATGCCTGTGCTTGTAATTCCAGGAGCTGACACTAGGTGGTGCCTGATCCATGGTGTGGACTGGGAGGGTATCATTTGGGGACGGCTTTTGCCCCCTTTGCTTACAATACAGTTATTTACTGAAAGAATCATTTACATATCAAGATAAGATTTTTAAAATAAATTTATTTATTTTATTTATTTATTTTTGGCTGCGTTGGGTCTTCGTTGCTGTGTGCGGGCTTTCCCTAGTTGCGGTGAGCAGGGGCTACTCTTCACTGCGGTGGCTACTCTTGCTACAGAGCACGGGCTCTAGAGCGCAGGCTCAGCAGTTGTGGCACATGGGCTTAGCTGCTCCGCGGCATGTGGGATCTTCCAGGACCAGGGCTCGAACCGGTGTCCCCTGCATTGGCAGGCGGATTCCTAACCACTGCGCCACCAGGGAAGCCCTCAAGATAAGATTTTGAATGCCGTTCTCACGCTGTCTTTGCACAATTAGGTGGTGATCTTCATTCTGCCCAGGGGCTCCTTCTTAGTTTCCTCCTTTCCTGAGATTTCTGGCAACTGTACCACCAGCCCTCATTCTGGGGCCTGGAGTTGGCTCTGCCTGCCCAGATTTCAGAGCAACATCGAAAAGCTTTGCTTGCTGGCAGTGAACCAGCGAGAGGCCCGCTTGGCTCCTGTGAAGACTTAATTAGCTTTTGAGCTGCTCCCCTGTCAATCTGGCTTTCTTTGCTCCTCCCTCCCCTCTGGAGTTTAAGGGGGAGAATCTCATTTTCTTCTCCCAGGGGCCCATTCCTTGCAAGTCACTGTAGCTTTCTTTCCTCTCTGTGATCAGGAGAGCCGGATGGAGGTGTCAAGGCGGTAATTGTAGAAGCTGACTGACGCTTCTTCCTGCAGTTAAGGAAGAGCAACTTTGGATATGAAGCTACATCTCGCTCATTTCCGCTGTTTTTGAACCTGACCCACCGACCCCACCCCCCCAGCCCCGTATGGGTTACTTTGCATAAAAATCACTCAATCCTTTCAGAGAGCCAACCCAGCGACTTTCATCCAGTTTTCTTATAAGAACCTAGGTTGTTTGTTTAGGCTTTTCCCCCTCTTTCTTTAACTGTTTGAGAACACATCTGAAATCCACAGTTGTGGATGTCAAGGCTCAGTGGGTGTAAATACACACAAAGCTTTTGGAATAACACACATGGAACAACTCACAGTGATTGCCTCTGGGGAGGGGATTAGGTGTTTGAGCTGGTCAGGGTACTCCTGTGAAATTGTCCATGGCAGCGAAGGCTTGGGATTCTTTGGCTGTTTCAGTGCAGTCTTACTTCACTCCATCAGACCCTAAAAAATAGATACAGAAGGAAGGGGATGCCCCTTAATCCACTGTCTCATTAGCATGCCAGGTCCCCAGTGATCTTTTTCTTAGGCTTATGGAAGCTTGGGGGACATAGAGAGAGGGTTTTCCAGGATGAGGTACTCAGATAGGGACCAAGGTGAGACGTCACTGGGAAATTGCTGGGTGCTGTCAAAGCAAAGTCCTCACTGGCCACCGCAGGAGGAATAGCTTGAGTGGAGACGGTGGAGGCTGGGAGCCTATGCAGCCTCTGGATCCTACAACAAGGCCCTTCACAGTGGTCTTTTGCCAGGTTCTCCCCACTCCCAGCTCTTCCCAAGTGCGTGCCCTCCCCCTTCTTGGGCAAATTCCCCGGGATCACACCCAGCTTCCTGCCAATCCCCTCTAATATCTGCTTCTCTTCCCTTCTTCCTGGAACCTCCTTTGAAGTCTGTGAGTAATCCTTCCTTTCCCCAGAGGCAAGGGCTTCCCTCTGTTCTTTCATTGTAGACCACAATGGCCCATTACACCTTGATCCTCAACCAACCAAAGACCATCTCGCTTCTTCCAGGGCATACAGCTCTTTTCAGAAGGCAGAGATAAGTAACAAAAGCAAAAACAAAGCAAAAAAGTAAAAAAAGCAAAAACAGTTAAAGTTTCATATTAAAATGCTCTGGCCATTGATAGCCTACCTAGAAGTTTTAAATCCAGGTAGACTAGGTTTGCCTTTCATTCCAGCCACAGCGTGCAGCTTTCTGGAGCAGGCTTTGCAGCCCCACCTCTAGGACTTTGCATATACTATTCCCTCTGCCTGGAGCACACTTCCCTTCACTGCTTCTTCACTTTTTTGACCCCTGTCTTTTTACAGGGTTCCCCTTGGGCATCTCTTCATCCTGTAAGAGCCTAATTCTCTAACACACGTGCCAAACTTTCATTCAACTCATGAATGAGGTGTGATAAATTGTTACAGTAAGGTCTCCAATTTATCCACGCCTCCCTGTATCTATACCTTCCCACCCTGTGACATCCTTTGACCAATGACACAATAACAAAGGAGGAATAAGCAGAAACTCGAAAAGTACTTGCATATTGGTGCTTGCCCTCACTTGCTGCTCTTGGAATCCAGCAACCATTATATAAAAAGCTCGGGCTAGCCTGCTGGATGATGGGAGACACAGTTCCAATTGTCCCTCTTGCTCTGGTCATTAGATGGCCAATCCTCTGACACGTAAGCAAGGACGTTTTAGATCACTCAGGTGCCAGGTGTCCTGCCAGCTAACTACAGGTGCATAATCATGTCCAGTAGGGTCTACTCATGCCATCCCAGACCAGAAGAACTTCCCAGCCAACATGAAGAATCAGGAGCTGAATAAATGGCTCCTGTTTGAAGCCATTCAGTTTGGGGTTTTGTTACACAGCTGAAGCTACCTGATATATGAGGGCATCGACAGAAGGAAAAATAGCTGGTTGACTAAAGATATGAAAAATTGGGATTTATGCAGTCAGTGGAAAAAAGAATGCTGAGATAAAAGTACCAATTCACCTTTTACAGTTCAGTGTAAAACTGGTTAATATCCAACAGGGCAATAAAAAGTCACCCATTGTGTTATCTTCCATCAAAGACTCAGAGATGATAGTGTTTAGGAAGTGAAAGAAAAAGTTTACTTTCAAAGATGTCAGAGAATGAGGCTTCAGAAGGGCTGGCTTGCCAAATATAAAACACAATGAGCATTTAAAGAAAAAAGCTGCAAAATCACCAAGGTTATCAAGTTTAAATTAGCCTTTTCATGGTGAAAAACACCAGCTTTCTCAGATCATTATCATAATCCTAAAGGTCATGGCATATCTTCAGATATCAGCATAGTAAAAATCAAGGGTACGTGGATATTGTTAGGGAGATATTGCAGGTTTATGGGAAATAGCCAAGGTTTCACAATGTAGGGGACCAGAGCTAGGCAAGGTGATCCTGTTCTTTTCGCTTTATTTTCCTTCCTAGCTGTGGTATATAAAGAACTTAATCATACTGGAATTAGAAAGTATTAGTGTCAGTTTTTATTTCTATATTTATTTACTGGACAGAAAAAAAAACCTCTCTTGACCTGTTTTATATGAGTTAACTTCTAATTTTATGCCCGAGCTCTAATCAAGAATTTGTCAAGATACGTTCCCATAGAGGTCAGGTGACCCTCCAGTGGGCTTCTTAGAAAATGCTCCAGCATAGCTTTAAATGGCCACACAGTCATCTTTTTGTCTTATTTGCAAGTCGTGGATAATTTTCCCAAACAAGTTAGCTGCCCCTTCTTTGTGCTGTCTCAGCCTCTGAACCCACTTATCACAGTCTGTTGTCATAAATGCCCGCTGGTGAGGTCTCTTCTAGACTCTGGCCTCCTTGAGGGTGGGGACGTTCCTAAGACGTAGTACAGGGCCTTGTATAAACATTGTTGAATGACTGGATCAGCAGATTGCTACCTCATAGAAGCAAGGACAGTGTTTCCCGTACTCGGTGCCAGAATTTCCAGGAGTGCTTTGCTAAGCAGCTTCCCAGCCGATGCCGGTAAAGTGATGGCTGGAGCTGCCTGGTCCTGGCTGGCAGACTCTGCATGTCTCTTAACAGCTCTGGTCCAGGGACATCACATTAGTAGTCTGAGACTGGGCATGGTGGGAGCATTTTACACCATGGAAGTTGGCAAATGCTGCAAGATGAGGGTTTTGGTTTATGAGAGCCAGTTTACCAGCAGGACACTATGCTTCTTCATCTCTGGTCCAAGGACTAATGTTTGAGAATTATTGACCTAGGATGGGGTCAGCCAGCTGCAGCCTGGGGGCTAAATCCAGCCTGCTGCCTGCTTTTGTACTGCCTGCGGCCAGGACAGTTTTTATGTTTTTAGAGGGTTTGTTGAAGAGGAAAGAGGAGAAGGAGGAGAATAAGAGGAGGAGGAGGAGGAGGATGGAGAGGAGGAGAAGGAGGAGGAGGAGGGAAGGAGGAGGGGGAGGAGGGGAGGAGGAGGGGGAGGGGAGGAGGAGGAGGGGAGGGGAGGAGGGGGGAAGGGGAAAATGAGATAATACCTGGCCTGCAAAGCCTAGAATGTTTTGTTGTTGTTGGTTTTTTTGTTGCGATAGCAGGCCTCTCACTGTTGTGGCCTCTCCCGTTGCGGAGCACAGGCTCCGGACACGCACGCTCAGCAGCCATGGCTCATGGGCCCAGCTGCTCTGCAGCATGTGGGATCTTCCCGGACCGGGGCACGAACCCGCGTCCCCTGCATCGGCAGGTGGACTCTCAACCACTGTGCCACCAGGGAAGCCCCATGTTCCTTTTTTTGCTGAGTAGTATTTCACTGTGTGGATGTACCACAGTTGTTTATTGAATCACTACTTAAAGGACATTTGGGTGGCTTCTACTTTGGGGCAGTTATGAGTAGAGCTGCTATAAAGATTTATGGTTTTGTGTGAACATAACTTTCCACTTTTGTTGAGGAAAATATTCAGGAGTGGGATTCATGGGTCATCTGATAAGTGTGTGTTTAACTTTATAAGAAGTTGTGAAACATAGAAAACAAACTATGGTTACCAAAGGGGAAGGGGAGTGGCGAGGATAAATTAGGAGTATAGAGTTAACATAATACACACTACTGTATATAAAACAGACAATCAACAAGGATTTACTGTATGACATAGGGAACAATATTCAATATCTTGTAATAACTTATAATGGAAAATAATCTGAAATGTATATATAACTGAATTACTTTGCTGTACCTGAAACTAACATAATACTGTAAATCGACTATATTTCAATTTAAAAAAGAAAGAAGTTGTCAAACTGTTTTTCAGAGTGGCTTGGACTACTTTCCATTTCCACCAGCAATGAATGAGCATTCTAGCTGCTCAACACCCTTGCCAGCACTTGGTACTGTCAGTATTTTTCATTTTAGTCATTCTAATAAGTATGTCGTGGTGTCTTGGGGTGGCTTTAATTTGCATTTTTCTCAGGCTTATTGATGTTGAACATATTTACTCTCATGTGGTGAACTTTGGTGAAGTGTCTGTTCCACTCTTTGGCCCATTTTCAAATTGGGTTATTTTCTTCTTACTGAATTTTGAGAATTCTGTATATATTAAATTCTTTATATACTCTGGATACAAGAATTTTGTTGGGTATGTGATTTGAAAATCTTTTTTCCCAGACTGTAGTTTCTCTTTTCATTTGTTTAACAGTATCTTTTGCAGTTTTTGCTGCCAAAAAACCAAACAAACAAAAACCTTTTCTGGTTTTTAATTTTGATGAAGTCCAACTTATAAATCTTTAAGAATGAATCATTCTTTTGCTGCCAGGTCTAAGTACTTTTTGTCTAACCTGCCTTACATTCTTGGGATAAACTCTACTTGGTCGTGGTATATTGTTCTTATATATTGCTGGATTCAACTTGCTTATATTTTACTGAGGATTTTTACATCTGTGCTCATGAGAGCTATTCTTTATTTTCAAATATAAACATTTAAAGCTATTAATTTCCCTCTAATCCTTACTTCAGCCATATTGCACAAATAGATTGTTTTTGTTGTTCACTTCAAAATATTTTCTGATTTTCCTTGAGACTTCGTGTTTGGCCCGTGAATTATTTAGCAGTGTATTGTTTGATTTCCAAGTGTTTGGAGATTTTTCTCAGCATGTTCCTCCTTGGGTTTATCCTGTATGGGACTCTCTGTGCTTCCTAGACTTGAGTATTTCCTTTCCCATGTTAGGGACGTTTTCAGCTATTATCTCTTCAAATATTTTCTCAGGCCCTTTCTCTCTCTCTCTTCTCCTTCTGGGTGGAAATTTTTTTTTAATATGTTTTAAGCTATCTAGTTTCATTTATTTATTTTAATTAATTTATTTATTTTTGCCTGTGTTGGGTCTTTGTTGCTGTGTGTGGGCTTTCTCTAGTTGTGGCAAGCAGGGGCTACTCTTCGTTGGTGGTACGTGGGCTTCTCATTGTGGTGGCTTCTCTTGTTGCGGAGCATGGGCTCTAGGCACACGGGCTTCAGTCGTTGTGGCACGTGGGCTCAGTAGTTGTGGCTCGCAGGCTCAGTAGTTGTGGTGCATGGGCTTAGTTGCTCCGCAGCATGTGGGATCTCCCTGGACCGGGGCTCGAACTCTTGTCCCTTACATTGGCAGGCGGATTCTTAACCACTGCACCTCCAGGGTGGTCCCCTGGGTGGAAATTTTTCTTTCTATTATTGATTTCAGTTTTAATTACATTATAATCAGGGAACATATATTGTATGATTTCAATTCATTTAAATTTTAAGATTTGTTCAATGACCCAGCATATGGTCTGTCATAGACATTTTTGTGAATGTTCCATGTGCACTTGAAAGGAATGTATATTCTGCTGTTGTTGACTGGAATGTCTTATAAAGGTCAGTTATAGTCCATTGTTTTATGGTTTATCAGTTCTGATAGGACCGAAGAACCATATAGTTTATAGTTGAAACCTTGTTGGTTTTCTCTCTGCTGGTTCTATCAAATATTGCGCGAGGAGCTGAAGTCTCCTAACAAATTGTGAATTAGTCTATTTCTGTTTCTCCTTTCAGTTCCGTAAGTTTTTGCATCTGTTATTAGGTGTATATACATTAATGGTTGTTCTGCCTTCTGGTGAATTGACCCTCTTATAATTATGTAATGTCCCTCTTTATCCCTGGTAATTTTCTTTGCTCTGAAGTCTGCTTTGTCTGTTATTAATATAGACACTCCAACTTTCTTTTGGTCAGTTTGCATGATATATCTTTTTCCATTTATTTACTTTTAACATACGAATATTATCTTTATTTTTTTTAATTTTTTTAAATTAAAATTTTTTTTTTTTTGCGGTACGCGGGCCTCTCACTGCTATGGCCTCTCCTGTTGCGGAGCACAGGCTCCGGATGTGCAGGCTCAACGGCCATGGCTCACAGGCCCAACTGCTCCACAGCATGTGGGATCTTCCCAGACCAGGGCACGAACCCGTGTCCCCTGCATCGGCAGGCGGACTCTCAACCACTGTGCCACCAGGGAAGCCCGACATACCAATATTATCTTTACAGTGAGTTTCTTGTAGGCAACTTATAATAATTTTTAAAAATCCATTGGCACAATCTCTTTTAATCTGTGTCTTGGATTTAGGGCTACCATTTTATTATTTGTTTCTCTTTGTTCTCTTTTATGTTTTGTCTTCTCAATTTACTTAGAATCAATATTGCACCACTTCCAGTAGAATGTAGACACCATCTCACAACTAGGTACCTTTGCCCTTTCCCCTTATATTGTAGTCACCTTACGTCTTACACCTACGGACATTAAACATGCCATCAAGAACTTGAGTTATTTTGGAATTAATTTTGGTTACTCAGCTCTGTTGGTTTGTTGTCACACTGCTCTGAGACCTGACCAAACATGTGGCTATAAACATGACACATGGAATGTGGTGAACATGTTTTTTAAATAAAGGAAAACCGTTTCTAGGACAGATTTTTATAGATCCACCCAAAATGGGTGTGGGCAACAGAATACTATCATTTTTTTTGTAAGGGTTTTGAACATTTATATGCAGAAATGGGGAAACTTGGAGAAGCAGGGTGAAAGGAGTCACTTTAGCTGGAATATAGGTTAGAAGAGTGAGAACATAAGCTATCCAGGGAGGCTGCAGAGACAAATAAACAGAGGATGGGTTGGCAGATGGTTGGTGGTTTAAGAGACATGGACCTCTTAATTCCTCTGTTTCGATACTCAGCGAAGCTGGAGCAGAAAGAGTTTTGATTGATAGGGATTGAATCCTAGCTCAGCCACTTAGGAGCCATTGACCCTGGGACAATTACTTCTCCTCTTCCAGCCTCAGTTTCTTTATAAGGTAGCTGTGGAGAGTACATGAGTTTATGTACGTAAAGGAACCCACCCAGTGACACATATGAGAAACGTTGTAACTGGTGGTGATTATTATTGCCACCCAGGCCTTCCTGTGTGTAGTCCGTGCTCTCGTAGACGTGTCAAAGCAGCTTATTTAATTAAAAAAAAAATTGACCTGAGGTTTGCCCTGAGAAACTTTCCCTTCCTGGTGGTTCTCAACCCTGGCCACACATTAGAGTCATCTGGATACTTTAGAATATGTGTGGGCCCCCTCCGTCAGACGTTCTGATTGAATTGGTCTAGGGAGTGATAGATAGATAGATAGATAGATAGATAGATAGATAGATAGATATAGATAGAGAGAGAGATAGAGAGATAAAGATAGAGATACATAGATAGATACATAGATAGATTAGATAGATAGATACATACATAATAGATACATAGATACATAGAGAGATAGAGAGAGAGATAGAAGATAGAACCACCGAGAACTGTTCAAGTAAGAATTATTTTGGTGGCAGGGAATGCAAATGTGCTAATGGAGGTGGAAGTGTCCAGTAACTGAAACATCCATATCCCCAAGTCTGTGTTAGTGTATTCTGTCCTCTCACAGCTGTGCAAAGAAATTCCCCACATATCTTTCTATTGAGGTAATTCTAAAACATACATAAAATAGAGGTAATTGTATGAATGAACCTCCATCAGTCAGCTCTAACGATTATCAGCGTTTCATCAATTTTGTTTCGTCTTTCCTGCTCCCCACCCCATTTTCTGTGTTGGATCATTTTAAACAAATCCCAAATATCATGTTCTTTTTAATTGGCTTTTTTTTAAAACCTCCCCAAGTGATCCTAATGTCGGCTGGGATTTGAAATGCATGAGGCAAATCTTCTTAAAGTCACGGGCAAATGCTTAATTAGGAGACCAAATCCTTCACAGTCTTTCAAATAAAGCCTCGGAATCCATCTGACATAGATGTAATGTATGTGCAATTTCTTTGTGTATAGAGTAATTATGAATTAATGGTAAGTAGCTCATGTAAATAGGTAATTAGCATTATGCGGCTAAAATGAGTTTTCATAAATTTTTCTCCCTGTCTTAGTTCTCCAAAATCTATAAACAACACTAATGTAGTTTAATTTTCATGTCATACCCATAATCACAAAAACACAGCACTAACACTCTTTAACGAAATTCAAAGATCTATGGATCTTTCTCCCCAGAAGTCAGCGTGCAGCATCCGTGGACCTGCCTGGGACCCAGAGGTCTGGCACTTTCTGTTCAAACTCCTCCTGCCTCCCACTACTGCTACAACCTAATGTTTCAGGTAAGACCCTCTAGTGGCTCCAGATTTGCCAGGCTCTGACTTGAAATCATTTGCAATGCAGTCGTAGGCTGTGAACAAGTGATATTAGATTGATCTCTGCTCTCAGTGGAAAAACAGCTAGAAACCAATGGAAAAACCAATGGTCTTTTGATGGGAAAAAGAGAAAGAAGAAGAATTTAGAATGTTTATCATTCATTCTTTCAATGAGTACTTATTGAGTATCTACTACGTGCCAACCATTGTGCTAGGTGTTTGGAATATATCAAAGAACCAGATGGACAGAGATCCCTGCCATCACGGGGCGTACCAAAGGAGTTGTTCTGCGTCTCCCCAGAAACAGCCCCCACAGTCTGTTTTGCCCTCATGTCAATTTTGTTATCCCTGCAGTCAGCTGTGGCCATGATGCCCCCGTGGCAGTCCCCTTGTTCTAGGAGGCTGAGACTACAGAAAGCAGCTACAGCAAGGGGAGATGGTATATTTCCCATACATTTCCCAAGCTGGACTGAGCCTTTGGGCAGATAAATTTGACCTTTTGGCAGAGAGGATGAAGAAATGAATGCCAGAAGTACGGACTAACCCCAGGGCTCAGTCATCTGATGGCAGACCCAAGGAGAAGGACTCAGGACAAACATCAGTGGGTGTGGTACATGCCTGTATATGCAGGAAAGCATTGTGGTCAGTTGGTAATATCTGCTATGGAATCTGGAATGGCGAGTAAGATAAGCAGCTACTCTCTTAATCCCTGTGCTAAATTTTGAAATCCCTCTCTCCCTGTCCAACTCCCTTCACTCCCGCCCCACCTCCAGGGAACTATTTGCTGTTCCTCTAGCTTAGTTTTCATTTTCTTGAGTTTTATATAGAGGGAAACATACAATATGTGCTCTTTTACATCAGGCTTCTTCTTTTTTTTTTTTTTTTAATAATTATTTATTTATTATTTGGTTGTACCAGGTCTTAGTTCCGGCAGGTGGGCTTCTTAGTTGCAGCTTGTGGGCTCCTTAGTTGCGGCACACAGGCTCCTTAGTTGTGGCATGCGAACTCTTAGTTGCGGCATGCATGTGGGATCTAGTTGCCTGACCAGGGATCGAACCTGGGCCCCCTGCATCGGGAATGTAGAGTCTTATCCACTGGGCCACCAGGGAAGTCCCTACATCAGGCTTCTTTCCCTCAGCATTATCATCTAGAGGTTCATCCTTGTCATTGGCTTTATCAGTAATTCATTACTGAACAATGGATAAAGAAGATGTGGTACATATATACAATGGAATATTACTGAGCCATAAAAAGGAACGAAATTGGGTCATTTGTAGAGATGTGGATGGACCTAGAGCTTGTCATACAGAGTGAAGTAAGCCTGAAAGAGAAAAACAAATATCGTATATTAATACATATATGTGGAATATAGAAAAATGGTACAGATGAACCTATTTGCAGGGCAGGAATAGAGACGTAGACGTAGAGAACAGACATGTAGACACAGTGGGGGAAGGGGAGCGTGGGACAAATTTGGAAATTAGGATTGACATATATATACTACCATGCGTAAAATAGATAGCTAGAGGGAACATGCTATAGAGCACAGGACGCTCAGCTCAGTGCTCTGTGACGACCTAGATGAGTGGGATGGGGGGATGGGGTGGGAAGGAGGTCCAAGAGGGAGGGGATGTAAGTATACGTATAGCTGATTCACTTCATTGTATAACAGAAACTAGCACAACATCGTAAAGCAATTATACTCCAATAAAATTCATGACTGCTGAGTAGTACTAGTCCCCTGTATGGATACGCAACAATTTGTATATCTACTCACCTGTTGAAAGATTGATGGATATTCAGTTTCTAATTTTAGCATAGAATTTTTTTTCTTTTTTAATAAATGTATTTATTTTATTTTATTTATTTTATTTTTGGCTGCGTTGGGTCTTCGTTTCTGCGCACGGGCGTTTCTCTGGTTGCCGCGAGCAGGGGCTACTCTTCATTGCAGCGCGTGGGCTTCTCATTACGGTGGCTTCTCTTGTTGCGGAGCACGGGCTCTAAGTGCACGGGCTTCAGTAGTTGTGGCTTGTGGCCTCTAGAGCGCAGGCTCAGTAGTTGTGGCGCACGGGCTTAGTTGCTCCGCGGCATGTGGGATCTTCCTGGACCAGGGCTCGAACCCGTGTCCCCTGCATTGGCAGGCGCATTCGTAATCACTGTGCCACCAGGGAAGCCCCAGTTGTTTCCAATTTTGACTATTACAAATAAAGCTGCTATAAACATCTGTGTACAAATCTTTGTACAGATGTATACATTCTTTCCCTTGGGTAAATACCTAGGACTAGAATGACTGGATCATATGACATTTTACATTCCCATCAGCAATGCATGAGAGTTACAGTTACGCCACATCCTTGCCAGCATTTGGTGAGGTCAATCTCTTAAATTTTAGTTACCTGAATATGTGCGTAGGGATATTTCACTGTGGGTGTAATTTGCCTGTTAATGGATAATGATGTTGAACATTTTTCATGTGCTTATTTGCCTTCCTCTTTGGCTATTACTGTATGTATCTCACTTGATGGTTACAAGAGCCCATTTTACAGATGAAATTGGAGTCTCCAAGGGAGGTTTAGTGACAAAGTCATTTGGCCAGCATGTTGCAGAGTTAAAACTAGAACCCAGGTCTGACTTGTAGTCCAAAGCTGCCTTTACCTCAGCTGAAGGTAGAGACAGGTGGAGGGTCACCAGCAAGGGGAGAGGGACCACAGGTGAGTGTGTGTGTGAGTGTGTGTGTGTTTGCAATAATGAGGGGAAACTTTGTATTACACTTTGCATGAGGGTCAAATCAGCTATTAACTTTCTACTTTGGGGGGTTTACCATCAAACTGTGGTGTTTTATATTATGCTCACTCCTAGACTACACTCCAAATTAAAGCTCCATTGCTGGAGTACCATTTGTGGCTGTCTCTTGTGTGACTCTTACCCCGCCTCCAAGATTCAGGGCATTGGAAGTGTGTGTGGTAGTAGTGGGTGGGGGGGGGTAGGACTCTGAATTTCTCATCTGGTTCCCTTTCTGCTTCCCTCACTTCCACCCCCTCCCATCTGCTCTCATCCAGCACATTCAGAAAACTCTTCAAGTGTAAAGCTATTTATAACACAGAGCTGGATCTGTCTGTGGATGAGGTAAGTAACAAGCACACAGCCTCAGGCCACGCCACTAGCTTGTTTGGTTCAGGTTGGAAGCATGTAACTGCCCATTCCAAGCAATCCTCCTCTTCATTTACCCTTTCTTGCTTTCACACTTTAAATTCCATCTCTAGACCTTCTCTGAGTTCTCTTTGTAAGCTTATTGGTTTATGGGGAAACGGGGTTGTTTCTTTTTTTTTTTTTTTTTTTCTGTTCAGTACCAGACCTACCAAACTCATTTATAAAGTTATATATGAAGACCCTCACCCAGTCAAGTAGGCCAAGAGGGATTTAGGATGAAGGACAGTGGAAATATTATAGATTATAGTATTAAGTAGTATGGATTTCATGCAGAACGACATTGATTAGTAAGCTTGTTATTAATCGGGGCTCTTTCCAGTCTGAATCGCTTGTGGCACAGGGCGTGGGGTGTGTGAGTTGTAGGTGTCCATCCCTCGTGGTGGCTCGTCTTAGTTCGCCCGTGTAATTGACCCCTGACAACTGGCTCATATAAACTGTAGGTGATAAGAATGATGAGTGAGTTTCCCGCTTCACTGGGTTGGTGGTGGCGCCCGTGGCCCTGGGTGGAGGCCACGGCGGGCCCAGTGGCCCAGTCACACGAGCCTTGAGTGACGCCTTCTGTGGGCTTTGGAGGTGCGATGGTGGGATGTGGTCCATGTGGCAGGCTGGCCATCACTATTTCAGGGTCAGCTTCCCACACTTCAGCCCATGTGTGTGCTGGGCTGCTGCAGACAGGCCGAGAAGAAGGACACGTGTGGAGGGAACAAAGCCTCAGCCAAGCCTCCCCAGCACGGGATCAAGTTTGTTCATACTTTTCCGAAGCCCTTATGTCTGTTCCCCAGCGCACGTCTCAAACAATCCTCTGGAGTGTATACTGCTGGCAGTAACATTCCCATTTTATAGGAGAGGCACAGAACAGTTCCCTTGAACACAGTCTGGTCCACCTGGCTTGCTGACCAGGTGCTCATCCTTGAGACGGTCCTTGTTTCACTGCCAGTCCTTTGTCCTCACCTAGAGAGGAAGGATGGGATGGCAGAAAGAGCAGTAAGTAGGTCAGGAGTCAGAAAACGCGTGTTCAGGCTCTGTCAATAACAGGTGGTGTGGCCTTGGCTGATTCACTCAGCATGCTGGGGCCTCAGCTTTCTCAGATGGAAACACGGAGCCTGGACAAGAGTGGTGCTTCCTGATGTGCAGTTGGGATGTCTGGACGCGGCTGGGCTTGCCCGGTTGTCTGCCGGGTGAACTGGCAGACGTCCACCCAGGATTGGCCGAGGAGCCTCAGGGGAAAGAACTGCTACCAGCAGTGAGAATTCCTTCCCATCTGGGCTGCTTGGCCTTCTGGGGTCCGTGTCCTTGTGTCGGGAAGAGCAAACCCACAGGTAAAACAACGCCAATTGTATGTGAAGATTTGGGAACACCTTTAAAGTAGTGAGCAAGCACAAATGTATTGTGGAATAAAACGGCAACATTCATACAGATTTTAAAGGCAGATAGAAGTTGTCGAGAAACTTCTTGTTTGGGGCAGGGCTCTCCTAGCTCCTTCCCCAGTCCTGTTCCTTCTCTCCTCTGCCTTGAGATGCCTTGGTTGACAGGTGTCCTGAGCAATGAGAGGCAGGCCCACCCAGCCAAAGCAGTAGCAAAGCCTTAGTCACTGGAGGGGAAGAGGGATCCAGCTCCACTCTCCCACGCATTTGTGTCTGGACAGGGGCTCCGTAGGCAGAAATGGCAGCAATCATTTCTCTAGCACCTAGAATCGCACTGTGGACCGTGCGCCTCCCCGCTCCCCGCCCCGTTAGCATGGCATCTTTTGGGGGCGCCGGTGAGTTTAATGGTGGAGACTGAAAACCAACTCCTGTGTTTGCAGGAGGAAGAGGTGGGGTCTGGTAAGGGGGGCAGGGCAGGAGGGGGGCCCGCGGGCCTCACTGGGTTAGGACTGGCCTTGTTGGTGCGTCTGTGAGATGCCCTTTGGAGAAACCCAGAACCAGAGGGAGGGTAGAGGTCCTGGAAGGGGCCAAGTCCTGAGCGGGCTGGGTGCAGGGACAGCGGCAGGAGCCTGTAAATGTTTTGTTTATTGTTTTACCTTTCCTCATACTACCTTTGTTCACCCAGGCAGCTGAGATCTGGAATCTCTGGTTTCATCTGTTCTTCCCCAGATGCCCAGGGGTTCATGGTAGTTATAATGTATTGTTTTAAATGTTTCAAAAACTCTAATGGAAACCATAATACATCCGTTTTCTACTTTTTGCATACCCAGTTACGGATGTGGTTGATTAATAAACCACGGGGAACTGAATTAATTATTCCTTAATGATTAGTCTCTTTGGCAGACAACATATTTCAAGACAATATGGGAGAAATGGGGGAAAAATAATAAAGGTGGTCCTTGATGTTAAACTGGTTGGGAAGTAACACAGGACCCAGGGGCGCCTTAGAGTTCTTTCCAGTCCCCAAAACCTCCCAGAAAAAGGCTGCACAGTCTAGAGCTGCCAGAGGCTGGTGGTACCAGTGGTACAATGAGAGTGATGGAGGAGAAGGAGGATGTTACAGCTGTTTCTTCCCATCTCTGGAGGTCATTAGGCCAAGAGGTGGTGTGTGTGTGAGGGTCACATTAGGACTCTTCTGAGTCACCATTCCCCAGGCAGAAATTCAAAACAACACTGGAATCCAGGATGGAGGGGCAGCATGCCTGCTTAAATAAACAAGAGAACTATTCAGCCCAGTGATTCTCAAGCTGTAGTGCACATCCCAGTTACTGGGAAGACTTTTAAAAGTCCCAGGTTTTCTGGCTGAGAAGGTCTAGGGTGAGATCCAGAATTTGTAGGTGGAGCCCGGTTCCAGGCGAGACTGCTGCCACTCCTGGCCCACGAAGCACACCGTGGGAAACGCTCTTTCCCCATTTGCTCCAGTCTCAGCTTCTGTCTCCCATGGCTCTCCTCTCACCTTTCCCCAGCCCAGCCTTCCTTTCATCTCCTTCCACCATCTCACTTCCTCAGTGCCTTCCACCCTTTTCCCCCCAGAGTTTTCTCCTGCCTCTTCTCTCCTTTTTCCTCCAGCATCTCCAGCCGCTTCCCCCTCTTGACTTTCTTCTGAAACAATGGGAAACTTAAATTTCTTGAAAACTGAAATGCAGAAGAAACAAGGGGAAAAAACCAGCCCCTGGCCGGCAAGGGACACTAGTGGCAGGTGATTCGGGACAGTACGGGCTGGCCAGGATGCGAGGTCCCTCAGAGCTGATAGAGCCGCCTGGGGCTGGTACATCCTGGCCAGGACTCCATGTGATGGTGGACAAGGTCTGCTGTCCTTGAACCAGGGAGGGGAGCCGGTGGAGGAGATGGGGTCACCCGGAGGACAGCCTCCAAGCACAAGTTTGGCTTCAAAGCTCCTTTCCCGTAGAGGGTCTTAGACTTGAGGGTGCATCAGAATCCCCCCATGGCTTGGTGAACCTGATTGCTGGGCCCCGCCCCCAGAGCCTCTCATTTCAGGTCTGGGATAGGAATCTCCAGCACTGAGGCAGGCAAACTGGGATGAGTTGGTCACCCAACCAGGGCCAGAGCCTTTGCCCTTCTAAGGAAATTCCCCGGTGAGACTGACCTGCTGGTCCCAGGACTGCACCTTGAGAGTCCCTGCTTCATTGTTCCAGGCGACGGCAGAGGCCTAGGGTGGCTGCCTTGGCCTGGACTCTTCAGAAGGAGAGACTCTGGGCAGGGCCTGGAGGCTCTGGTTGGCAGGGTAGATGTGGACTCCGCAAACTTTGGCCCTGGAGTCCCGGGATGATGGGGGTGAGGAAGGCTGGTCAGAAAGATGGGGTCGGGTGAGAGGACATCTGAGCTGAGGCTGTGTGCTGGCGGCATGGTGCCCCGGCGAACAGAATCCAGACTGAAGAGGGCAAGGCCCTGGCTTGGAAGTGAAGCTGGTGGAGAGGAAAACGGCTGCATAGTGGCCGGGGTGGGGAGGGGTTGCTATTGCAGAAGCAGTCGGCTTGGGGAAGGAGAGGCAGGAAGGAAGGACGTGGAGATCCTTGCCAACAGGATGCCTGGATGTGGAAGCAGCGTCTAGGTGTTGCCCTGTGAAATACAGAGGCTGTGTGTAGATTATGTCTTTGCACGCTGACTTGGGGCATTTGGGGGCACGCAGCCCAGCACGGCATGGGCATTGCAGAGGTGGAGCGTGGTGGGAATCTGTACGTCCCCTCCCCCTCCCTTTCCCGAGAGGGACCAGCTCCAAGTGCTGAAGGATCTCCCCGTCGGGGCAGCCTTTGGGATCCAGGAGGAGTGAGGCCAGAGGTGGATCTGTGCTGAGTGAAGGAATGAAGGAAGAGAGGAGGCTGTGTGGTGGTGGGAAGGCAGACACAGCTACCCCAGACTTGCCACGCTTAGTCATCAGAGTGAGAAGTACACGCACTTCTCACCCAGGGACACCTGCCATTCCCAGGCTGGTTTGCGGTTTCTAGCTGTCTGCACCTTTCACCTAAGTGTCCCCGACAAGGAGTGATTTACTGTTACCTCCCTTTTCCCAGCCGGCCCCTCACCCCCTTGTGTGTCTGCCCTGGCAAGAAACTTTGGGGGTCTTGGAAGAGCCAGTTCAGCTCGCCAGCAAGTCCGGTCAGCTATCAGCACCTCCTGTGTCACTTTTCTGCCAGATATCATTGTGTCTACCAGGAACCAGCACAATCCAAGTCTGTGCTGGGTGTGTCCAAGTGACAGCGTATGGACCCGGGTATCATACAGTTTCACCCCAGACTGGCCTAATCCTTCTTATAGCCCTTCCTCCCTGAGCACAAGCAAGGGTTGTTGGGAGACGCAGGAAGCCAAGCATGCCTGTGTTAAGTATCTGTTACCGGGCTACCCTTGTCAGCCTGACTCTCTTTTCCCTTAGGGTTCGTCTTTACCCAGAGGGCTCTTTGGTCCTTCATGCAAATACATTTCCGAGCTGGCCTCCACTGTGGTGGACTCAGCTTCTGATCAGTTTCCTCCACGGTACTGTAATTTCACCAAGGGGTGAGTTGAATCGGAGGAGCTTTAAGGCTATTGATTGGGGGGTGGGCTGCAGGGCCGGGGTGGACCCACCGTTGCCCCTAGAATGCCCATCTGCCCCGGCTTTGTGGGTCCTGGTGGGTTGTCTCTGCAGTAAAGTGTGGGGATGAGGTTGTGTGAAGTGTAGACTTGATTATGAGCGGCAGACTTGACTGTAAATAGCTTTATAAATGACAGGTCCTGTAGTCATGGAATCATTAGGCGTCTGAGGAGATGACCTAAACTTCACAGCTCTCTGTTTTGACTTCTACAAAGGAGGAACAGTACACTGTAAGGTATTTACATTCAGGAGGTTGTGAGTCTCAGAAAGCCAGCGCTGAATCACATTAGGTCCTATGATTGTGATGTCATTATTATTATCCCCTAATAGGTGAGGATCCCCTGTAAGGCCACTTAGCTTGTCAGTGGCAGAGTTGACTGAGTCAGGTCACTGGAAAAGTCCAGTTTTCGTTCAAAGGAACAGATAGGGGCAGGGGCCGAGAAGATGGCCCTGCGAGTGGTAGGAGGCTCCCCATGCCCAGCCCACTGGGAGGACGAGCCCAGATCAGACCTAGCCCAGTTCCACGTGGCTCTGCCTGGTGGAAACACAGCCTCTCCTGTTTCCTTCTCCCTCTCCACCCTACTTGCCTTGCGTGATGCGTGCCCATGGGCTCATGGCTCTGGAATCTGCAGTGACACAGAGCAGCATGGAAGCCTGGTCAGGACCACATTCACGGGCACATGGCACAGCCAGGTTGAAGCGAGCCACGCCGGTTCATGACTCACCTGCGGTGTGAGCTGCCTCACCTGCCCTGGCCACTGCCCTGCTCACTCGCTCACGCTGCCCAGGGCTCGGCAGGGCTCAGAAGAACCCGTCAGCGGCTCATGGGGTGGGTGGGGGCGGGGAAGAGGGCCGGACCGGCAGCCTGGAGCCCTGGGCCCCAGTGCTGGACCCGCTGCTCTTCAGCGGCTTGAACCTGGGAAACTCACTTCACCTGCAGGCTTCAGTGTCCCCATCTCTAAAATGACAGCGTTGTTCAAGATGCTCACTCTTCAGATTATCTTAAGGACACTTTCTTTGTTTTAATGCAGCAATGGTACTGCCTGGGTACTTGTTAGAAATGCAGAGTCCCCGGCCCCTCCCTGGACGACTGAATTGGAATCTGCATTTATGTGATCCCCAGGTGATCTGCATCCAGTTGATGGAATGCTGCTCTCATCATCTTTGAGATTGAACTTGGTGCTTGTGCCGTCGGGGGTCCCTGAGATACTGTCCTGTCCTGGTAGATACTGAGTTGTGGACCAAGCCTCGCCTCTGAGGGAACACCCGACTTTGCACATGCATTGCCTAAGTATGCCTTCTCAGTTCCAGCTCTTGACTGGGGTCTCCAGATGGTTGAAGCTAAATTCTAGGAAGCCCTCCTATGTGGACCTCCTTTTTCTCCCACGGGGTCCATGCAAAGGCCAGCAGGTCGTCAGCTGGAATTGCACTCACTTCGCCCCCTACTTTTTATCACAGATGTATTCTGCATGCATTCTCCAAAGCAGTGGTCCGGTGCCCACCCTGCAGGAGCACACCCTGTAACTCAGGAGGCCCTAGGAGTTGAACAAATGCTCTCTATGGAGAGCCGTCTCATACACGCATTTAAATGGCAGACTATCCAGCAGAAGAAAGAACGAAGGAGGGAGGTGTTAAGTGAGGAAGGAGGTTCGCTTTAGGGAGGGCGGCGCAGGAGATGGGAGCCTGCTGCTGCCGCTCACCCAGCCTTTCGCAGATGCGAGCACGTGCTTTGGGCTGAGCATGAGCCTCGATGTTCAAGATTTGCATATTTGCGACAACATGGCTGCTGTAAAACGACAGCCAGCGATTCCATTTGGTTCTCAGCCAAAGAAACAGAAACCTGTTCCACTTCTAGAATAGAAACCTGGCTCGGTCTCATGAAGAGAAGTTATGTGGCCACCAGCAAGTGTCTTCTTAAGGAATTGTTCAGTGATTTTGATTATATGTGACTTTCCCTCCCGTGCTAACGTTACAATTTCAAGCAAAGGGAAATGTTTCCTCCATGTATGGAGTCAGGTCTGACACACCGAGAAATTTCCAACTGGAAAGATCGATAGGATTGCAAGCGACGACGGTCAAGGACGCTTCTGGGTAGGAGGGGAATCTTTCTTCTGGTGCCTTATCTGGAATGTTCTTTCATGATATCTCTTCAGGTTCCTGAGTCCAGCCTAATTCTGAGAAGCTGGCCTGGTGGCCGAGCACAGAGCTTCCAGAAGATTCCACGGTGTCAGGATAACCTTTGTACTGTCTCCATCCACTGGGCTCTGTGCGTTTTTTCCCAAGAGGTGCTGTACTGAATGTAGAATTCTGGGATTTGCACAGAGGCAGGTTAAACGAATGGGAAGAAGATTCCCTAAAGCCGGGAGTTTGGGAGTAGTTATGAAATCGTGCAGACCCAGAAATAGGTTATGTTGTGTTAAAAGGCCAATCAGCTTCTTTATTTAGGTACTACCTCACACCACAAAAGATCTGAGGCAGCTTCTGGAAGAAACACATACACGTTTAGGATGAGATATAAATAAAAAGTACAAAATTAAGCTGGGGGACATAAATTAGTGGGGCAGCTCGAGCACAGGTGACAGACATGAGCACGTCTGATGAGCCTGTGAAGGTTGCTAGGTGCTCTAGTTGGGCTGTGTTGGGCTAGATGCAATTGAATTAAGATAAAAATAGAGGCCTGCTCTTAGGATCAAGAAACGAATGACGCAAGGACAGCACGGCAGAGTCTAGAAAACGCTTGTCAGAAACTTGTCAGAAAAATGCCCAGAGGGTTTCATTTGACTAAAAGCTCAATGTGAACACCACCCCCCCAGTGTGGCCAGGTCGTGCAAGTCGGGGGCGGCACTGGTGGTTCCGGGTGTCCAGCACCGAGGAGGGGGACCTCCTGCACTCAGCACTGGCTCTGCATTTGCCTTGGCAACCAGCATGTTGAAATACACTACCACGTGCCGACTGGACGACACCAAGAGATGGATGAGGTGGGCCCTCCAGGGGCTCACACAGGCTGTCCAAAGAGCCGAAGAGCAGAAGAGGCAGCAACGTCATGTGATACTTGCTTGCAGGAGATCCCATTCGGACTTTGGACGGACTTCTCGTTGGGTGCGCAAGCCCACAGCAGCAGGGTTATTGCCATAAAAGTCCCACTGTGCGAACATTAGGGGCTCCCCAGACCCTCACAAACGGCTGGGGTGCCGGCAGTGGTGTCAGTGGCCCAGGGCAGGGGTGCTGGTCTCTTGATGGAGCCTGGAACCCGCCGGAAGCCGGGCACTCGTGGCCATTCCTGGGCATCCTAGCAGGTGCTTTGAGAGCTTCCACCTCACAGAGGTTCCGGGTTCTGTTACAGGATGTGTTGCAGAAACAGGGCATCAGCTTGCTTTGCTGCTTCTCCACCAGATGGGACTTGGGCTGAATAAATGAAGACGAGATGGGTCAGTCTGAGATTTGAATCTGTCAAAACAAGCATAGTTCTTGGAGTCCGCTGGACTCAGTTGTGCATTCTAATGCTGGCCCTCGACAGCACAGGTACAGTGGGCTAGTCCTGAAACTACCTTGAGACTCAGTTTCCTCACCTGTAAAATGGGGATCTGAACCCCTAACCCACAGAGCTGTAAGGATTGAATGAGGTCGTGAAAATAAGTGGCCCAGTAAATACTGAGGCACTCACCAAACCTCCGTTTATCTTTCCCGATCCTTCCCTGCAGGCCAAGCAAATCTCTCCCTGGCCTCTGGACCCCACCACTCACCTGCACCCCAGGCACAGCCAGACATCCTTCTCCATTTGTAACTTCAGCGTCCTTGTTTCCTCTCTGCTGGTTTCCTTCCCCCCTCCCCCACCCCGCCGTCCTTGCCATCCTGCTCCATTTTCTGCATCCCCTTCCTCTGAAGAAACCATACTTCAGACCAGCTATGCCGTCAGGCCACTGGCCTACCCCCTCCATTTCATCGCCAAAGACTTTTTAGACTGATCTGCGCTCGCCCCTTTACACATCTCAGCAGCCACTCCACAAGGCGCACCAGTCTCATTTTTGTCCCCAACCTCAATGATAAAGGCTCATTGCCAAGTCCCATCATCCTTCCTCAGGCTACACCCTGCTTTACGACTCAGCAGCGTTTGAAGGTCAGTTCCCCTCACCGTTGGTCTCGTGTCCTCCTTTGCCTTCTTTGCTACCCGCCCAAATCCTCTTTGGGCTCCCGACCTGCCTCCCTTCCCTCCTCCTTCCCACCCTTTACAATCTCGTCCGCAGTCCTGTCTCCAGCCCCTAACTCCATCTCCACGCCTGATCGCCCTTCTGAGTTGAAAGTCTGCACATTCAACTCCAGTTGGGCAGTTCTGCCCATCGATACCGTCTGCACCCCCAACTCTGCACGTGCAAAGGAAAACACCTCATTTTGAGCAAACCCCTGCCTTCCCCTGACCTCCTTGTTCCACGGTGGCAGTGCTTTCTGAAGCCTTTGACACCGCTACCCCCCCGAGGGACACCAGGACGTCCGTCTGTTGTCCACCATGCTCTCTCTCTGTCCCTCTCCCCTCCTCCCTGTGGCCATCATTTTTTCTTATTACTACCCCTGCTTTCCAATGGTCCCCCGTCCCCGTGCCTCTCATCCCTTACCCCTGCTGCACATGACGCCAAGTTACTCTTCCTCAAGCGGAGCCCAGCCGTGTTGCTCTCCAGGCCGTGAAGTCATCAAAAATTCCTCCTTGCTTTCCAAGTTTCAGAATCCTCATGTGGCTTTCAGCATCCTCCGAGTTCAGCAATGAGCACCCCTAACCCCGGTCCCCTGTGTCTGCTCACTCTTTCTGGGCCACCCTTTCATTCCTCCCTTTCTGCGGTCCTTCCCTCTGGCCCTGCCCGAGTGCCAGCTCTGCCTGTCACGTTCTTACTTGTTGCTCAGGACCCAGACGTCTGAAGCCACACACCACCCCCTTTCCCACCCAGCCAGGGGCGCTTCTTCCTCATCTGGGCTTTCAGAGCCCGTGTGAGACTGCGCTCCTTCCGTGTACTCTTTGTGAGGCCCTGTGTACTTGCCTTACCTCTCCCTCTAGGTTAAAAATTCCTCCGGGGATTAGAGGAATGTCTGGCCCTCCATGCAGCCCGTGCTGAGCGGGGGTGCAGGCCTTTCCATCTGGCTGTGTGGGCAGCCCCACTGGCCCCTCTGTGGCAGAGAGGAGAATCTGCGTGTTGGAAAAAGTTAACTTTCCAGGGCTCGAGGCCGTGAGCCTCCCGTGCCCTTTGGCTTCGGTTGCGGGGGAGCGGGATTGTTTGTTTCTGTGGGGTGTGTTTCTGGAACACGCATGGCAGGTGTGAGGGCGTGTTTGTGTGTGAACAGGGTGGATAGGGTGTGGAGGCCATGTGAGTGTGAGGCCATGTGAGGGTGTGCGTGTGACCACGTGTGCAGTGGGGGAGGGACGCATGTGTAGGGTATTGATGTGTGTAGAAGGTGTAGGGGAGGAGTGTGGGCGTGTGTGGGTGTGTGAGTGTATCTGTGATGGATTGTGTGCGTGTTGGGTGTGTGTGACGTGTGGCGGCCATGGGAGAGGTGGGTGTGCATGTAGGGTGTGTGTGTGTCTGTGGGCGTGCTTATGGGGGGAATCTGGGTGCATGTACGTGGGGGGATGTGTATGGAGGGCGGGGCTGTGGGTATATGTGTGGTGTGTGTGGGGGGGGGGGAGTGTAGTCTCACACCCTCTTGTTAAAGGACAAGCGTCCTCCCCTGCCTTTGCAGGGACTTTATCTACAAGAAATGCCCAGCCAGTAGAGCGTGGAGCAAACAAAGTTTCGGGAGATACAGTGACCAAGTGATAGAATCGCTTGATACACAGTTGAGCGATAAAAACAAGCCAGTCGTCCTGAAACTCCTGGGGGGACTTGGAGGTTTAGTGACCAGGTGGCCCTGCCCTGTCGTGACTCCTGCCTGGGATGTGGCTTGCTTCCCTCTGGGTGGGGTGGGGGAGGTCCTAGCAACCATCCTGCCGAGACTGGGGGACGTGCTGGGCTGTGAATTCATGGAACCCGTGTGTTATTCCCTTTGCTCCACTCTGAGAATTAGGGAACCAGCAGAGCCAGTTACAAACTGCCCGTAAATCATGAATATGGTTGGAGATGATGCCCAGGCCAAAGGTCATACAAAGTAAGGGGGTTGAGTCTAGGCCTTTAAGAAATATCTTTCAGCATCGGAACTTGTGTTCACATGAAGCCTTACGTGAAAGTTCAGTGTGAACTTTCATACAGAGCACCCAGCAGCTCTGGGGGGGTGTGTGGCAGGGCTGCCGGCGTCCTGCCTGCTCACTCCCTCCCCAGCCCCGGCCCCCAGTGGCCTCTGCAGAGAACAGTATGAAACCTCTCCTGGGGACCAAACCTCCTACTCTAAAGGGACGTCAAATAACTTGCCTGAGGTCATCCAGGAGGTGGTGAGCGGCTCCTATAAGTGAGGAGCCCCTGCATAGCGGGTCCCAGTCCAGTGTAACCCATCACTCTGGGCCGGCCCCAGACATTGTCGGGGATGCAGGGTCCAGATGAAGCTGGATGAAAAGGGCCAGCTGGCTCTAGGGTCCTGCCGAACTTGGAGTTTGGGGACTGAGAAGGTGAAGGAGATATTTGCGTGATTGTATTCAGTGGAGGCTACCACGAACCCACAACTTTTGACGTCTCTTTGAGCCTGGACAGAAGTCTGGTGTTCTGGGGCAGCCCTCATTCTTACACCCACTGAGGAGTCTGAACGCCATATGCTGCTTGAAGAATTGGTCGAAATGCTTCAGGGATGTCTGTCCTAGAGGAAGGTCCCACCCTGCTGTAATGGACCAGCTAGCTACCTGCGTCGTGACAGAGGTTTATCAGAGCGCCCCTTGTTTTATCGGTCGTCACTCACACGGTGCTATACGCACGTTAAATTAATCTCTGCAACGCCCTTACGAGGTCGGGGCTGTTACTAGCATCATCTCTGAAACAGAGGCTAGTATTAGTACCTTCTCCGTTTTACAGTTTAGGAAACTAGGGCATGGAGTCATAGCTAGGCCCATAGCTAGTCCATAACTTGCCCCAGGCCACATAGCTAGTAAGCAACAAAACTGTATTCGAACCAGACAGTCTGGGTCTTGACCCATGGTCTTCGCTACTGGGTTATTGAACTGCCTTCTATGTAATGAGGGGAGGGTGTGCAGGATAAGGAGACCGAACTGGAGACCCTTCTTGTTCAGGCACGTGACTGAGATCCCCACATGGACTTGAACTGCTCATCATCATCATTGTCATCACTGTCATCCGTGCCTCGGCCAAGGTGGTCTTTTGGAAACAGAGATCAAATTATGTCGTCCCCACCCCTGCTTACATCTCTTTAATGACTTCTTATTGTTCTTAAAATAATGGCTAAAATCCTTGAGAGGGTTTTTTAGGCCCTGCCTGGTCTGGCCTCCCCACACTGCAGAGCCCTAACCCTCTCTTGCACTTGCCCTCTGCCCTTCAATCACCCTGCTGTCTTCTATTTCCTGCTACCCCGGGAAGTTTGCTCAAGCTGTTGCCTCTCTCTGTAAGACTGCGCCTTCTGGGTCAGCCTCTCTACTGAACGTTCCCAAGGAGCGGTGTTCCTTTTCTTCCAGTCCTCACCTGTTATCGTACCTTGTTAGTCAGACTGTCTGGTTAACGTCTGTCTCTAGCCTGACAGGAACTCCTCGAGGGTAGAGACCTCATGTGTCTTACTCTTCCCAGCACCCGCACCGCTGTGCACAGTGCCTGACGCATCCTCGTGAATGAGCAAACAAGTTCAGGGTCCCTTCTTGCTTTGAAGTTTCATGATGCACATTTTGAAGTTTCAAGCTGACCCCCACCACTACCAATTTAAGACACACCAAGGTACCCCCAGCTGGGACTCTGGGTCAGTTTACTCCCCTCTGCTGTGTGTTTGTAACAACACTTGGCATGTGTAAGAACCACATTATGTGCAAAGAGCCTCTTCCTGCCTTACCTCTTTTTGACCATGGCAACAACAAGGGCAGGTAACATTATCCCCACTTTACAGATGGGAAGACTGAAGCTCAGGGCATGATGCCTCCTGTGCAATGTCACCAGCAAACAAGTGGTGCTGCTCCGAGCAAGGCCCAGGTGCTCTGACTTCTCACCTCTTTCCTTTCACCTGCCGGGGACAGTTTAGCCTCCCCTACTGAAACCTCTTCAAACTGCCACTCTGTCTCTCACTTCCAAGGGTCGCACGGAATCCCCCAGAAAAGACGCGATTATTATTTCCTCTTTCCAACTCAGCAGTGACCTTTGCTCTCACATGCAGCACTCAAAGTGGAGTGCTTGGCTGTGCCTGAGTGCAGGTCCCTGCCCACCTGGGAGGAGGGGAGGATGACCAAACCAACCAGGACTCTGACTTTAGTCCCCTGGGGAGAGCTCGCCATCTCTAATTCAGGCTTGTGCGGGCCAGACTAGCTCTATCTTTTGCTTTCCATGCCCATGTGAAAAATCTTACAGTTACCTGCCTCCTTGGTTACACATGGTCCACCGAGCTCTGGCCCAGCTGGGATGAAATGGTCAGCCATGGTCCCTTGACTTCTGGTCCCCCGGGCTGGCTGGGGGGTGCTGGCTGGCTGGGGGCGTGGGGTGGGGGCACTGCTGGGAGGGGGGCCAGATGCACTGAGCGGGGACGTGGAGACAGGTCCTGACCCGCTCCTGTGTGTCCCACCTGGGCAGGTGCAGGGAGGAAGCAAGTGAGAAGGACCGTGCTGGGTGGATCTGCTCTGTTTCCTGCTGCAGCGAACAGCTCACAAGGCAAGGGCATAAGCAGGATCGGGGAACTTTCCATCCTCTGCTAGGGCTAAAGGCTTTTCTCCCCAGCAAGGATTCTCCCCAACAGAGAATCGAGATGGGCTCTTTTCTCCAAGTTTTAAGCCGAAGGGATAACTTACTGTTGTGCATGGCAGGACCATTCGTGGTGGATCAGAAGTCATAGGGTCTGTGGAGACCCTCTTTCCAGTTTCCATGAGGTACTGGAAGTACCTGCCCCACGTTCTCCTGGTTGACAGAAGCCCCAGCTGGGGGACAGTCTTTGGGCCACTTGCCTGTGTAGCCTCAGAGGGTTCCAGCCTCCCCCTGCTTGTCCCAGCGTCCTGGCCACTCCTCCAGGCAGGTCTCCTGTGCACTCACCTGGTCCCCGGCGGGGCATTTGGGGTGGGAGCCGCAGCATGCCCCTGCCCCTCCGCCTGCCAGGAAGCCTGAGTCCTTCCTCCTCTGCCCGCCTCCAAACTACGAGTCCAGTTTCTCAAGAGGCACGTCGATGTTGAGGGAGTACCAGATGATCCAGAAGAGCAGGCTGAAAGCCAGGATCAGGGACCCCGTGTAGACCAAGAAGTCCCAGAAGTCGAGGGAGGCGAAGGTGCCCAGCAGCAAAAGGACCAGGCCCACAGTGTCGAGCACGAGGGCCAGGCCGAGGAAGACAGCACAGCGCCCAGGGTGGCATCTTCCGCAAGGCCTCCCCAAGAGCATTGCCTGGGAGGCAGGAGCGGGAGGGGCCCAGCTGCACTCCCGGGGTTGATTTGCATGGGAAGGTGGTGGTGCTGCTGGCCTCTGCCTTGGCTCCCCGCCGGGTGTGAGCAAATGAGTGAGCCGCCCATCTGGAGCCACACGGAAGTACACGTGGACCTCCCTTTATCAGCATGGCAGCCAGTGGGTTGGATATTTCTTAACTGTTTCATGGCTCAGGAATGACATCCTCATCACTGAGGCCAACCAAGTGACGTGGCAGGAGAGGAGTCAGGGTGCCCTTGGATGGATCTGGGGACTTGGGACCTGTGGGTCTGGGGGAGGGGCTGTCCTGCCCTCGTTCTGCCTCTCAAGTCCTGGGCAAGTCCTCCTGGGCTCCTGAGACGTGGTAGGGTCGGGGCTTCCTCCCCTACCCGCTTCTGCCCTACTCTTCCTGGTGGGAACGGGAGGTTTTATGTAAAAGCTATGGAAGAGAGTTTGTTGATGTAAATAGATTTTGAAATTGTGCCGTAAGGAGTGCATCAGCAGCAGGAAAGGTTTGTGTGGCTTGTAGGTTCTCTGCTCTGAAGCCCCCAGGACCCGAGCTTCCTACAGCAGGGCTCATCACAGCCCTTTGGTATGAACACAGACCCTGGGAAGGGACAGCAATGAAAAAGGCTGAGAGTACAGAGAGGGGACGCCAGGGAGGGAGGGGACTCGTGCCCCTGTCTGGGTGGGCTGGGCGTGGACCAGAAGGCAACTCCTGGCAAAAGTCAAGAAATGTTTACCTGGCTCTCTGGCCGTGTGTGTTTTCCAGACTGACTAACTCCACGTTTGCTTTCTGTCTCGGGTTCACCGCACGCAATCCTGAGGGGTTATGTGTGAAACAGCTCTTATCACCGGGCCGCTCCCAGGGTGTGCTGAGAGAGCACCAACTGAGGACAACGCAGCAGCGGTCTGGTCTTCAGCCGTCTCTGCGGGCCCACGCAGCCAGCGCTCCTCTGTCCCCCGTTCACCGTGGGCCTTGAACAGGACACCAAACCTCTCTGGACTTCTACTCTTTGTTTTGCCTTCTCCCATGGATGAGAAGGGGTTCGAATTTAGTTTCCTATGTGTAAAATAGGCAGGATGAAGAGAAACTTTCAGGAAAAAAGCATTAGGGAGGGAGAGAATTTTATAAGTTGTGGATTTTAGGATCTGAAACGCAAGACGTGACTGAAACGAGGTAGCCAGTCTGGAGCATCCCGAAGTGAGAAGTCACTAAAGCCAATCTTCCACCCCGTATTTGCATCCTTTTCCCAGTCTGTCCTCAGAAGGGATTAGGTACCTACACAAGAACACCTCCCTGGGTAGGAGAAGCCATGAGTCTTCCAATCTGTTGCCCCCAGCTTTGACTAGAGAGAGTTTCTTGGGAAGCACAGTTGAAGGACCGCAATGCCCTCTGCAAGGGCAGGTGGAGAAACCCTAGTGTGGCTGGGCAGGGCCAGGCTGGTGTGTCCAGGCCTGGCTGTCCACAGGTTCCTGGGCTCCTCTGCAGCATCTTGTGTACATAAATGTGAGCAACAATTTCAGTGTGAAAATTTCTGGGTGCCAGGAGGTCTCTGAGTCCTGAGCCACCTGGGATGGTTGGTCATCATACTCCTGAAATGCTGGGTCAGAGAGCAGCTGGTGCGAGGGGGATAAAGTAGGAGCTTGGGGTTAACAGGTGCACGTGACTTTATATAAAATAAACAGCAAGGTCCTACTGTATAGCACAGGGAACTGTATTCAATATCTTGTAATAACCTATAATGGAAAAACAAAAAAAAAAGAAGCCGGTAAGAGTGAAGTCGTCTCCCCTCCACCCCACTTGAGGTCAGCTTTACTCAACACAGACCCTCAGCATCCCAGGGGAACACGGGTTCCTCAGGTTCTGGAACTCCTCCAAATTTTTATTTCTACTATTTTTCACAAACACACACACACACACACACACACGTTTCCAGCTGAAAAAACCATGACATATTCACGAGCCACGGGGAGGAGATTGAAAGCACTCACAATTTCTGTATCCAGAGCTAGGCAGCATCCTCCCCTTGACCTTCGTCCTCCAGAATCACAAATATCGCTCCTCTGCCTTATGGAAATGGGCCACCCTGTTCTCCGCCTGCAGCCAGCCTTTTCCTTCTCACACTACATGGCCACCCTTCCGAGTGTCGAACCGTGGGCCACCCGGGAGCCTGGCCAGGGCGTGAGGAGTCCTCCACCCCGGCCTGATGTGTCTCCTTGCTCCTGTTCCCTGACCTCCGTCTCCTGTGTGTTGAGGCGTCTAGATATCCACACAGCTGGGGGAGACGGGACGGGTGATGGAAAGCCAGGTGAGACCCAGGCCCTGAGTAGGACAGGCTGGAAAAGTGGGAGGCTGAGCAGTGGGGGAGTGACCTAGATTTGTGGGGGATGGGGATTGGCTTAGATCAGGGGCAGGTCATACAAGAAACAGTCACTTGAAAGGCTCAGTTTAACAAGGATGCCACCACCCTCTTCCTCCCCCAGGGAGCTTACATGGCCTTTCCATGGTTGGAAACAGGGGCTTGAGGGTCCTGGGGCTGCTATGACAGAGAACCCCAGGCTGGCTGGCTTGAACAACAGAAACTGATCCCTCCCAGTTCTGGAGGCCACAAGTTGGAGATCTGGGTGTCAGCAGGGTGGGTTCCTTCAGAGGGAGAATCTGTTCCAGGCCCTTCTCTGTGCTTCTGGTGGTTTCCTGCTCATCTTTGTCACTCTTTAGCTTGTAGATACATCATCTTCATATTCAAGTATCATCTCCTTGTGTGCATGTCTCTGTGTCCACATTTACCCTTTTTATAAGGACACCAGTTGTATTGGATTAGGGACCCTCTCTACTCCAGTAAGACCTCATCTTAAAGAATTTCATCTGCAATGACCCTGTTTCCAAATGAGGTTCTCATCTGAGGTCTTAGGGGTTAGGATTTCAACATATGAATTTGGGGTGACACAATTCAACCTGTAACAATAGCTAAAAGGATTGTTCATTTGAGGATACCCTTTGACTTTAGCTGTGGTATAGATAGAAAATTTAGACTCTCAAACCAAGGTTTCCAAAACATGACAAAGTTAGCACCCTATTAAAGGTGGCCCACCATGCCACCAGGCACCAGGAGGAGTGCTTCAGCCCCTGGGACACCGAGATGCCCTCGGTTGTCCCTAGGCCCTCGGGAGAGAAGCCGAGGACGCAGGGCCTTCTTGCTGCCTGGGCTCTGGCTGCCCCCCTACCCCTGATCGCTAAGGAGCTCATCATCCTCCACAAGTGGGTAACCCCAAGTGACCTCAACACATTTAGAAGCCTGAGCCTAAGTGGGATTTAAGTCAGACCAGTATTTTTGAGCACCTACTATATGTCGGGCAGCAGGGAATAGCATCAACTACAGAACCTGACATCGGAGTTAACATTCTAAGGGGGGAGAAAATAATGAATAATTAAACAATACATAAATGATATCATTTCAGAGAGTGATAAATATGATGGAAAAAAATTACCAAAACGGGGAAATGTAAGACAGTAGGCATCTGTTATGCTTTCTGAACCATGAACGTGGTGTGTAGGGCACAGCCGGACGCCCGAACCCCTGGCCAGTGACTCCCAGGGCTGGTCTCTTAGGGCCCCTCTGCCCCTCCACTTCTGAGAATCCTGGGGGCTGCAGCCACCCCTGTGGCTTGGAGAGGGCTGTGCTTCTGCTGCCACCACACAGTGTTGCCCCCTATTGGCAGTTGGGACCTTGTCACTGCCTTGGCAAAGTCATCATGATCTGTCATCTCCCTGTGATGTCATGAGTATGACGGCCTCTCCATGACCTGGTTCCTAAAGGGCAAGCTGAGACCGAGACAGGAACAGGCTAGCCAGGTGCTCAGCTGACCCAGAGTCACGGTTCCGGGCCTGACTATTTGACCAAGGCTCAGTCACCTCCTGAGTGACAGGGATCAGATGCTGAGCAGGTCTGACCACATGAGCCTGTGCCACGCATTAGTTGTGCAAACTTGGGAAAGTCACTTGCCCTCTCTGTGCCTCGATTTCCTCATTGTAAAATAATGCCTTATTTCACAGGGTTACTGTGAAGAGTAAGTGAGTTCATAGGGGTAAAGTGCTTAGAACCTGCACTCTGGGACATAGACAAGTGTTACTGTGTGGTTGGCACTGATGTCTTTTATTCCATCCTTCCTGCCACGATGCTTCTGTAGGGAAAACCCCAGGTTGGGAGGGACCTGCCACCGACTCTCCTGCACCATCACCCTCTTCCCTTTATCATTCTTGGCTTCGCCTGATGGCAGCTCCCTGTCCCACTGCCCCCCACTAGGTCCGTGCTGAGCCCCCCCCTTCCATCCTTGATGGCTACATTTCCACCCCTGATGGATGCCTTAGCCTCGTGAAATGACTTTCCAGTCCCCAGTCTCATCTCTACTGCAGCTGCTCTTTATCTCCATCATTCGCAAATCTCTCCACCGTCCCTACTCTCATAACCCAGTGTTTACCAAACCTCATATGTGTGCTGCCCCCAGGATTCTGCCACATCTGCAGTCTGCTTCTATTCTTCATTATAGAACACCATTTTAATTTTTTAATGTGTTATTATATTAATTTGCTAGTATTATGATATTTTGTTAATTTTTTTCTTTAAATGGATTTTAACTTCAATTAATTATTGCCACCACCAGTGGAAAACTGGTATTACTTATAACAGACAGCAAGTATTTAAGACTATATACACTGAAAACAAACTTTCTAATTAAACTAGCCCAGAGGTCATCAAACTTTTTCTGTAATGGGCCAGATATGAAACATTTTAGCCTTGGTGGCCCATAAGGTCTCTGTTACAACGATTCAATTCTGCCATTGTAGCCAAGGGGTCATAGTTTTATTGTGTTCCAATAAAACTTTATTTACAAAACTAAGCAGTGGACCAGGCTCATCAACTCCCGAACTAGACACAGTTGTCTATTGAAGCTGCTGAACCTGAGGCCCGTTCTCTTTCTCAAATGAAGGCCTGTGATGCACAGATTTCAGAGGGGACAGATTTACAGTACCCATTCGAGATTTAGTCGCCGAAGTCATAGGAAAGACTGGATGAGAATTAAAGTGACTATGCCATGAACCTGTGTGCCAGCCAGAACATTTCACATAGCCCTAGAGGTACAGTGCTGGAATGTGGAAAAACATTGATGCTGACCAGTGATCTCCAGTGAATCTTCATGTATTCCTCCTTTTTCCTGGGCTGGAGCGTAGGGTCACTATTTTCAGAAGCACATTCACTCTTATTTTCGGAGCATCCGACAATTTTCAGAGATCTTCATTCTTCCTGTTAGGCTACCAGAGGGGGTTGAGAGAGCTCCCCAGAGCGTCCTGCCTGCGCCTCTAGACTCCATCTACATGCAGCTCAGGGAGCCCTTCCTGCTGCTTGGCAAACCCTTTAGCTTTCTCCCCTGGTCTTTCTCTCTTATTCCCCACAGGGCTAATCTAACCATTCATCACTCTTACTCAGACCTCAAGAGCGTCCCGCATCACCCCTCCCCCTTGCCCATCACCTTCGGTCTCAGTAGGTTGATGATGTTGTCCCCTATTTAGCAGAGAATCACATTTCCATGCACTTGGGCTGCACTTGCATGTACAGTGGCGTCCGTCCACATTCAGCATCAGCTTGTCCTCCCAGCAGCCCTGTTCCTGCTCCAGAGCTGAGAGCAGTTGAGAGACTCGCCTGCGTTCACTCAGATAGTAACAGCTGTGGCTGCAACCTGTCTGTTGGTGGGTCCGCACTAAATACAAATACCACGTCTCCCTCTTTTTCGGCTCCCAATCTGCATGCCACCTCTTTCCCCAGCATCCTTGGAGAATCAAGTTAGTTCCATACTTGATCCCATTTAACTAAATATTATTTTTAAAAGTTATTTAATTGTAGTGAAGTATACACAACACATATTTATCGTTTTAACCATTTTTAACTGTACAGCTCAGTGACATTTAGTACACACACACTGTTGTGTGCAGCCTCGTCACCTCCATCCCTTATCAGAACCTCTCAATCGTCTTCAAATGAAGCTCTGTCCCCATGAAACAATAACTCCCCATTCTACTCTCCCCAGCCTCTGGCACCCACCATTCTCCTTTCTGTCTCTGTGAATTTGATTACTCTAGGGACCTCATGTCAGTGGGATCATATTATGTTTATCTCTTTATAACCACCTTATTTTACTTAGTATAATGTCTTAAAGTTCCATCGGTATTGTAGCATGTGTCAGAATTTCCTTCCTTTTTAAGACTCAATAATATTCCATTGTATGTATGGACCATGTTTGGTTTATCCATCCATTGTCGATGGACACTTGCGTTGCTTTCCCCCTCTGGCTATTGTGAAGAATGCCGCTATGAACATGAGCGTACAGATATCTGTATGAGTCCCTGCCTTCAAGTCTTCTCAGTATGTACCTAAAGGTGAAATTGCTGGATCATATAGTAACTCTTTTACTTGTTGAGGAACCTCTGTACTGCTTTCGATAGAAACTGCACCATTTTCCATTCCCGCCAGCAGTTCACGAGGGTTCTAATCTCTCCACATCCTCACCCAGCCTTGCTGTTTTCTGTTCTTTTGATCACAGCCATCCTAATGAGTAAGATGCAGATGTTTATTTAATTGCACGGTTACTTTTATAGTACCTGGTACATGCATGGAGGTAATTTGCTGAGTTTTCCACCTCCCTCGCTAGGCTGGGTGTCCCTTTCAGGGAACGGCTCTGCCTTCTTGTAATCCAACATGCACTGTTTATGACTAGATTCATTTTATAACTCCCAGGCACTCCCAGATATTGGGAAAGCTGAGAGTGATTCCTAGAGCTCCTCCGACTCTGCCCAGATCCATTCAGTGTCCCTTTCTAGCTTTCACCTCTTGCCTCCTCTCTATTTCTGAGGAAGCTGTGCTCCCACAACTCCTTCCGAAGCAAAATGCTTCCACGATGATACCGTGAAGTCTTATCACACAGTGGAAATGGTCTACTGTGCTTCTAGTTTTTATTTTCCACACCCTTTAGTTTTGCCATCTGTCTCTGCTGGCCCTCAGCTCTGAATTAAGTGCTGGGCACCTAGTAAGACTTACCAGAGCTATAGATCCAAAGGCATCGCCCCCAGGATATCTGCTGGGTTTGGTGCTAGAATCTTCTGTCACCATTTTCCTTGCCTGCCTCAGGAGCAGTCAATTGCAAAGCCTGTTTGCAGGTTCCAGGGTGAAGCTGCACAGGGCTCGGCTGTCCGTGACCCCCCTTCCTCTTCCAGCCAGGCCCAGGGCCGCGCTCCCGGCCTCTGCTTGGGTGCCTCCACCCCCAGGCTCCACGTCTAATTGCCTGTCCACCGTGGGCTCCGCTGGGGCTGGGCTCAGCTCTGTTGAGCTGCTGAGACATCTTTCGGTGCAAAGTCAGCTAGAAGTGAGCTAGAGAAATGCAGTGCCTGCCTTCAGGGAGCTTCAAGTGGTGACAGGGAAGAGAGGAAGGAGGTTTGGGGAGGGCAGATGTCAATCAGTCATGTAAATTAATGTATCAATATGACAAGAGATCCCATCCTATGAGAACGAGACAAAGAAGCCGTGGGCCAAGGCTTCCCTGAGGAAGTGATGTTTGCGCTGAGACCTAAAGGACGAGCAGGCGAGCTGGGTGAGGAGGGGTGAAGAGGAGGTGACAGCATTCTAGGCAGAGCAGGAGAGTCTGCAAAAGCTGTGAGGCGGCAGGTGGCCCTGCCGGTGTGGCTGGGACAAGAGGAGGAAAGGCAGTAAAGAGCTGTGTTAACACTTTCTCCTGAGAGCACTGGGAAGCTGGCGGAGAGTGTTGAGCAGAAGGTGGTGTGACCCATGTTTTCTCAGGAGGACTCCTGCTGCTGTGCCCAGAGAGTACTGGAGGGACCAAGAATGGGCACATGGCAGGCAGTAAGCGTGGTTGCCGTAGGCCAGGGAAGAGGTAAAGCTGGTGACCGCGGCGATGGAAAGAAGTGGATTGATTTGAGAGATAACCAGGGACTGAAATCGACAGGACATGGTGACAGACTCAATATGGGGATGCGGGAAAGGAAGGGGTCGTGTCGAAGACCAGGTTTCTGTTTTGTAAAGCTGGATGCTACGGGTGCCTCCGGAGATGGGACAGACAGGAAGAGGGCCAGGTGTGGTTGAGAAGTTATGAAATCAGTTCGGGACACGATGGGTTTGGTACACTGGTTGGGGGCTCTCGCTCTGGGCTGGAGACAGGAATTTGTGAGTCAGCGACAAATTGGTGGTAGGGATGAGATTGCTCAAGACTCCTTGAGACAGAGCTCAGTAAGAAAGGAGGACCTGGGACGGATCCCGAGGCTCTCCCATGTGTCGTGGCTGGATGGACTAGGAGAGAGAAAAAGAATACCTGCGGAGATAGCAGGAAACCATCAGCTGGCTGTGTCTTGAATCCAAAGGAAGAAAGTGTTTCAAGGAGAAAATGGTCAGCTGTGTTGAGCGCTGTTGGAAGATCAAGTCCACTGACGTATTTTCCCAGCGGTTGGAAGGCTCTGGGAGAACGGCCTTGTCTTCCCCTTCCTTCTGCAATGCACCTGCTTATTGATCTCCTGAGCCCGTGGCCACTGGGGCTGCAGACAGGTGGACCCAGAGGGGCTCAGCAAGTACCTTGAGCCTGACCAGAGGAAAATGGCATGGGAATTTCTCACCTGCAGGATGAATTAGAGCAGGGGAGCCAGTGATGGAGAGTCTGGAGCAAGAATCACAACTCCAGGGGCCCTGAGAAGAGCCTGACTCACAGATCTGAGGTGCTGGCCTTGAGGGCAGGTGCCTGAGGAGATGGGAGGAAACCTGGCAGGTGGACTAATGCCTTAGCTTAGAGGACCTGAAAAAAAATACCCCTATAGTGGGATATTTAAAATCCCACTGAAAGTTCAGAGTTTCAGATATAATAGCCAAAGCATAGTTATTTAAGGACTTAGAAGGGCCAAATAACATTGTAATTAATTAAAATGATAAATTATTAATTTAAAAAAATGAATGGTTTTTCAAATTGTGGTTAAGAACACATGACAGGAGATCCACCTTAACAAATGTTTCCGTGTGCAATGCAGTCTCGCTAACTTGTAGGCGACACGTTTTGTACAGCAGACTCCAGAACATATTCATCTCGCATGACTAAACTTTATAATATTTTAATTTACAAACTTTATTTAAAAGCTGCTATGTATCATAAGAAATTGCCATAAAAAAGAAAAAAAAGCAACATGAACCAAAGAAAGTAGGGAAAAGGAAAAGCTAAATAAAGATAAATGCTGAAGGGACTTCCCTCGTGGTCCAGTGGGTAAGACTCTGTGCTCCCAGTGCAGGGGGATGGGGTTCGATCCCTGGTCAGGGAACTAAGATCCTACATGCATGCTGCAACTAAGAGTTCGCATGACACAACTAAAGATCCAGCAAGCTGCAACTAAGGAGACTGCAAGCCACAACTAAGGAGCCCGCGAGCCACAACTAGGGAGCCTGAGAGCTGCAACTAAGACCCAGTGCAACCAAATCAATCAGTCAATCAATAAATAAATATTTTTAAGAAGATAAATGTTGAAATTTAAAAAAATAGAAAGGCGGAAGAACTTTATTTTTCCAAATTCAAGAAGGCAATGAGAAGACTATAGTATAGGAACTGTGTATAAAATATAGTGTATCGTATATAGTATACTATATGTATAATATAGGAGTACAGTCAGTCTGGAGAATTCCACTGGGTTCTCAACTGTGTCATTATAGACGAGCACTGTCCAGTGGAAATTTCTGCAGTGATGGAAATACTTTATAATCTGTTCCTTCAACATGGTAGCAAGTCGGCTCTTCTGGCTGTTGAGCATCTGAAATGTGGCTAGTGTGGCCAAGGAACTGAATGTTTAGTTATATTTAATTTTATTAAACTTAAGTTTAAGTGTATGTAGCCAGATGTGGCTACCATATTGGACAGCACCATCCGTCTCTTGAAAGGGCTGGGCCTTCTCTCTTTGGCCGGGTCCAAACTGGCTCTCCTCAGTGCCCTGGGCCTCCAGAGAGGGTGCTTGGCATTAGGATCTAGAGACCCAACTTCAGGCCCAATTCTGCCCCCTCACAGCCCAGGGCCCAGTGTCCAGTCCTGTGGCTTACACACTACACTGGTGCTGTGGGCTCTGAGAAGCTCCAGGGCTGTCCACCAATGATGATGTCTGAGGACAGACAGACAGTGCCTCAAGGAGGAAGTTGGGAAAACAGGAGCAAGGAGCAGTGGGAAGCAGGAGGGCACCAGGGCCTTTGCTCAGACCCTCCTGTAGTGGCATCTGCAGATCAGGCTGCTTCCTGCCAGGGGTGGATCCTCAGCTTCCCTGGGCATCTGTGCCAGGCCCTGGGCAAGGCTCAGAACATCTGGCCTTGCACTGAGTTCTCTGGGACCTGCTCTCCTAAACCCACAAGGAATTGTGGAGTCTCTCTTCCCACGTCCTGAGAGCTTTGTCCTCACCAAGCCGAACTGCTGCTTTTACCCTGGAGAGGGAGGATGAGGAATAGGGATGGGATGAGGGTGGAGGTTGGAGCGGATTTCTCCCTGTGCCCATTTTCCCTCTTACACAGTTGCTTATAACCTTGGGAAAATGGCTGAGTATCTCTGATTCTCAATTTCTTCACTTGTAAAATGAGAGTAGTACCTACCCTTATTACTCGCACACAGGACAGCTGTGAGGACACACTGTCACCATTCATTCCTTCATTTAACCAGCACTATATACCACAGAGCTCTTCAGCGAGAGGATGCACTAAATGTAAAGCAGAGAGAATCAGAAAGGCCAGTGCTAGAAGGTGACCACAGTGCTGCAAGGAAGACTTCCTGGAAGAGGTGGTGCTTGAGCTAGGAGTCAGCTAGGCAGAAGAAGAGATCAGCGTAGTTCAGGCTGAAGAAGGAGCCTGTGGAAAGATGCAGAGGCATGGTATACTGGGTTGTCCTCATTTGTAGGTCTGGGGTGAAGGGTGGGTGGCAGGAATGTGGAGAAGCTGGGGTAGAGGTGGGCCTCCCTAGGGAGGCCTGTTCTTGGTGGAGGAGTGTGAGCTCCATCTGCCATGGGATGGGAGCAGCTAGCGACTCAGGGGCACGGCCACGAGTGGTGACATGATCAGAAGTGCCTTTTAGAAAGATGCTCTGCTTGAAATAAATGGAGGATGGATTGGAGTGGGACAAGGCTGCAGGCAGGGAGACCACTGGGGAGGCTGGTGACCTAACCCAGGGACCCTGGGGACGGAGAAAAGGAGAAGGATTCCACAAGGTGTGCAGGAGATAGACTGGACACAGAGGGTATGGGAGAGGGAGGCTAGCCTAGTGTTCTGGATTAATTGGTGGTGTCACCCATCACTGACACACGGGACATGGGACCAGGTTTGGAGGAGGCATTGTGGGAAAACGCAAGGAATTTCTTTTGACACCAGTTGAATGCGAGGTGAGGATGATCCAGATGGAGATGCCAGGACCATCCAGGTTGGGATATGTTGTCCAGAGCTTGGCATGCGTTTCAGCAGCGCTGATTTGGGGGACATTGATTGAAGCTGGGGGTGGGGTGTGGGCAGTGGGGTGTGGGCAGTTGGGGGAGGGGTGACTAGCCCAGAGGGATGGGGGGCTGAGTGGGCACGTGAGGAAGAGGATGCCAGAAACGCTGTGTGTGATGGAGGGGCGGCCGGAGTAACAGACGACAGGCAGGTGAAAGCCACCCCCCAAAAGGCTCCAGGCATGGTGTCCCCACCAGGTCCTTCAGGATGGGACCGGTGTGGAAGTCACATCACAGTGGGGAGGAGAGATTGAGGGTGGGGAAGAGGAGCCATGGCGCCTCCACCACCCACCCTCTGCTGGTAACTTCTGCCCCAGGCCTTCACATGGCTGCTTCCTTCTCTTCATTTGGGTCTCAACACAAGTGTCCCCCCTCAGAGGAGCCTCCTGTGACCATACTACCCCCTCCCCCTGTTTCTTGACTCCATAGCCCTCACGACCCTTTGGCGCCATCTTGTCCACGTGATGATGTCCTTGTTATGGCCTGTCTGCCTCTAACCGGGGAAGGCTCCAGAAACAGGACATTCTGTCTGTTTTGTTCACTTCCTTCTCCCCAGTGCCCAGGCAGCATTCCTGAGCTGCTCTGTAGCTGTTGGTCGGATGGATGAATGGGACGATGTTGTCTTCAACGGGCCATATGGGAGAGGGCTTTGTGAGCCATCCCTTGCCCTTCCCTGGTTCAGTGCCCCCCCCCCAGTTCAGGCTCCAGTGGCAGCCACACCCACTCCAGCCTGTCTCTGCTCACCCAGGAGCTGGCCTCGCTCCCTTCGTTCTTTGGTTGGGCTGAACCTGAAAGCAGCTGCCCTGGCCCTGACTGTGGGTCACACACACTTGGTACTGCTCTGTAGTCTGATTACTCAGCACAGTCCCTGACGGGGAACACGCCCTCTCCCCCAGGAAGGGCAATTACATGGAGATCTTCTGCCCTCTCCCAGTGAATGGGCGCCCGTGGAGTATCTGGCAGCTGTTCTCAGAGTTATTCACTTGGGGTTCTTACCTGGATTTTGTGAGGTTCTTACCTGGATTCTAAGTGAAAATGTGCACCTGTGTGTTAGTCTGGGACAAGGTTCTCTAGGAATTATAGTAATGCTACAGGGAGAGCCCTGCACTCAGTTGCCAAAATGCTGTGTTTCTTAGTTTGAAATCAGATACCTCAGTCCCACTGCAAGACTCTGTAGGGCTTGACAAGCTCAAGCATAAATCCAGTCTAATCAAGGGTTTGGGAATTCCTGCATTGTGTTTGTAGCCTGAAACTCTCTCTTCCTGTGACAAAGATAATAGCAGTATCTGCCTTTTACCGAACACCTAGTGTGTGATTGTGCCATATTAACACTTCCTATTGCCTCATTTAATCCTGACAAGGACCTAATGGGGTAATTATCATCCTCACACATAACTGGAAATCTGAGATAGAAATGCAAAAAGTCACAGAGTATGGAAATTCGCTTGTGGACTCAGATTTCAAACTCAGGTCTGTTTAATGCCAAAGCCTCCAAGTTTTCCATGACCATAACTGCTTCTTACTAAATAAGTGGTTGCTTTCCAAGCTGGATTTGACTTGGGCAATTGTGATATAGGCTCCTGAGCAGTTTGGCGGAAGGAGAAAATATGCGGGGAAAAAAGAGAAGAGCGAGTGAGAGCAAGCCAGACAAGCTGAGAGGGGGGCAGAGGGAGAATCTTCCAGGCAGAGGGAATACACTGAGTGAAGAGCAGAGATGAAGGGCAAGGTGGGGATGAGGGTCTGACAGACGCTCAGCCTCTGCAAAGAGATACTATGGAAGGAAGAGGCTTGCTAAGAGTTTGCATTTGGGAAAAAGATCCTCCTGGTGAAGGATGCGGAATGGATTAGAGGAGAACAAGACAGAAGGGGGAGACGAGTTTGCCAGTAGTCAGAAAGACGGGATTACTGGCTCCAGTGGGTATATTAGTGGGGCAATACTAGCTGCTGTGACAAACCCTGACATCTTGGTAGCGAAACAAAATAGAAGTTTATTTCTACTTTATAGACCAGTCCAGCGTGGTGTCCCTGGTCTTCACGGGGCTTTCCTTACTGTCGTCATCAGCTCAGGCTGCTGTAACAAAATACCACAGACTGGGTGGCTCAAACAACAGACATTTATTTCACACAGTTCCAGAGGCTGAGAAGTCCGAGATCAAGGTGCCGGCAGATTCGGTTCCTGGTTTGCGGACGATCACCTCACTGTGTACTCATATGGCCTTTCCTGGGTATGAGGGCGTGGAGAGAGAGCTCTCCTGTTTCCTCCTGTTTTCATAATCCCATCACGAGATCTCCACCCTCGTGACCTCATCTGAACCCAATTACCCGCCAAAGGCCCTGCTTCCAAGTACCATCACACTGAGGGTTAGGGCTTCAACATATAAATTTTGGCGAGACACAAACATTCAGTCCATACCACTTCCCTTGGTGACTCAGGCCCAGGCCCCTGGCACATAGTGGCTCCTCACAGAGCCGGGAGAAAAAGCCCCCTTCCTACAAGGCCCAGCCCAGCAGAGTCACGTGCCACTTCTGCTCCTGTGAGCCTGTCACGTGGTCACACCTGGACACCAGGGGTCGTGTGACATGTGCACCTGATGGGACAGCTACTTCACTTCTCACTATGAGGGGGAAACATGAATTTTTCTGGACAGTGAGCTGCCTCGGCTTCAAGATGAACGGCCATCCTTGAGAGATAGAAATTATAGGCTTTGACGATTGATTGGGACTGATTGTGAGGCAGAGGGGAGGCAGGAGTCAAAAAGGTGGGAATGAAACTGTTGGCTGGCCCCAAGCCCCCATTCTCCAGACAGCACAGCGCATGGCGAGCTCCCACCCCCTCAAATTCTCTTTTTCCGATCAGCTCACGTTAGGTGTATAGACTTGCATTCTTTCCTTATATAAAACCATTCAGGAGAATATACTGCCTTGTGTAGTTCTTTAACATTGGTAATAACTAATATTCAGGGCTTAATGCATAAAAGCCATATGTGGATTATCCCAATTGACGCTGAGGAAGAAGCAGGCACTTTTATTAACCCCATTTGCAGTTGTGAAGATAGAAGTTATGGACAAAAACACTAACCCCCCAAAATATCTACACCCCCATGTTCATCGAGGCATTATTAACAATAACCAAGATATGGAGACAGCCTAAGTGCCCATCACTGGATGAATGGATAGAGAAAGTGTGGTACATATACAATGGAATACTACTCAGCCATAAAAAAATGAAGTCTTGCCATTTGCAGCAACATGGATGGACCTTGAGGGTATTATGCTGAGTGAAGTAAGTCAGACAGAGGAAGACAGATACGGTATGCTTCCAGTCATTCGTGGAATATAAGAAACTCATAAGCAAACAAGCAAACAAAAAGTAAATGAACAAGCCAAACCAAAGCGAAACAAACATGTAGATACAGAGAACACGGTTGTGGTTACCAGAGGGAAAGGGATGTGAAAAAGGGGAGAGAAAAATGGGTAAAGGGGGTCAACTGTATGGTGATGGACGGAAACTTAAATTTTTGGTGTTAAGTACACCGTAGTGTATGCAGAGATAGAAATGTTATAAATCAGTGTTACCGGAATAAAAAATTAGGACACACACACACATACATGCACACACGCACAAAGATGGAGGTACACAGAAAGGAAATAAGTTGTCTAGGGTCGAAGACCTAGGAAGACCAGATGGGACGTGAGCCCAGGTGGACTGTTTCTAGAGTCTGTGCTCCCAACCAATACAGAATCCTCTGTTTGTGAATTTTGCTTACTTTAATTTTGACAAATGAGGAGATTAAGACCTGGAAGAAAGAGAACTGAGTGTCTAGGTGTCTCCTCCCGTGAGTGGTTCTAGTTTTATGGAATCAGTCCTTTCCTGCATCTCCCACCCACCCCTGCCTCAGCTCTTAGAGTAGGTGGGACAGCCTGACAGGTCACAGAGCCTGACGGGTGCCCTGTATGAACCCCACTCTTTCCCCGCCCACTACCCCAATGCCCAGTCTGAGGGAGGTCCCTGTCTGGCATCATCGTGGTCATCCCGCTCTTGCTTTACCCCTCCCTTTTCTCTCTCCTTAGAGACGTAGAGAATCTTCGGAAGGATTTGGAGGACAAATACACTGCACTGATGTGGTCTTTGTTCTAAATATGTCAGTTCTGATCTCATCAAATAGTGTTCGGGCTTAGAAGAAGAAAAGAACTCTTTCCCCAGACTTGTCACTTGTGTAGATAAGAACTTTATTTGGCTGCAAGTAGCGGACCTAAAAAATAGTGACTTAGTAAGATGTTATTTGTATGTCCTGTAAGAGATGGTGCGGGGCAGTCCGGTAGCTCCCCGGTTGTCATCAGTGTTGCAGGGTCTTCTGACTTTCTGCATTGCTATCCTTGGCTAGGCTTCATTCTCAAGGTCAGTTCAGTCCAGTGGCAGCTGGTTCCATATCCTCCTGCTGGTCGGCAGAGGAGCCTGGCCTGTGGGCTGAAGGCTCACTCTACCAAGGCCACCTGCTCCGACAAAGCTACCCTGTGCCGGGCGAGACCCCTACTCCTGCCTCTGAACGCTCACTATGCGAAGGCCAGGCACCTAGGAGGGGCTCAGAATGCCGGCTTCTTTCCTGCCTGCCTTCCTGGCTCCTGGCCGCTTTCCCCACTGGCATTCTGGGTCCGTACTTGTTTTGTGCTCCCACCCCTGGCCTGTCTACTGACCCAAGCTCCACTCCTGCTGTCCCCGCCTTGCAGCCCGGAGCCCAGCACGGCGACCCTGGTGCCTTCTGCTGCCCCTCAGCACCTCCGAAGAGTGAATCGGGTGGGGGCCATGTGTGTGGCCCCTGGAGCCAGCTCACCTGGATTTTCATCGTGGCTTGATGCCCTAGCTCAGTGTCCCCGTGTCTCACTTATTTCATCTGTAAAGCAGGGAGGAGGGTAACAACAGTGCCTCCAGCAGGCTTTTGGAAAGGATCGAGTGAGCTAAGGCATCAGGTTGGTGTTGCCCAGAAGCTTCACCGGGCATGTACCCAGGCGATTCCCTTGCACCATTTAGTATCAGACACATTTGGGGCTCTGAGTTTTAGTTTTCCGGGGACCTCTGATCTCTAAGGGCTGGAGATGGTGACGAAGTGATGGGTGTGGGGGACAGGAGGGAGCGGGGCGTGGTGACTCTGCAGTGCTGCAGGAATCTGAGGAGGACTGAAATGCAGCTGGCTTGTCCAGATCCAGAGCGATGCTTTCTTTTTCTCTGAGGATAGAGCAAGCAGAAAGTCAAGGACACGGGGAGTCTCGTGGGAGCCAAGTCGGAGAGGGTCGGGATTACAGACCTAGAGGAGCAGAAGACGCTGGGCCAGGGGAAGGAAGAAGGGCTTAGAAGGAAGGGGTGGGCCACGGAGGTCCTGGGGGCTGGATTGCCATCCCTTCTTGGGCTTGTTCTCTTGGGTTCCTGGGCACATTGGCAGGCTGACCCTGGGGTACCTGCCTACCTCAGCCTGGACCACTGATTCATCCAGGAAGGTTCTTTTTCCATCTCCCAGTGCTGAGCTTGTAGGGAGGGAGGGAGAGAGTCAGGAGCTCCTGCTCTGTGTGCCCGGTCAGCATCTCAGAGTGGGGCCTTCGGCTCCTGTGAGGCACCCAAGGGACCAGGCATGCAACCCACACATGTCTGGGAAACCCTTTCTCCCAGACAGCACGTTTCGAGGAAGGGCGCGTGGTGATGGGGCCGGGGCTGGGAGGCATTTTAGAGGAATGACTCAGTGGTAGAGCCTGGAATTCCTGATGGAACAGAATGAAAACACAGCAGACACTGTCAGACAGGATACAATTCAACATCCCAGCAATTCTTTTAGCACTCAGATTAAATGGAACCCTTCCAAACAGAACAGCCATGGGTGGGATAATACAATCCAGTAGCCGAACGCACGATGCTGGTCCTGACCTCCCATCCACGGCATGGGAGGAGTCGTGGTGGCAATGCTGTTTTCCAGAAACGTGGCATCTGATCTGGGCACAGCCATTCCTAGGGCTTCTGTGTGGCGATGGTCTTTGGCAAAAGTCCCTCAGTGTGACCCTGGCATGTTCCTTGGTCTGCATTCATATAAGGGATCCCAGTGGGGCTGAATGATGCTTTGGGGATTTGTCCTCATTTTTCTTGCTGAGCACTAGGTTGAGGAATAGGGAATGTGGGCCAGATTGCTGGAGACTCCAAGGTGAGTCCAGGCCTGGGACACTTTCTACAGTCATGTCGTCCCCAAGCTGCCCTCTGCCAGGACACGCGTGGTACAGCATCAGCCTGGGCCCTCCTCCCCCAGCTGCGCCTACTCGATAAGCTTGTGGGGAGAGAAAATGACACCCTGGAAGTGTGGATTCCCAGTGAGCCAGCTGGGCGTCCTCCCCCTTCGCTCCCATGTAAGAAAGCATCAAGGAATGTGAGAGTGACATTTTAGGGCTGATATGGAATCTGCGTTCACGTCGGAGAAATGGAAACCCTCTGTAAGCCCGGTCACTTGAGGCACTGGGACCACAATTAGTGACACAGTACTTGCAACGTCCCCCATGATTGGTCCTGACTGCCTGTGTGCAGGGGACAGGTGGGCTAGAGGACCTGGCCACGCTGTCTGAATGAGAGACACGGTCATTCTAGGTGAAGCTCCCCAAACTCTGGCTCCTTAGGTGGGTGGGGCAGGGGGTTGTCCCCATGTCACGGGTACCTGCCTCCTTGGAGTTTCCCATGATGCAGAGGGAACAAGGTGGGGTTCTGACTTTGCATATGGAACCACCATGAAGGATGGAGATACCTGGAGGCCTGAAGGAGAGAGAGAGAGAAAGAGAGACGGCGGGGTGGGGGTGGGGGGAGAAGGAGGGAAAGAGAGAAAGGTTGTCATGGTGACATAGTGATGGGATGGGCTCATGGGCAGAAGGCCGAGGAAACCTTCCCCTCATTATCAGATGCTCTCCGCTGGGCCTCAGACCTAGGGCAGCATGGCTTTCTTGCAGGTACCCTCCTGGCCTGTCACCTAAGGGCCTCCGGATGCTGCAGGAAACCCCAGATTTGGGGAGCACTTAACCATACGGGTGCTCTCTGCGTGGTGGACCCCTGGAATCTCCCACAGACCCAGGAGGCCCCTCGATGAGCCCCGAGAAGCCGCACTAAGGCACTTGGGGAAGCAGGGGGAGGCAGGCCGAGACAGGGGCTCAGGTGACCATTCGGGAGGTTAGGGAGCTTGCTACGCTGTTTCCTAACTGTATCCCGCTCCCCTCCCACCCCAGCTCTGCGCACACCATTCCCGCCTAGAGTGCCTTCCTTTCCCCTCGTCGCCAGCTCTCCTCTTCCCTTTGGTTCTGTGTGGATGGCACAGCCTCCAGCACGCCCTCTGTCCTCTCCCAGGGCTGGGGCAGATGTCCCCTCCACGTTCCTGCCCCCATCCTCGTTTCCCCAGAAAGTACTCATCCCGGGGTGTTCTGGCCGCCTGGTGCTCTGGCTGTCTCTCACTTTATAAAGAAGATGAGCCCAGGGACCATGTGTCTTGCTCTCGCCCCGGGGCCTGGCCCAGAGCAGGGCCCTCACTGAAGGTTTAAACGCATGTTGGTGAGTGGGGGCAGGGAGAGCAGAAGTTAGGATTTTCTAAAGAAAATTCCATCGTTGGAAACCTACAGACACTCAGATGTGGAGTTCAAGCTTCTTGGTTTTGATTCTTGACGGGGGAGAAGGAGAGAAAAATCTTACAGCCCTCTCCACCTGGCTGTTCTAGAGTCATGGGGTTGGGGAAAGAGGGAGTTAGGGCAACAGACGCTTGTCCTTGGCTAAGTGTCAAGTTCAGAGGGAAGAGTAGTCACGGAGAAGGAGTTAGAAGGTCAGGGGAGTCTGTGACACCTGCTAGCGCACCCCACCGCCTCTGGTATAAATTCTATACAACTATACAACTAAGGGTTAAATTTCTTCACTGGCTGACTCCCAGGGCCATTTCTAGGGGAAATGTGCCTTCCTGGAAAGTCCTTCCCCGGCCACCTTTCACTGCTCAGTCTTTGGAATGTTTGATACTTGTGACTTGTCCGATCTCTTGAAATGCAAGCCAGCATCTTGCCCACAGAGAGATCTGGGGTGGGCAGACCCAATGGTCAGAACTTCCCTTCCCTCTGCGAAGGACCTCCGTTGGTCAGTTTGGGTTCTAGAAGGAAGCAAATGCAGAATCCAGTTCAGGCACTCAGATATGTAAACAGGAGGTTCTTCTTGGGGCATGGCCCACCTCAAGGAATTTCCCAACATGCACAGCACTTGGCAGAGAGCGTTAGATGAGTGACACCTGGATGCACAGGCTGGGATGAGAGCCATGAAAGGCGATGGCCGCGGCCAGGATCTGAGGGAACATCAGTGATAACAGAGAGACTAAATGAGATCATCCCACGGTACCTCCCAGCTGCACGGAGGGCGCAGCCCCGAGCTCGCTCTTTTCCACGGGGCCCAGGAGAGGGTTTGCCTGCATCAGTTTTACGGAAGACTCCACCTCTCAAGGGGCTGGGGATGTTGGATGTTGGTCATCACGTCTTCTCCTGGTCGAGGTGGCAGAGTGATGGGGAGGACAGAGGGCGAGACCATCATCAGCGATTCAGGAAGAAGGACTTGAGGCTCTGGAAGAAAACTGACTTCTGTCTCTGCTTCTGTTTCTTTCTGATGATGGGCACCCACACCAGCCCGCACACCAGCATCATGAGTCCCAGAGACAGGAAGGCGGGCCCTGTCATCTTAAGGACCTGGAGGCTCTTGTCACCCAGGTTCAGGGTGTAGGCCAAGCAGGTGATGACCACACCGAACAGGAGGACTGCACCGCCCACGGACATGATGACGATGGGCTTGCGGTAGATCTCCCAGTTACTCCGGGGGGTGGGGGTCCAGACAGACTCACTTCTGGAGCTGATGCACAGGGAGCTGGCGGTCTGGCTGGGCAGCAGGTCCTTGGATTCTGGAGACTTCTCGTTGACCTCCAGGTCCTTGGGGAGAGCCTCCATGGTCACGGCTCCCAGGACCGGGCACCTGGTACCAGCACCGGTTAGAAGCAAGGACGAGGCCAGAGGAATCCTCGCACAGCCTTCCTGTTCTCAGCATCTGTCTCCAGCCTGGCTCTTAGTGGAGGGCAGTGCAGGGTTTTTGTGCTGAAGCTAAAAGAAAAGCAGATGAGATCCACATAAATAAGAAGCCACTCAAGGTGGTATTCTTTTTCCTTGTGAGAGATAAATATTATATCACTCCGATCAACCGCTCTTATTGTTTAAAGTAGGGAACAGTGGTGGCCTTTAAGAAAACAGGCAAAAGCTACAGTTTATGAAGTGGCATCTTATTTTCAGACCCAGCCGCTTTCTTGCTGTGCGGTCTTGAGTGAGTTACGGCCTTGGTCCTTGGCTTCCCCTCCAGTCCCTCCTCCCGGGGCCCCAGGTTCTTCCTCTTCTTTGCGGTCTGGCCAGCTCAGGCCCCACTCAAACAGCATTTACTACTATCCCTCTTTGGGAGCGGGACGGGAGGGATTTCTTTCCACAGCAGCGAGTTTCCTGGGAAGGTGGGCTACTCAATCCCAGTCACAGTGGGCTCCAGACGGGGTGAGAGGTGGGAGGGGTTGCATTCGGAAACCAGGGTATCAGGATAAAGGAGATGGTGTGTGAAGCTGGTGGCTCCCAAGCCCAGCACTCGAACCTGCTGCTTCCCCTCTATCAAGACGCCTCTAAATGTGGAAGGGTCCTGTAGTGAGCACACTCTCCTTCCACACTTCCTGCAATGCTCAGTTCCAAGTAACTTCCTCAACTCACCCCTCACAGCAGCTCAGGCCTGGACCACTGGGCCAGCGCTCCCACTTTGCCGAACAAGACCCCTTCCCTGCGTCCCAGGGGGAATAGGAATTGTAGAATCGCCACGCCTTCAGAATGTGGATATTTACATTCGTGTGTGCTCCTCTAGAGAGAGGATATTGGGATCTCTGCTTCCGAAGACTTTGGAAAATACGACGACGGGCTTTTATAAGTACGGGCTCACAGGTGTCCCGCTGCTGCCCTGTGGGTCCCGAGGAGTATTTGCGTAAGTGACGTCAACACTTTTAAAGTGATCTCTCCTTTTCTCCTGCGGGCTCGGTGGGGAGAGCAGGGCTTTCGAGGCGTGTGGTGAAATCCTAGCCGGGGAGCTGGCGTTGGTTACTGCAACCTGGTTTCTCCTGTGGGGTTTTGACGTCTTTGGTAGGACGGTCTCTCCAGGTGGCCCTTTCCCCACTTGGCAGCAAATCCCAGGGCAGAAGCGCCTGCTGCCTTCAGATGTTCGGGGTGTTGTGTTGGAGGAATATTAATGGGAAGGCACGAGTCTCAGTTGTGCCCGAGGATCACCGGGCTGGGTGGGGAAGGACCAGCTCCCGGGAGAGCTGCCACTGGGGTGCGAGGCAGCCGCGGCAGATGTAGGGAGGACGGCTTCCTGGATGCTGAGTGAGAGGTGCGGCCAACTGCGCCTTGCTGGCCGCACGTAGCGCATGCTCTTTGGCCCTGCCAGGAGGTCGCTCATTTATTCCCCTCTTAGGAGGGCAGAGGCTGAGGCCCAGTGAGATTTAGGATCGTGGCCCAAGCCTCCCCCCAACTTCATAGGTGGCTGTGTTGGGATCCAGGCCAAGGTTTTTGGACTCAAAGCTCATTGTACTAGACCGAGCTGGTCAGAATGATCCCTGAGGGTCCTTCCACTATGACAAGGCCTGAGTTTTTCACTTTAGGGCTGCATCCTGCAGTAGAGTAACCTCTCACTGAGTAAGGACTGACAGAGGCAAGGAGTTGTATAGGGAATCACTCTACAATGGAGAGAGAACACTGATAAGTTTTTCATAATGGTACATTTATTTATTTAAAGAACTGTTTTTACTCTGAGATAATGTCTTCCTTCTTTTATTTTGGCATTGGAATATTCATTTCATGAAACGGCTGTGAGGGAAGATGATCATTGGTTTTGTTGGTATCTGTACTGGCCAAGATCAGAAGTCAGTCATCCTGTGTAGATGTCTATCTACTTTATCTGTCACCTATCCATCATCTATCTATCTATCTATCTATCATCTATTTATCTATCTATCATCTATCTATCTATCTATGTAAATTGTAATACCTCACAAAATCCCAAAGAATGGGAACCTTTCATTTAGTGGCCTTACTTAGGAAGAGGGCGGGTCCTTGGGACAGTGAATCGTCGGGGGGTTCATCTTCCAGGCAGTGACTGGAGGAGAGCACTTCTCCTCCCTTGAACAAGGCTGAGCTCTGTGCCTTCTCCCCCCACCCCCGCCCCTACCAGGCAGGAGGTGGCAGCAACTCTAAACACAAGGGGCAGGCGGGGTTGGCTGTGGGGTGAACGCCATGCTGGGTTCCTTCACGGTTGCAGCACGTCACTGAGCTTACTTGCAGGGTCTGGTGTGACAGAAAGATCCAGGTCTCTGACAGAAGAGGGACCGCTGTCTGAACCCACCGGAGACTCACTGGTCACATATATAGAATAAGGATAACGGCATGTCTGCCTTATAGGGCAGCGGCGACTGTCAGGTCTCACAAGACCCCACTTCATTGTGTGATATGTTACAGGAGTTTAAGACATGACCCTGGTTGCTATTATTATTGCAATAGTTATTTTCTTTCTCGGTCCCTGTTTTCTCATCTGTACAATAAAGAAGTTAGGCTGAGGGACTTCTGAAACTATTTTGTATAGGTCCATAGGTTGGTGAATCAAACTCAAATTCTGAGAACCCAGGTTTCCTGAAAATCACCATCTCAGGGGCAGTACGAGTTTTTTAACATTTTACTGAAGTCCTAAAAGGTCCGATTTCTTTTTCTGATACCAGGGTTTCTCAACAGTGGCACTACTGACGTTTGGTAGCCAATAATTTTTTGCTGCAGGGGCTGTTCTGAGCATTGTGGGATATTTAGTAATATCCCTGGCCTCTACCCACTAGATGCCAGTAGCAAACCCCTCCAGTCATGATAGTCAAAAATGTCTCTAGACCTTGCCAGGTGTCTCCTGGGGGCAGGATCAATCTGGTGGAGAAACTCTGCTCCTAGTTTTCAGACTGCCTCAGGGCCTCTGCTGGTTTATACGCCTCCTCTACCCAGCAGCCCCCCTCCACCGGCACTCAGCAGGTGCTCAAAGGGCTTGGGCCTGATGCTGCAGTCCTGTGGGGTGGGGAGCACGTAACCCCTGGGGAGCTGGTTCAGTGAGAGGAAGCACACTTCCAGGTCCTCAGTTCCTGCGGGTTTGGTTTGTCTGTCTCAGAGGATCCCTCACTTCCCGCAGTGGGTGGACTTGTCCACTCAGACCCTCAGAAAGTAACCTTCTTTGGAATAAGAGTCTTCGCAGCTGTAATTAAGGGAAGGATCTCCAGGCGAGCTCATCCTCAAACAGACAAGTCCAAGAACCTGCGTCCTTGTAGAGAAAGGAGAGGAAATGTGACACACAGAGGGGAGGCCACGTGAAGATGGAGGCCGTCGGTGAAGTGATGCCCCTACAGGACAAGGGCGCGTGGCGGGAGAGAGGATGGGACGGACTCTCCTCAGAGCCTCTGGAAGGAGCAACTCAGAGGACACCTTGATTTTTTCCCTTGTGACCGAACAAACTTCCATTGTTTTCAGTGTCTACGTTTGTGGTACTTTGTTATGGAAACCCTAAAACAGGAACACACTGACTGTCGGTTAATGTCCCCACACCTCAGAGGTGGCCGAGGACCGAGGGCCCGAGGGGCTGAGCTGAGAAGAGCCAGCGGAAGGCCCGAGGCTCGGGCCTCCTGGACTAAACGCAGATTTGCCTGTCGGCTCAGCCCCCAGGGCAGCAACTTGAGAAGGGAGATTGGGTCCTTCTCCCCCGCTCTGGAGGCCGCGTCTGGGGTGTCAGGAAGCAGAGGTAGTGGGTAGAGACGTATTTGTAGCACAGAACTAGCGACAGACAGGCCACAGGCTGGTGTGGTGAGGGGGCACTGGTCTGGGGCTACACAGCATGAGGAGTAAAGAATGAACCGCACGCCTGTCCATGCAGGACCCCAAACATTGACGCTGAGCAAGAGAGGCCAGACACCTCTTCCATTTACAGAAAGTTCAAAAACATGTAAGACCATCTATGCCATTAGAGGTTAGGACAGTGGTTACCTTCAGTGGGGATGGTGGCTGGAAGGGGGACGTGATGGAGACTTTTGGGGTGCCATCGTGCTCTGACTCTCGATCTGGCTACAGCCAATTACATGGGTGTGTACCATTTGAGCTGTATACCGTGATATGACCGCTGAAGGAAATTTAAAAATATAACTAAATGCAATATGTTCATTATTTGGATTCTGACTAGAAGAAACCAATTGTACATTTCGAGATAATTTTAGGGAAGTTTGAATCTGGATTGGATATTAGACGACGCTGAGGATGTAAAATTTGTATTATGACGATATTGCGGACACAGAAGGAAGCGTCTTTATAGATATGGAGATACATCTTGAAACCACGTACAGACACGAATTGTCATGATGCCGTGATTCACATGGAAGCATCAAACTCCAGCTCAAATATGACAAAATGTTAAAGGTTATGAAATCCCGGTGACGGATACATGGAAGTTCATTATATTATGATCTCTACATTTACGTATGTTTGCAAATGTTTGTAATAAATGAGACACTGAATATACAGATGGACGGTGACCAGGCATGTATAAGAACAGAACTCTGACCCACAGCCTGCGGCAACCAGCCCAGGAAGCCACCCCATTATCTACAATAACTGGCACAGGGAGCCAGACTACAATCTGTAAGTAAGACTTTCAGGAAGTCAGAACGCCTTCCCTAGTAACCAGCCCCACAGGCCAAACAGTAACTGAGGACAACTGCTTTTTGACAAATACACCAAAAACAGTTGCATGGGGAAAAGAAAGTCATTTCAACAGATGGTGCTGGAATAACTGAATATTTATATGGAAAAAAATGAAACTTGTCTTCACCTCATACCATCAACAAAAAATGAATTCGAGATGGATCTTGGACATAACCTGAACATAAAAGCTAAAACCGTAAAGTTTTAGGACAAAATATAGGAGAATATCTTTGTGACCTGGAGGTTGGCAAAATTTCTTAGGACAGAGAAGGCAATAACCGAGAAAGAAAAAGAAAATCAATAAATTAGATTTCATCATAATTTAAAACTCCTGCCTCATTAAAAGCTACTGGGAAGAAAATGAATAGGCAAGCTATGGACTGGGAGAAAATTTTAGCAAAATACATATTTGTCGAAAGATTTGCATCTGAAATACATGTGATTAGTAACACAAACAGCCCAATTTTAAAAATGGGCAAATGATTTGGACGGACCCTTTACAAAGGAAGACAAATAGATGAAGAAGAAACCCAAGCAAAAGGGCTTGAGATTGACATTCGACAGGAAATACAAACTAAAACCACAAGGAGATACAGCCACACGCTCACTAGAATGGCTAAAATTTAAACATCTCACAATACAAATGTTGGTGAGAGTGGGGAACAACTGGAGCTCGTGTGTACTGCTGGTAGGAACGTAATATGGTACAGCCGCTTTTCTTACAAAGTGAAACATACGCCTTCCCTTTGAACCAGCAATTCCACTCCTAGATATTTCTTTGTCCAAGATAAATGAAAACCTATGTCCACCAAAGACTTGTTTAAGAATATTCATAGCAGCTTTGTTCATAATAGCCCAAACCGCAAAACAACCCAATGTCCATGAACAGGAGAAAAGGTGAACACATCTTGTATATTCACACAATGGAATGCTACTAAACAATAAAAAGGAACAGACTTCTGATACACACACAGCATGGATGAGTCTCATGGACATGATGGGTGAAGGAAGTCAGATATAAATGAGTACATATAGTGTATGTTTCCATTTATATGACATTCTAGAACCTCCTAGGAACTAAGCTAAGGTGACACATCTCAAAACAGTGGTTGTAGGGGTGGGGAGGAGCTAACTGGGACCTTCTGGGGTCAATGGAAATGTTCTATCTCTTGATATCGGTGTGGGTTACATGGGGGACCCATTTTTCAATATAGTACACTAAGATTTGTGCATTGTGATGTGTGTAAATTATACCCTGCAAAAAAAAAACTGTAAAAAAATCGTAATAATAATAATAAAGGGGGTCAGGCTGGAGAGCAGGTGAAAGTATAGTTAAACCAAGAATAGCAGAATGTTGATAATGGTTGAAGTCATATGATGGAACTTGGGGATCCAGGGTAGAGGTGAGGGCAGGAAACACATTACCCCGGAAAAGGAAAGTAGGGGCATGGGCAGGGGCAGAATGACCCCAGAATAGGGCAGAGATGTTAAAGGGAAATCTGTGAGGTGAGAGAGTCACCTGGCCCTTATGGGAAACACCATGTGCTGATTCTGAGGAAGAGGAGATCCTGAAAGAAAGAGAAGGTGCTTCTTTGAGAAATTGGGATTTGGAGACAGAAGATGGAGATGGAGGAAGACGTGGAGATGGAGGTGGAGATGGAGATGGATATGAGAGATTGAGGTGGAGGTGAAGATGAGAGGTAGAGAGGGAGATGAAGTTGGAGGTGGAGATGAAGATGGAAGTGGCAGTGGAGATGAAGATGGAGGTGGAGATGAAGATGAGATGGAGGTGGTGATGGAGATGGAGATGAGCATGCAGGTGGAGATGAAGATGGGGATGGATGTGAGAGATGGAGATGGAGATGGAGGGAGACAGAGAGGGAGAGGAGAGAGAGAGAACAAGAATTTCACCATTTTCACCTTGTCTCTGGAAAGATACCATCCCTTGAAGGAAAACAGACTTTCAGGGAGCCAGGAGGCCCAGGGCAGAGCAAAGACTGGGTTCGGTTGGCCAAACAAGTATGTACAGAAGGGACCGTCTCTTGATCTTGTTAGAGCTGGTCTCCTTATCTGTCGTGTGTTTGTAATTGGCCAGGTATTCGAAAACCCTGTCTGCAGATATCCACTGAGTGTTTGCCCTTTGACCTTGTGTCCCCCAGGTTGCTACACAGCACTCGGCTCACAGCTCTCCCCAACACTGCAGCAAACACGGTCTGAGCAGCCCCCGTGTCTGCCCTCTGCTAGATGCGGAGCTGCAGACACAACTAAGAAGACGACGTCCCTCTCCAAAGAGGAGCTCCAGGCGTCCCCATTTGCCCGCTCAGTGGTGTCTCTGACAAACAAGGTAAAGTGATGTCTCAGATGAGAGGGGAGAGAACAGCAGGAACTTTCCGGCTGTTTCTCACGTACTCATATATTCATCCGCCAACAGCTGGTTGGGTGGGGTGTGTGGACCATGAAAGCTGGCAAGCAACAGTGAGTGTCCAGGAGAATAGGGAGCAAACACTTTTCCCTCCGGTAGAGTCTCGAGTGTCTGAAATGCACCACTTAAATGGGGCAGCAGTTGCAGGGCCGGGCCTGGGGCTTCCTCAGCTTTCTATGCGCTCCAGCAGGTAGCTCAGCGCCTGGCTGGGGCTTAGGACTTGCCAGACATTTGTGAAATGATTCATCAAATAGGGGAGCTGCGGCAGGAAGGTTCGGCACGACAGCGTCAGGTCGCCATTGCTGTTCCTCTCCATACAACTGTCAAGTATGCCCTGTGTTCTTAGAGCCGGGGTGGTCAGATGGGACTGGCTAATGAGGGGGCAGGAGAGGCAGCTGTGAGGACACCCTCTGACCTGTTCCCCAACCCCTTCCCCTCCCTCCGTGCTCTCTGATGGATAGACACCTCACCAAGTCTGGTTGCCCTCCACTGGCTGGCCTTCCTGAAGTCTTCAAGGTCCCCCAAGCAGCTTCTCCAAAGGAGAAGCAGCACACAGTGTGTTAGGGGAGCGTCGACGCTTTTCATACAGTAACAATAACTGTCATTTCTCGGGCTCTTCTTATGGGCTGGGAACCAGGCTGAGTGCTTTATCTGCATTGTGTCCTTTAACCCTCCTGACAAGTCACTGAGGATGGGACAGTTATTACCTCATTTTGCAGGTGAGGAAACAGGATCAGAGAGGTTAAATGACTTGCCCAAAGTTACTCAGCAGATGAGTAGTGAACCAGGTTAGAAAGGGGAGTTTTGGAGCCTGTTTGGCTCCAGAGCCTGGGTTCGAGTCTATCCTGCTCCCCTTTGGGACGGTTTTGAGGTTTTGGGTTTTTTTTGTTTTTTTGTTTTAAACTGGAGGAACAGTGAATGGAGAGCATATTTGAAATGGGAGCGCTGGCCATGCACAGAATTGCAGGGGTGGCTGCTTTGGGTGAGGGGTTAGGCCGGCCCTGATGGGTGGAGCTGCTGAGGACATGGGGGCTGAAGCCGGGGGCCCTGAGCTGCAGCCAGCAGAGCAGCAAGAGGCCTGTGACATAGGCCACAAAGCCACTACCACCATCATCCCAGTGGGGCACAAAATGCCTTCACACCTGCCTTCTTCACCTGGAGCATCTCTTCTAATAGCTCTACTACGATGGTACTCTTATTATCATTCCCATTTTACAGATGAGGAAATTGAGGCTCAGAGCTGCCTGACCCCAAATCCTGGTCTTTATACTGCACTCTGCTTGCTCAAGGATGGAACCTGCCCTTCCCCTTCACTACTATATTAATAGGTTGCCAGATTTAGCCAATAAAATGACAAGATGCCCAGTTAAGTTTGCATTTCAGATAAGCAACAAATGGTTTTTCTTATAAGACTGTTCCAAATATTACCCAGGACATCCTTATACCAAAATGTATTTGTTGTTTATGAGAAATTCAAAGGTAACTGGCATCCTTGTAATGTATCTGGCAACCCTGATATCATAAGAGGCCCCACTGTGCTTGGGTCTGGAGTTATCTGTCCCTTCCTAACCTTCTCCTCCCTGATAGGAGCTGGACTATTCTGGGAATTGCAAGGACCGAAAGCAGGGGAGAGCGGGCACATGTCTCACAGCCAGGAGGTGGGCCCAGAGGGAAGGGTCGTCTGGTGGGAGAACGGGGGCAGGTTGCGAAACACAAGTGATAGAAATAACACAGTTCCTGAGGAAGACCCCAAGCGTGGGTTTGTATTTGGAATTCCTGAGATGTGGAGGGTCTTGCTCTCTCCCCACTGGAGTCCCCACAATGCCTCACCCAGCTGTCACTGCGAGTGGCTGCCCTCCCCGCAGCAAGACATTCGGTTGGTGACCCCATCCCTCTGATAAGGTGAGTGGTGCCTAGTGCCTGAGCTGTTAAAGCAGAGGCCAGAGTGTTTCTGAATCTTCTGCTGCTGTCACCAGGGCACCTGTCTGTCACCTGCCCACAGTGCGTCTAGGAAGGGAAGTTCTCCAAAGGTCACACTCCACCTAGACAATGCCACTCACCTCGCTCTTCACATCATGCAGCCGGCGCCCAGGCCCTGCCCGGTTACAAAGTGGAAAAGGTAGCCAGGTGATAATGTCTGCTTTTACCTGGGGGTGTGGTCCCCGTGGCACACGTCTGCCCTACCTGTTTTGTCCATGTTTATATATGCCAGCCTCGTTTCCCCTTTCTGACATGGAGCCTGCCCCAGCCCGCATGCTGCGACTTGTTTTCCTGACACCTGCCCTGGTTGCCTGCCACACCTGCAGCTGGGAGGGATGGACCCACAGATGCTGAGGTCTGATGTGGGATGCCCAGGAGGACGGTCTGGGTGTGAGGTCCCGCCCATGCACTCCAGGATCTGAGGGTGGCCTTGCACCTCGACGTCTGGCTTTTTTGTTCCTGCCTCTGTCGAGGTTTGGGAGGGTGGTTCCTGCCCAGCCCTTTCCGCCAATGGCTGTGAAGGGTGAAGCCCAAATGCTGTCCGGCGGGGTGGAAGCAGCCACCTGCACACAGCTTCCCCTCCTCCAGGTGCAGAGCCGGGACAGCCTCTCCTCCCTGCCACAGTTCTCACAGGGCAGCCCCTCCAGCCTGCTGGCAGCTGGCTCACCCCCTGCCCTCCCAGGGCACAGCCCCCTCCGCTTTGCCAGCCGTGCACAGCTGCCTCCTAACTCCAGTTCACAGACCCAACACACACTCTAAAGCAAAGTTAAAACCAGCTCGTTCCTCTGGGGAAATGGAAGGAAGGGCAGAGGGACAGATCCCCTCCTTACTTACTGTCCTCGACGTCCCTGGGGAAGATGGGGGGCCCGGGGCTCACACACAGCTTGCACCAGGAGGAAGCCGGCGATGAGCTTCTGCTCAAGTTCTCATGGCAGCCTGAGGAAGCCTCCCTGGCCCCATCCAGGAGCCGCTGTGCAGCGAATCCCCGCTGAGAACAGGCTCCAGCGGGGATGATGAGCTCACAGGATGTGGGCTAATGGGTTAACCCTTGGCGGGCCGCGGGCAGAGGTACTTGTGATAGGGCTTTAGCTCAGCTCTGCTCAGCCTCTATTAGATGAATCTTGTGAAAAATTAATGAAGTTTCTCTGCAGTCTGTCTTCAAGTTTCGGGGAGATGTGCATGAGGCTGGTGTCTGGGCCAGGGCTGCTTCTCCTGACCCAGGCTCAGAAATCAGGAGACCTGGAGTTCTGGGGATGCTGGAGCGTGTGATGGTGACGGCGGTGGTGACAGGCCAAAGAGTGGGTTACCCAGAGTCTACACTAGCTCTGTCCAGTGCAGGCCTTGGCAGTGAAACCTGGGAGCCCTGTTTGTTCTGGATGTTGGAGAAAGCATGTGTAGACTTACTTAACATCCGCGGTTCCAAGATGGCAGGGATACCTCTGGGGAATTCCCAAGCCCTAGGGGTGGACACCTTGTGTGACAAAATACCAGGAACCCACAGACAAAGGTCAGATGAGCACATAGGGTCCTACCCCACCCCAGGCCCAGACATCTCTGAATGGGGGGCAAAGTAGCACGTTCATCCTTGCTTCTCCCGGTTTTCCTGACTGTGCCCCTGTATTTTTCATGTTACTCATCATGGTGATAAGAAACGAGTGAGAAGCATCACTGCAGTGGTGGGCGGGGTTTCCGTCTCTACTAACCGTCATCACACTGTGCTTTGGAAGCTGGGTGTGAGGTGTTGAATTGCCCAGTCGCAAGATTGGGTCTGTACCCTGAAGCCAACAAGATTGCCTGAAATCCTGAAAGCCAGGCTGACCCTCCACTCTTAACACCGACTCAAGGATGAGAAGCCTTGCTTCTGGCTGGTTGGGGGCTCCGGGGTGAAGGGGGTAATGGTACATGTAATGGTACATGGGGGGCCTGTAGGGGAGGCTATGTGTCCTGTAGGGGAGGCTCTCCCAGGAGTGACCCCAGGAAGCGAAGACCAAGACAGGAGTGGGAATCTTCCATCCCTGGTAGCTTGTGAAATGAACATGACGTTTCCAGCCTGGGAAGGCTCTGCAGGGGTTGATGGGTGGTAAAGGGCTAGAGAAGCAGAGGGCCCCGAGGGCCAGCCATCTACCGAGCTGCTGGAGGGGGTCGAGCTGAGGGGGCTTTTCCTCTGGCTTCCTGTGGAAGCGAAGCCTTCTCTGCTCAGGGGATGAGTGTCCAGGAGAACTGGACTTGAAGGCTTCTGAGGATGTTGCTTGCTCTGCCTTCATACTCAGATCGGTTTGTCAAACTCAATGGGCTGGCTTGTGAAGAAACCCGGGGGTGAATTATTTTGCAGTGCAGATAATCAGATCATTTATTCTTCCCTCAGTTCAGGTTTCTGTGCTTTCCCCCAACCCACTGCAGGGCGTGGCAGGCAGTGTAGTAACAGCCATCAGAAAGACACATCCGTATTTAGCATTCCTCCATGTCGGGCACCAGTCTAAAGTACTTTATAAATGTACAGTAATTCACGTATTCCCCCACATACTCCTATCAGTTAGGGATGTGAGCTATATTATTATTCTTATATTTGGCTTTGCACTAATTACTTAACTTCCCTGAGCCTTAATTTTTTCATTTAAGTGGATGTGATCATTGCTACCTTAGAGAGTTTTTGTAAGAATTGTATAAGAAAATGCACATAGCAAGTGCTTAATGAATATATGTACATATTGATATATTCTGTATGATATATATTCACACATTATATAATCATATAATACATGATATATGATTAATATATTACATATGTATTAGATATAATGTATATATTATATATAGTGTATGTATGCATATGATATAAGTGTATATATGTACCTATGCAAATTAGGGGGGATCTGGGTCCAGGAGAAAGTGTCCAGGTAGAAGCTGTGCTGTCTGCAGGCCCCTCCCTAGCAGGATAGAGGAGGGGGCTTGAGAAGCCAGCTTGGACCCGGGACAATCGACACCAAGTGTCCCCGGGGGGCAGGGCTGCTGCTGCAGTTGTGGTATCGAGGGGGGCAGAAAGCAGGCACAGGCCCTGCCTGGGGGATGGCTGGCGGCACCCCCCTTCCCCATCCTGTAGCTCACAGCTGCTCTGGCTTAGCTCTGCCCCCCTCACCCGGCTAGCCTAGTGGTCCACACACCCATGGTGCACGGGGTGACCAACTATCACCCCTGGTTCGATGGGGTGACCAATGCTCTTTTCTTTTTTTTCACTTGTCACCCTTCTTTCTTAAGAAGTATTTTAAAGGAAATCTCAGACATCTCTTCTTTAGTGAATCCTTGCCACTGGAGATGTGTATCTCTGTAACAGATAAGGACCTTCTTCCTTCCTTTCTTCCTCTTATTTAAAACAATAACCACAATGCCATCATAATCTCACTTGAAATGTAAACGTTCCTTAATGTTAATACCATCCACTCACATTTCCCTGATTGTCTCAGAAACGTCTTTTTATGGTCAGGTCTCCGTAAAGCAGGGTCCTCACAAGTGCCGGCCCTATGCGCTGTGACTCCCAAGCTCCCTCTTATCCGTAGCAGTCACTCCCGCCTCTGTTCACACCATTTAGTTACTGAAGATTCCAGGTCGTGTGAGTTGGAGAACCCACATTCCGGACCTGGCTGGCTGCTTCAGACAACTGAAGACTTCCTGTAAGAGAAATGGAAATCGGAAACTGCGCTGAAGTGCAGATCTTAAATGGTGTCATTTAACATTTTCCTCTTTTCTGCAAGGGCTGGGTCTTGACTTCTGCTGCAGCCGGTGATCCTAGGACAGGGCCTTGGCAAAGAGGTGCCAGGCAATGTGGAATAAATGGCCAAGTGAACACCCACAAGCCATCTTACAATGTACAGAGGCCTTTTGCCTCGTGCTGTTGGGTCCTCAGAGTAGACCCGCGACACAGGCAGGGCTGCATTTTGTGTATGCTTCTCAGTTGTACTGCTGGGACCGGCCACCAAGACGGGAGAAGCCTTTTAGCTTTCCAGGGCCTGGGGAAATCATGCCAAGCAATTGCTTAGATCAGGCAGCCCCAGGGAGAGGCCACCACCTTCCACCTGCTCCCCCGCCCCCTATGTTAACCTCTGCCTTCCTTCCTTTCCCATCGGGGGTGCCCTGGCCAAGAAAATAGGACTCTGGCCCTAAATCTCTCCCGGTCTGACCCCTTGGTCTTCTTGAGAAATTCGGTTAAGTCAAGCATCTCCCTAACCAATCTCTCTGGCTGGTCAAGCATCCCCCTCTCTAAGCCACGAGGCCATTTCCTAAAGCACCTGCATCTTTGCTTTTCTCTTCTTGTCTCTTGAGACGCTCTTGTTCCTTGTCTATCTGTCGGTCTTCTCCCTCAACTGCTTCTATTTTTCCTACATGACAGTTCTCGAGATGCCGTATTTCCTTGGGGGACACTCAAGGAGATACTGCCCCTTTCTTTCTCAGTACGTGTTAATTGAGCAGACAGTGTGGAGACGGCAGCCGGGTCGGGTCCTGCGTGGGGAATCGGAACGCCCTGGAGGCATTGGAAATTTCCTGATTGGGGCTGGGGGTAGGGGAGCCGGGGACACGGAGGAGGAAGTGATTGGTGGCATTTACGAGAACAAGTGGGAGTGGAGCAGGGCAGGGAAGAACATCTTTTTGGGGTGTGGTTCCCAGGGCCATCAATACCTGCCAGGACCTGCCCTCCTTTTGTGGGGGTCTGAGACCCCCGGAAGGAGCAGGACCTGGACCTGGACGGCCGGGGGGCAGGGTGTGGTCAGAGGGCAGGAGCCGCCTGCTCCTTGGGCGCGGCTGCCATCTAGTGGTGAGATTTAGGTAGTGTTGCTATCTGAAGTTCAATTAGTCCTCGCCCAGCAATTGGCCTCTGGCCTGGTAATTAACACTGAACTTGACGTTGGAAAAGTCAGCGTCACAATATTTGCCGATAAACACCATCTCCCGAAAGTAGTCTCCGCAGTTTCAAAATCTGAAAGAATTATCACTGTCTAGCTTTCGAATAATTTAGAAGATTCATGTATTCATCGTTTCATCGAATATTTTCTGTGGATCTGTCATATGCCAGGCATGTTTTAGGGTAGGCACTGGAAATAAAGAGGTGACCTCGACGAACTGTACAACTTATGTGGCAAAAGAAAGGCAACTAAACCAACAATTCCAGTCCAGAAAGAAAAATACTTCAATACAGATATGTCTGTGCTGTGCTTTGAGAATACAAAGGAGGGTCATCTTAGATTGGTCTAGAGTGCTAACTGGGAAGGAAGGCAGAGGCTTCTTGAAGGAGACTATGGCTAAGATGAACCTTGAAGGGCATATAGGAGGCAGAAAAAGAATGATGGAGGGGAGGGAAGTGGTGGAGGTGGAAGTGGAGGGGGGTGATGATCAGAGGGGATGATGAGACACAGGGAACAGACCGTAGGAACACATGAAGTTTTCCATTTCTCCTTTTATGAATTCCCCAAACATTCAGTTGTGAATATAAGGAATTCAATCTAGAACTTGGAAATGGGTTCTAACCAAGGATTTTTTTTTATTATTACTAGAATTTTAGAACTGGAAAGGATTCCAAAGAAATTATATCTAATGTGTTTAACAGTTCTTCTGTTAATATTTACACTGTGTCCCAGTTTCTCCTGCTAAAATGGCAGTGCCTTCCTGTGCCTTGGGCAGTTAGGGTGGGGCCTTGATGAAGTCTAAGGTGGACTTGTGTAATAGTCTGCCCAGGGGTTGCCCTGCCTTGGTTGGTTCCGTCATATGACCTCATCACCAAAGGAAGAATCAGGTGTATTTCTTCCTTCCTTCCCTCTCTACCCCCTTTTCTTCCTTCCTTCTTTTTGTTTTTAATCCAACAAATAGTGGTGACTACCTGCTATGTGCCAGGCTGGGCATACTGATGATTCAGAGGTGAATGAGATCTGTTCCTGCCCTCAGAGGGCTGACAGTCTAGTGGGGTAGACAGACAGGTAAATATGTATAAACAACTGTCAACAGACATTCCCCCCCATCAGGTAACAGAAGGATCTAGTCCTTTACCCCCCTCTTTCAGGAGTCACTTCCCTCTAGAGTATTTGGAGAGGGAAATTTCACCCTCTGCTGCTGCCGGCCTCCACTTCCCTTTGTCCCAGGTCCATCCGAGGCCTCTGGTCTGCTGCTGTTCACCCCTCAAAGTTCCACCAACACAGAGTGTGTGTGTTTCACGGGTAAATACTCCCCATTTGAGAGAACACAAGATTTCTAGGCAGGAAACCACTTAACTTTATTTTTTCCTAATTCAGTACACTTGAATGGACCGCAAGCTGGGCTAACATGGACGGTTAAACCCTTCCCAGGGATTCTGCATTAAAAAAGCCTTCTAGAATAGAATTGGCTTTTTTGTTTTGGATGCACAGTTGTATACCTTTTAACACATGTATAGATTTGTGTAACCACCACCATAATCAGGATAAAGAATGATTCCTTCACCCCAAGGTGTTCCCTCATGCTGTCCCTTTATAGCGACTCTCTTTCCTCTGGCAATCCCTGATTTGTTTTCCATCTCTGTAGCTTTATCTTTTCAAGAATGTCATGTAAACAGAATCATACGCTATGTAAACTTTTGAGACTGGCTTCTACCGTGTGGCATATTGGCTTCAAGAGCCATCAGAGTTGTTGTGTGCATCAATTGTTTTGTCCTTTTCGTTGCTGAGTAGTCTTCCATTGGGTAGATGTACCACTTTCTTACTCACCTGCGGAAGAGCATTTGAGTTGTTTCTGGTGTTTGGCAAATATGAGTAGAGTTGCTAGAAACATTCGTTTCTGGGCTTTTGTGCTAACAGAAGTTTTCTTTCCTCGAGGACTGGGACTCCTGAGTCATATGGTAAATGTATAATTAACTTTATAAATGCTAAGTTGTTTTCCGGGGTGGCTCGCACATTAATGGTCTTGGGGAGATAATACGACATACCCTGCACTTCCTACTTCTGCATTAAATAATTGAAAAAAAAATCATTATTTGATTTAAACCAGTGTATTTTGGGGAAGAGGGGGTCCCTGTTACTTATAACCAAACACAGTTCCTAATTGATACAACTTCTATGCCAGCTGCTGTCCTAGGCATTGGAGGACCAAATTTGAGTGAGAAAATGTCCCTGTCCTTAAGTTCAACAGGGGTAAATGCTGTGATAGAAAAGGGCTGCTTTCTCAGACAAACAAACAACAGTCAAGGTTGTATGAAGAAACTCACCAAGTGGAACGTACGCCCCATGGAGCCATGATTTTGCTCTGTTATGTTTACTACTGTATCTCTTGTGCTTGGAACAGAATTAAAAGTATTCAAATCATATAAACTCAATGAATAAAATGGAAATAGAACATGTCTTCAAATTAAAATATCTTCCATAGGGAGAGGATGATGATGACACACCTTCTTGGATTTCTGGTTGGGTTGGAGAGCAGTGCCAATGGGATGGGGCACTTAGGACCTGCGCTCAGGAGGGGACCCTCTGGAGGTGGAGGCCAGCTAGGCAGCACATCCTCTGCGGTGATCTTTGTAATTGCTTTCTGAGCTTACCAGGCTTCTTGTGGCATTGATACTGGAGGCTCTGGGGGCTCAGTTTGGCTTGAGAACGCCTCTCCTGAAAGTGAGAATAGCAATTAAGGAAAGCATGGGGAGAGTATTAACCTATTTGATTAATGAGGTCACTTGTTTTGCTAATAATCTCACTTTGAGGAGAACTGTGGCAATGGATTAAAACCCCAAAGAATGGACATTTCCTCTTTAGCCCGTAAAGTCCCCATCCAGTCCTGCAAAGCCAGTCACTGGTTTTAACTGAAATTCTCTTGTCCTTCCCACTGATTTCTCTGTGGACCTGTATGACTCAAGCCAGCCTCCCTGGCGAGGTTTTCAAAATGTATTACACAATTTCAACCAGTGTTTGTAGCATCCTGGACCTTACATTAAGAATAATGAGGGGAAGAGGAACCAAGATGGCGGAGCAGAAGGAGGTGCTCTCACTCCCTCTTGTGAGAACACCAGAATCACAACTAGCTGCTGGACAGTCATCGACAGGAGGACACTGGAAGTCACCAAAAAAGATACCCTACATCCAAAGACAAAGGAGAAGCCACAAAGAGGTGGTAGGAGGGGCGCAATCACAGTAAAATCAAATCCCGTAACTGCTGGGTGGGTAACTCACAAACTGGAGAACACTTATAACACAGAAGTCCACCCACTGGTGTGAAGGCTCTGAGCCCCACGTCAGGCTTCCCAACCTGGGGGTCCGGCAATGGGAGGAGGAATTCCTAGAGAATCAGACTTTGAAGGCTCGTGGGATTTGATTGCAGGACTTCGACAGGACTGTGGGAAACAGAGACTCCACTCTTGGAGGGCACACACAGGGTAGTGTGTGCATCAGGACCCAGGGGAAGGAGCAGTGACCCCACAGGAGACTGAACCAGACCTACCTGCTAGTGCTGGAGTGTCTCCTGCAGATGCAGGGGGTGGCTGTGGCTCACCGTGAGGACAAGGACACTGCCAGCAGAAATTCTGGGAAGTACTCCTTGGCATGAACCCTCCCAGAGTCTGCCATTAGCCCCACGAAAGAGACCAGGTAGGCTCCAGTGTTGGGTTGCCTCAGGCCAAACAGCCAGCAGAGAGGGAACTCAGCCCCACCCATCAGCAGGCAAGCAGATTAAAGTTTTACTGAGCTCTGCCCACCAGAGTAACAGTCAGCTCTACCCACCACCAGTCCCTCCCATCAGGAAACTTGCACAAGCCTCTTAGATAGCCTCATCCACCAGAGGGCAGACAGCAGAAGCAAGAAGAACTACAGTCCTGCAGCCTGTGGAAGAAAAACCACATTCACAGAAAGATAGACAAGATGAAAAGGCAGAGGGCTATGTACCAGATGAAGGAACAAGATAAAACCCCAGAAAAGCAACTAAATGAAGTGGAGATAGGCAACCTTCCAGAAAAAGAATTCAGAATAATGATAGCGAAGATGATCCAGGACCTCGGAAAAAGAATGGCGGCAAAGATTGAGAAGATGTAAGAAATGTTTTAAAAAGACCTAGAAGAATTAAAGAACAAACAAAGATGAACAATACAATAACAGAAATGAAAACTACACTAGAAGGAATCAATAGCAGAATAACTGAGGCAGAAGAACAGATAAGTGACCTGGAAGACAGAATGGTGGAATTCACTGCCATGGAACAGAATAAAAAAAAAGAATGAAAAGAAATGAAGACAGCCTAAGAGACCTCTGGGACAACATTAAACGCAACAACATTCACATTATAGGGGTCCCAGAAGGAGAAGAGCGAGAAAGGACCTGAGAAAATATTTGAAGAGATTATAGTTGAAAACTTCCCTAACGTGGGAAAGGAAATAGACACCCAAGTCCAGGAAGTGCATCGAGTCCCATACAGGATAAACCTAAGGAGAAACACGCCGAGACACATAGTAATCAAATTGGCAAAAATTAAAGACAAAGAAAAATTATTGAAAGCAGCAAGGGAAAAACGACAAATAACATACAAGGGAATTCCCATAAAGTTAACAGCTGATTTCTCAGCAGAAACTCTACAAGCCAGAAGGGAGTGGCATGATATACTTAAAGTGATGAAAGGGAAGAACCTACAACCAAGATTACTCTACCCGGCAAGGATCTCATTCAGATTCCATAGAGAAATCAAAAGCTTTACAGACAAGTAAAAGCTAAGAGAATTCAGCACCACCAAACCAGCTCTCCAACAAATGCTAAAGGAACGTCTCTAAGTGGGAAACACAAGAGAAGAAAAGGACCTACAAAAACAAACCCAAAACAATTAAGAAAATTGTCATAGGAACATACATATCGATAATTACCTAAAATGTGAATGGATTAAATGCTCCAACCAAAAGACACAGGCTTGCTGAATGGATACAAAAACAAGACTCATCTATCTGCTGTCTACAAGAGACCCACTAGGGACACATAGAGACTGAGAGTGAGGGGATGGAAAAAGATATTCCATGCAAATGGAAATCAAAAGAAAACTGGAGTAGCAATACTTATATCAGATAAAATAGACTTTAAAATAAAGAATGTTACAAGAGACAAGGAAGGATACTACATAATGATCAAGGGATCAATCCAAGAAGAAGATATAACAATTGTAAATATGTATGCACCCAACATAGGAGCACCTGAATACATAAGGCAACTGCTAACAGGTATAAAAGAGGAAATTGACAGCAACACAATAATAGTGGGGGACTTTAACACCTCACTCACACCAATGGACAGATCATCCAAAGTGAAAATGAATAAGGAAACAGAAGCTTTAAATGACACAATAGACCAGATAGATTTAGTTGATACTTATAGGACATTCCATCCAAACACAGCAGATTACACTTTCTTCTCAAGTGTGCACAGAACATTCTCCGGGATAGATCACATCTTGGGTCACAAATCAAACCTCAGTAGATTTAAGAAAATTGAGATCATATCAAGCATCTTTTCTGACCACAAGGCTATGAGATTAGAAATGAATTACAGGTAAAAAAACGTAAGAAAAACAAACACATGGAGACTAAACAATACATTACTAAATAACCAGGATATCACTGAAGAAATCAAAGAGGAAATCAAAAAATACCTAGAGACAAATGACAATGAAAACACAACAATCCAAAACCTATGGGACGCAGCAAGAGCAGTTCTAAGAGGGAAGTTTATAGCTATACAAGCCTACCTCAAGAAACAAGAAACATCTCAAACAATTTAACCTTACACCTAAAGGAACTAGAGACAGAAGAACAAACAAAGCCCAAAGTTAGCAGCAGGAAAGAAATCATAAAGATCAGAGCAGAAATAAATGAAATGGAAACAAAGAAAACAATAGCAAAGATCAATAAAACTCAAAGCTGGTTCTTTGAGAAGATAAACAAAATTGGTAAACCATTAGCCAGACTCATCAAGAAAAAGAGGGATAGGACTCAAATCAATCAAATTAGAAATGAAAAAGGAGAAGTTAAAACAGACACTTCAGAAATACAAAGCATCCTAAGAGACTACTACAAGCAACTCTATGCCAATAAAACGGACAAGCTGGAAGAAATGGACAAATTTTTAGAAAGGTATAACCTTCCAAGACTGAACCAGGAAGAAACAAAAAGTATGAACAGACCAATCACAAGTAATGAAATTGAAACTGTGATTAAAAATCTTCCAACAAACAAAAGTCCAGGACCAGATGGCTTCACAGGTGAATTCTATCAAGCATTTAGAGAAGAACTAACACCCATCCTTCTCAAACTCTTCCAAAAAATTGCAGAGAAAGGAACACTCCCAAACTCATTCTATGAGGCCACCATCACCCTGATACCAAAACCAGACAAAGATACTACAAAAAAAGAAAATTACAGACCAATATCATTGATGAATATAGATGCAAAAATCCTCAACAAAATAGTAGGAAACAGAATTCAACAGCACATTAAAAGGATCATACACCATGATCACGTGGGGTTTATCCCAGGGATGCGGGGATTCTTCAATATATGCAAATCAATCAATGTGGTACACCATATTAACAAATTGAAGAATAAAAGCTATATGACCATTTCAATAGATGCAGAAAAAGCTTTTGAAAAATTTCAACACCGATTTATGATAAAAACTCTCCAGAAAGTGGGCACAGAGGGAGCCTACCTCAACATAATAAAGGCCATATATGACAAGCCCACAGCAAACATCATTCTCAATGGTGAAAAACTGAAAGCATTTCCTCTAAGATCAGGAACAAGACAAGGATATCCACTCTCACCACTGTTATTCAACATAGTTTTGGAAGTCCTAGCTATGGCAATCAGAAAAGAAAAAGAAATAAAAGGAATACAAATTGGAAAAGAAGAAGTAAAACTGTCACTGTTTGCAGATGAGGTGATACTATACATAGAGAATTCTAAAGATGCCACCAGAAAACTACTAGAGCTAGTCAATGAATTTGGTAAAGTTGCAGGACACAAAATTAATGCACAGAAATTTCTTGCATTCCTGTACAGTAATGATGAAAAATCTGAAAGAGAAATTAAGGAAACACTCCCATTTACCACTGCAACAAAAAGAATAAAATACCTAGGAGTAAACCTACCTAGGGAGACAAAAGACCTGTATGCAGAAAACTATAAGACACTGATAAAATAAATTAAAGGTGATACCAACAGATGGAGAGATATACTATGTTCTTGGATGGAAGAATCAATATTGTGAAAATGACTGTACTACCCAAAGCAATCTACAGATTCACTGCAATCCCTATCAAATTACCAATGGCATTTTTTACGGAACTAGAACAAAAAAATCCTAAAATTTGTATGGAGACACAAAAGACCCCGAATAGCCAAAGCAGTCTTGAGGGGAGAAAACGGAGCTGGAGGAATCAGACTCTCTGACTTCAGACTACAGTACAAAGCTACGGTAATCAAGACAATATGGTACTGGCACAAAAACAGAAACATAGATCAATGGAACAAGATAGAAAGCCCAGAGGTAAACCCACACACCTATGGTCAACTAATCTATGACAAAGGAAGCAAGGATGTACAATGGAGAAAAGACAGTTTCTTCAATAAGTGGTGCTGGGAAAACTGGTCAGCTACATGTAAAAGAATAAAATTAGAACACTCCCTAACACCATACACCAAAATAAACTCAAAATGGATTAAAGACCTAAATGTAACACCGGACACTATAAAACTCTTAGAGGAAAACATAGGAAGAACACTCTTTGACATAAATCACAGCAAGATCTTTTTTGATCCACCTCCTAAAGTAATGGAAATAAAAGCAAAAATAAACAAATGGGACCTAATGAAACTTAAAAGCTTTTGCACAGCAAAGGAAACCATAAACAAGACAAATAGACAACCCTCAGAATGGGAGAAAATATTCGCAAATGAATCAACGGACAAAGGATTAATCTCCAAAATATATAAACAGCTCATGCAGCTCAATATTAAAGAAACAGACAACGCAATCCAAAAATGGGCAGAAGACCTAAATAGACATTTCTCCAAAGAAGACATACAGATGGCCAAGAAGCACATGAAAAGCTGCTCAACATCACTAATTGTTAGAGAAATGCAAATCAAATCTACGGTGAGGTATCACCTCACACCAGTTAGAATGGGCATCATCAGAAAATCTACAAACAACAAATGCTGGAGAGGGTGTGGAGAAAAGGGAACACTCTTGCACTGTTGGTGGAAATGTAAATTGATACAGCCACTATGGAGAACAGTATGGAGGTTCCTTAAAAAACTAAAAATAGAATTACCATATGACCCAGCAATCTCACGGCTGGGCATATACCCAGAGAAAACCATAATTCAAAAAGACACATGCACCCCAATGTTCACTGCAGCACTATTTACAATAGCCAGGTCATGGAAGCAATGTAAATGCCCATTAACAGATGAAAGGATAAAGAAGTTGTGGTACATATATACAATGGAGTATTACTCAGCCATAAAAAGGAACGAAATTGAGTCATTTGTTGAGATGTGGATGGATCTAGACGTGGATGGATCTAGAGTCATTTGTTGAGACGTGGATGGATCTAGTAAGTCAGAAAGAGAAAAAGAAATATCATATATTAACGCATATATGTGGAACCTAGAAAAATGGTACAGATGAACTGGTTTGCAGGGCAGAAATAGAGGCACAGATGTAGGGAACAAACATATGGACACCAAGAGGGGAAAGTGGCAGGGGTGGTGGTGGTGGTGTGATGAATTGGGCGATTGGGGTTGACATATATACACTAATATGTATAAAATAGGTAACTAATAAGAACCTGCTGTATAAAAAATAAGTAAAATTCAAAATAAAATAAAATAAAATCCTGTATGCGTAACTAAGGCGCAGCGCGGCCTAAATAAGTAAATAAATAAATAAATATTTTTTAAAACCCCACAATGTCCTTCTTAGGATTTCTGCTATTTGCCGAGTTTCTGCTCTGGGTGTGGGTTACAGTCACACGGTCGCCCCGGCTCCATGAACTGCTGAAGTAATGCTAAATCTAGTGATTTCTCTGCTTCTCCCTGCACCAACTGTGCTGTGAAACTTGGCTCTCCCCTCAGTGTCCACACATCCCCCACCTAAAGAAGGACTTCGTGTAGACTTCAACAAGGCCAGCAACTTCAGCTCATTTTTACAAGTTCTGTGGCTACGGTTACAGCATCTATAACTTATCTTCAAAAACTTCTGAATTAACAGTGTATTATAGATGAGTTACAAAGTAATTACTCCTGGGATAATGTAGATTAAAGTTAATGTTTGAGGCCCCCTCTGAGATGTTTTCCAAATCTCTGGATACCCAACTGGGTGTCAGTTTGATTCTGACACTAATTACCGCTCAACTCCCTCCTCAGGTTCATAATTTGTTAGAACGGGTCACAGAACTCACAGAAGCACTTGATTTCTGTTTACCAGTTTACTGTAAAGGATACAATGTAGGCACAGCTGGATGGAAGAGATGCACAGGGCGAGGTACAGGGATGTAGTGGGGGTAGCAGAGTTTCTACGCTCTCTCTGGCTTACCACCCTCCCAGCCCCTCAGTGTGTTCACTAACCCTGAAGCTCTCTGAGCCTCTCCATTTCAAGGTTTTTATGGATGTTCCATTTCATGGACATGATTGATTAAATCACCAGCCATTGGTGACTGAACTCAATCTCCAGCCCCTGTCCCCTCTGTGGAGGTCAGGGAGTGGGGTTGAAAGTTCCAGCCCTCTAATCATGTCTTGATCTTTCTGGAGACCTGCCACCATCCTGAAGCTGCCTAGGGGCCCCCAGCCGCCAATCATCTTATTAGCATAGAAAAGACGCTGATCACTCCAGAGATTCCAAGGTTTTTAGCAGCTGTGAGCCAGGAACTGTGGACAGAGACAAAATATATATTTCTGTATGCCATACACCCTAATTAGGAATCTACACTTCAGGGATGGTAGGTGAAGTGCTTCAAATATTGCTATATAAATCTGCACTAGGCAATGCATTAATTGAGCATAAAGGGATGCTTTATATCTATTTAATAATATATAATATTTATACATATACATATATGTGTGTGCAAGTATATACACACACGTTTGTGTACATATATACATAAATATGTGTGCATCATGGTTGAGCATTAAAACTACTGGCTTTCCTGCCCTTGAATGAACAAGGTATAACAGCCCACAGGCTGTGCATCATTCACTGCCATCATTCACTTACATCTGGGCAGGAGGGGTCCCTGTCCTGGGCCCCATGCTTAAGAGTAGGGCTCAGCAAACTTTTTCTGTAAATATTTTAGGCTTTGTGGACGCTAATGTCTTTGTCACAACTAATCAAGTCTGCTGTCGCAGTGCAAAAGCAGCCATAGACAATTCCTAAAAGAATGTGTGTGGCTGTGTTCCCATCAAACTTTATTTACAAAAACGGGCAGTGGGCCGGTTTGGTCCATGGACTGTGGTTGGCCCCAGATCCAGTGATGCTAAATCTACAAACTCACAAACTCTTCGTTTATGTAAGCTAATACATTCCTTTTTCTCCCTTAAGCCCGTATGAGATGAGTGTCTGTCTTGTGAACTAGAAACAGTCCTTACTCATAATATACCAGTGAAGAGGGTGGGAAGAGGCCCTGCTTTAGAACCTTGTTTCTCAGACCTTCGTATGATACGAATCACCTGGAGAGGACGTTGAAACAAATATTGCTGGGCTTGCCTGCGCCAATTCTGGTTCAGCAGGAGTGCAGTGCAGCCCAGAATTTGCATTTCTCACAAGCTCCCAGGGGATATTGCTGCTGCTGGACCCCGCTTTGAGTATTGATTCTTTGGAGGACCCTTCCATGGCCCTCTTCCAGCTGTGCCCCTCCCCCAAAGCGAAGATGTCTATGGGGTCAAGGGAATCTGCGTTAAAGAGGCTGGCTACCTTGATGATTTGTGTGTGCGTTCTTGTTTGAGAAGTCCTGATCTATACTATGAGCCGTCCTGTACTGTGGTCAGAGCTGATGGCTTTGGAGCAGCCGATCTGAAGGCCGAGTAACCATTTAGTGCTGGGTCTAGGGTCCTCAGCAGGGAGGCTTGTGATTAAACAAAGAACTTCACCCTCTCTCCCTGAGAGTATGGATGCAAACACACAGAGAAACGTAGAAGTTGATAGTGGGAGGAAGTTAGAAAAAGCCAGGAGGAAGCTGTGTGTAGCAGATGCTGAGGCAGGGAAAAGCTCGCGCTATCGGGAGGGTCTGAGTCGTGACCTTGGCAGTGTGTGGGCTGTGATTACTGGAACCTACAGTTGAGGGAAGGACATTTAATCGGGTCATTTGAGAGACTTTGATTTTGAATTCTCTGTCAACTTCTTTTCCTCCATAACATCCAACTCTTTAGCTGTTTCTGTGTTTCTTACCTTCTTACCACCATCACCAGAAGCGATTGCTTCTTTGGAACCTGGGAAATTCTAATTAATACATGAACCAGTATGAAAAAGAGGAAGCACTCCAAAAGAAAAAAAAAACAGAGAGGATTTAAAAAAAAAAAAAAAAGCAACATTCAAAAATTCAAAAGCATTTTTATATACCAGGGCTAACCAGTTAGAAAATGTCAGACTTTGGATATGAAGAAAAAGTATAAAATTGTTCGGGACACAGGAAGATATGAATAAACAGAAATATGCTGTGTTCCTGGTGGGAAGTCCCACTACTATTTAGTAGCTTGATTCTACACAAATGAATCAATAAATAAGAAATTCCAATAGGAACCTACCAGATTTTTTGTGGGAGTTTTCAAACTGAAGAAAAAAATGCATCTGGAATAGAAAAGTTATGAGAACAGCCTAGAGATTTTTAAATTAGAGTCAGGCATTTGGAGGTGGAGAAATACATAACAAAATTATAATAATGAAAACAACATGCTGTATTACCAGCGTGAAGGGTAGATGGCACAGAACAGTCTAGAACAAACCCATATGGGAATGTAGTATGATTGCAGCAGCATGTTGGGGCAGTGGAAAAAGATGGATGTTCAGCTCCATACTGTGTTTTACAGTGAAAATTTGAAAACAATGGAATATAATGAAATACATTTTAAGACTATGCATCTGCTAAATGACAAAATGACAAAATAAATATTGATATAGAGGTTCATGGTATATATATATTTTTTAACATCTTTATTGGAGTATAATTGCTTTACAATAGTGTGTTAGTTTCTGCTTTATAACAAAGTGAATCCACTATATGTATACATATATCCCCATATTTCCTCCCTCTTGCGTCTCCCTCCCACCCTCCCTATCCCACCCCTCTAGGTGGTCACAAAGCACCGAGCTTATCTCCCTGTGCTATGCGGCTGCTTCCCACTAGCTATCTATTTTACATTTGGTAGTGTATATATGTCAATGCCACTCTCTCACTTCATCCCAGCTTACCCTTCCCCCTCCCCATGTCCTCAAGTCCATGCTCTATGGCTGTGTCTTTATTCCTTTCCTGCCCCTAAGTTCTTCAGAACCTTTTCTTTTTTTTTTACATTCCATATATATGTGTTAGCATACGGTAATTGTTTTTCTCTTTCTGACTTCACTCTGTATGACAGACTCTATCTAGGTCCATCCACCTCACCACAAATAACTCAATTTCATTTCTTTTTATGGCTGAGTAATATTCCATTGTATATATGTGCCACATCTTCTTTATCCATTCATCTGTCGATGGACACTTAGGTTGCTTCCATGTCCTGGCTACTGTAAATAGTGTGGCAGTGAACATTGGGGTGCAAGTATCTTTTCGAATTATGGTTTTCTCGGGGTATATGCCCAGTAGTGGGATTGCTGGGTCATATGGTAGTTCTATTTTTAGTGTTTTAAGGAACCTCCATACTGTTCTTCATAGTGGCTGTATCAATTTACATTCCCACCAACAGTGCAAGAGTGTTCCCTTTTCTCCACACCCTCTCCAGCATTTGCTGTTTGTAGATTTTCTGATGATGCCCATTCTAACTGATGTGAGGTGATACCTCATTGTAGTTTTGATTTGCATTTCTCTAATTTATCTAATTAGTGATGTTGAGCAGCTTTTCATGTGCTTCTTGGCCATCTGTATGTCTTCTTTGGAGAAATGTCTATTTAGGTCTTCTGCCCATTTTTGGATGGGGTTGTTTGTTTTTTTGATATTGAGCTGCATGAGCTGCTTGTAAATTTTGGAGATTAATCCTTTGTCGGTTACTTCATTTGCAAATATTTTCTCCCATTCTGAGGGTTGTCTTTTCATCTTGCTTATGGTTTCCTTTGCTGTGCAAAGGCTTTTAAGTTTCATTAGGCCCCATTTGTTTATTTTTGTTTTTATTTCCATTTCTCTAGGAGGTGGGTCAAAAAGGACTTGCTGTGGTTTATGTCATAGAGTGTTCTGCCTTTGTTTTCCTCTAAGAGTTTTATAGTGTCTGACTTTACATTTAGGTCTTTAATCCATTTTGAGTTTTTTTGTGTGTATGGTGTTAGGGTGTGTTCTAATTTCATTTTTTTACATGTAGCTGTCCAGTTTTCCCAGCACCACTTATTGAAGAGGCTGTCTTTTCTCCATTGTATATCTTGCCTCCTTTATCAAAAATAAGGTGACCATATGTGTGTGGGTTTATCTCTGGGCTTTCTATCCTGTTCCATTGATCTATATTTTTGTTTTTGTGCCAGTACCATATTGTCTTGATTACTGTAGCTTTGTAGTATAGTCTGAAGTCCCGGAGCCTGATTCCTCCAGCTTCGTTTTTCTTTCTCATGATATATTGTTAAATGAAAAAAAAAAAACCCCACAGTTTACAAAACAGTAAAAAGTGTAGAATGAGCCACATTTGCTAAATACCTATATGTATGTTTATATTCACAAAGGTCACAAATGCAGATGTCTCTCTTGTCCCATTTTTTAAGAAACCAACTTTGACTGAGGTACTAACCATATCATCAGTGGCTCAGCACCTCCACTGCATTGGGTTTGGAATTAAGCTTCACCTCCCAATCTCGGCTGCAGGATCTAGGCTTGAAGGCTGGTTTCCACATGACTCCCTGAATCACCTTTGAAGTTGACCACACTCCTGACCATGTGGCTTCCGAGAAAAATCCCGAGATGTGTTTTCCCTGGGTCACCATCCTCCCCACGATCTCCCATCTTTCCTTCCTCCGTCAGGTTCTGTCCTCCCCACAAGGTCTAGCTGCTACTGGTAAGTCAGAGAAATATCAGAGTTAAATAGATCCCATGATCATTCTAAGGGGAATTGAGTGGCTCTGTAAGACCATGTAAAGCTCAAGAAAGGCAATAGGGGAAGGAATACTAATTACAGAAGCCTTGAACCCATACGGTAAGTCCCCTACATATGAACCTTCAAGTTGTGAACTTTCAAAGATGCAAACGTGCGTTCCACCAACGTCCTCCTCTCCCTCCTCCAGTCAGTAACTCTTCTTGCCTGTTCACTCGATGCCAGCCCCTGTGTGCCTAGCTGTTGTCCTGTACTACTGTCCTTTTCAAGGTACTGTACTGTAAGATTAAAAATGTCTTCCTGGGCTTCCCTGGTGGCGCAGTGGCTAAGGATCTGCCTGCCAATGCAGGAGACACAGGTTCGAGCCCTGGTCCGGGAGGATCCCACATGCCGCGGAGCAACAAGGCCCGTGCGCCACAACTACTGAGCCTGTGCTCTACAGCCGTGCTCTGCAGCAAGAGAAGCCACCACAATGAGAGGCCCGCGCACTGCGATGAAGAGTAGCCCCCCGCTCGCCACAACCAGAGAAAGCCTGCACGCAGCAACAAAGACCCAACACAACCAAAAAAAAAAATAAATAAACAAATAAATTTATTAAAAAAAAAAAAAAAATGTCTTCCTTATTTTTTTATGTATTATTTGTGTGAAAAGTATTATAAACCTATTATAGTACAGTATAGCCGACTGTGTTAGTTGGGTACCTAGGCTAACTTTGTTGGACTTATGAACAAATTGGCCTCATGAACATGCTCTCGGAACAGAACTTGTTCATATGTAGGGGACTTACCATATTCCCATCTCTTAAGTGTGGGGAGGGGTGTCCAGAAAAATCCCCCCAAACCACGCAGATTTTTCACCCTTTCCATCCTCCCCTCAAATTTCTGGAATTGAGAACGAGGTAGCCACATGGTGTGAAGACGGTGCTTGGCACACCGAGCTTTACGTGCAGAGCTGGGCCCCACCTGGGCCACTTCTGCTCGCTGCTGTCTCATGCATCCAAATCACGACAGTTTACCAGGACACATGGCTTCTTTTCCTGACCACCCTCCAACCCATTCCTGCCTTAGAGCTTCAGGGAAACGAGGTTAGGAACCCAGGAGGTGGGACCCGGTTGTAGCTGGGTGTATTCTAGAACAAACCCCTTAAATGGCTTCTAAAGAGCAGGAATTACGTGGCAGTGAAGAGGTGAAATTACCACCTATTACTTCACCCATATATTTGGGTTAATAATTAAAACATAACTAGCAGGGACCTCATCCACATGGAGTCATTATGTGCTTCTTTTTCCGACCATTGTCACAAAATATGAAAACTACATCTCATAAGGGGAGCGTTCTCAGGATCGCTTAGCAACGTCCGCTGTAACTGTCACCCAGTTTGTAAGAACACGCGATTAATTATCGTGTCTTGTACCTAGAATATTATGCGTGTGGAAAAGTCATGGAGATGGATCCTCCTTGTCTTGAAACAGATCCCTCGCAGTGGGGTTCACCTGGGAACATTTCAGAGTTTGTCTGCTGGGAGAGCCTTGAAACAGCCTTCATTAGAACACATAATTTCGTGATAAAACCGTACAGCTTTTCCATGGAGGACGGCATCTCTTTCTAACCGTATAGCCGTTGTTGTACCGGAACAATTGCTGAACAAATCCAGGATTTCCCTACTCATTCGTGACAAGTATTTGTGTCTCATCACAATTCTAGGGAAAAGTTAGTGGTGATAACATAGAATCGAACATCAGGTTTGGGAATAAAGAGACTCGAGGTCTAATGCCAGCTCTCCTGCCACTGGCTTATGGACTTTTATCCAAACCTTTTCTCGTTAAAGCTCAGTTTCTTTCTCTGTGAAAGCCTGGGCTGGTATGCTTTGGCGTGGTGCTCACAGCTGCGAGTCAGCAAGCACGAAAGGGTACAACCATTGCAGTTATGCAGCCCCACTATTTCCAGGCCATTTCTTTCACTTCCATGGTTTTAATTACCACCCTCTGCCAGTGTCTTAAGAACAGGCCTGTCTTCCAGACCTATATGTCCAACAGCCCACTGGCCACCTCCACTTGCATACAGGCCAACCGAAGCTCCACCTGTCCCAAACAGAACTCACCATTCTCTGAACTGTGCCCACCCAACCCCCTTCTCTCCCAATGTCCTCCATGTTTTATCAATGACATTACTGTCCACCCAGTTGGTAAAACCATAAACCTGACGATCACCTGACATTCTTCTCCCTTAGACCTCGTGTCCAACAAATGACTGTCTTGTTAGTTGGACTTCCCCAATACCTCTTGTTTGCTAGTTTGTTCTACAGTTTGTTAGTTGAAACTCCCCAATATCTCTCAAGCATTTCCCCAGCACCACAGCCACCACTGTGACCAAAGTCCTCACCTTCTCTTACTTGGATGGGGTACCTTTCTGGTGTCTCTAATCCCACTGGAGTGCCCCTGCCATCCTTTCTCCACGGGACAGATATGGTCATCTGTGTAAATTTCAGATCTGATCATGTCTATAGTAGATGCCATTTGAGGTCTGCTGAGCCTACGATCCAGCGTCCCCCCTTCTCCGAGACCCGCCCCATCTCCTGGAAGGCACATTTGTATTATGACACCTTGAGCTTCCTGGAGCTCACCCATAGGTCAGTGAATTAGGGGTAAATAATTGAATTTATCAGGCTGACTCAGTTGACTTCTTTCTCCAGGCATTTTGAATTGTGACTCCCCTGCCTTTGGAGAAACAGAGAAAGAGAAAATAACAAAGCAGACGCACAGAGAGGCATACATGACAGACAGAGACTAACTCTTGGATTCCGGAAGAGTTTTCCAGATCCTGACTCCAGGCCCTTCCTGAGAACTACTTATGCTCTGAGATTTCATTAAATTTCTGGGAATTTATAAGAAATCCCCCCATTTCACTTGAGCTACCTTGAGCTGATTTCCATTCCTTGAAGCCAAATGGTTTTTGCTCACATCCTGGCATTATCATGTTAACCCCACCCCAGACTCCCTGTGACACTAGGATACAGCCCCAGATCCCTAAGCCAGCCCAAAGACCCTGACGGATTTTCTAGGCTTCTTCTGGCCTCTCATCCCTTTGCTTTCTGTGCTCCAGTCACCCCAGGAAACTTCCAGTTCCTGGACATGCCATCCTCTCTTGGGTCCCTGCCCCTGCCATGGAGTTGCCTGGGATGCCCTCAATCTCCACTCTATGCGTCCTCCAGGTCTCAACATAAATGCCAGTTCCTCAGGAAGCCAGCTGTCTTGGTGGCCCAGGCTGGGCCTTGGCCCCTAGCGAGGAGGACCCCCTTGGCAGGTTTTGTGCAGGAGGTGGTGTCTGATCTGAGCTTTGAAGGACAGACAGGAAGAGCTCATCTAAGGCACTTCTGAGAATTTAGGGACACAGATGGGGTCCTTGGTGATGAGCCCGGGCTTTCAAATCAGATGCTCCTGTAACTGTGGGACTTTGGCCAAAGTCTTACCTGAAAGGTCCAGTGAGTGTGAGGATGAGAAATAGCAAATGTAGAGTAGCTGGCATTACTTTGTCATTATTTGCTTTAGCTCAGAGCACCCCGCAATGCTCTGGAGCCTTGCCCAAATCATTCCAACTCTCTGAGACTCATTTTCATGATCTGTGTTATTGCTTATCTTCTCTACCACATTACATTATTGTAGGGACTGCATTTTCTGAACTCTGAAACCCTAAATGAACTTGTTGTTATTCAGATTATTATGATTAGTGATTATAATCATCGGAACTCGGGGCCCACAGTGAGTTTTGCCCCTTCTTTCAAGAACCAGACAATCATTCTTTTCCTTTGACAGTTAAATTGTGAAATATGCAAAGTCACCAGAAAGATACAGCAGGGTTCCCAGACCAGCAACGTTTGAATGTAACTTGGTTGAATAGATTAACATATTAAAAGACAGTATGTCAATCAGAGAATGAAGGGACAGAAAAAGTTGTCACGGATGCAAACGGGGCTCGACTTGGCCTGGGCAGGGAGGAGGGCAGCTCAGCCGCCAGAAACGATGCATTTCTGTTTCCAAAGATAAGGCCATCCCTAGAGTTAGCAGATGTACGGAGGATGCCAGTCATTTCCTCCCTACTCCCCACGCCTTCTCAAAGATCTCGCCCAACCCGCAGCCTCGGGTGCTGCAGGCCTTTGTAGCAGGTGCCCTTGCTCCCAGCCCCGCCCTGCTATCCAGGACTGAGAGTCAGGAGTGAATACCAGACTGATATTCCAATTGAATACCTACTGGATTGAATACAATCCAGTAGCAGGCGAGAGCTGTTTTCTGAGTTCCTCTGTGTTCTGAGCATTTGGAACAGAGATGGGGGAGACTGCATCATTTGGGTGTGGGGGGCACCAAGCTGGGAGGCTGGAAGGTCACTGGGACAGAGACCATCACCTAGGGGTGGCCATGCTGCAGCCTTGTGCAAACAGAGGGGTGAGCAACTAAGTGTCTGCCAGAAGAGAAGAATAAATAAGATATGTGTAGAAAAGCGGGGGGGGGGGGGGAGGAGAGAGAGATCTGCTGATTTTTCTTGTTCCTTAAGTCTCACTCTGCTTCTAAATGACATTCCTTTTTAACAAGCTGCAGTGAGTAGGGATATGCAACCAAACCACTCCTAGCAAGGATGAAATTTTAGCCAACAGACTGTACGATTTCAGTTTGCCTTGGCGAGATCATCTTACTGTGAGTGAGAAAGTTGATCAGTCAGGCTGTCTCGGGCAGACGCGGTCGGGGGTGGCGGGCTTCGAGCCGGGAGGTGGCCTCTAGGAGCTGGGGCCGGCACCTTGCTGTGTGATGACTTGGTTTCCATGTGCTGTGTTGGTGTTCTGTTGCTGCTGAAGCAGATTACCACACTTAGTGGTGCAAAAACAATGTAATTCTGTTACCTGTAGTTCTGAAGGTTGGGAGTTCAAGTTGACGTGGGTCTCACTGAGCTAAGATCAAGGGGTGGGCTGGGCTGTATTCCTTCTGGCAGCTCTAGGAAGGAATCCATTTCCTTGTCCTTTTCTATCTTCTAGAGGTACTCACATTCCCTGTCTCCTGGCTTCTTTCTTCATCTTCAAAGCCAGCAAGATAGCAGCTTTCTGACGCTCCTTCTGTTGTCATCTCTCTGTCTCCGACTCTCTCTTCTACATCCCTCTGTCACTTCTGAGGCCTCTTGTGACTGCATTGGGCCCACCTGGATAAGTCAGGCTAATTCCTCATCTCAAGGCCAACTGACTAGTAACCTTAGTTCCTCTTTTCCATGGAACCTAGAAATTTCACAGCTTCTAGGGATTAGGGCATGGATATCTTTCTGCCTACCAGGTGTAGCTTGGCAAAATGGGGACAAAGGACAAAATATTGACGTATAACATTCTTTAAAAATACTCGTTTCAGCTTAGGAAACTTGGGTGCTGAATGAGTAAACTTGTAAATTTTCTTTCTCGGATGGGCACAGAAAGATCTCCTGAATCTGTGCTTTAGTGCATAGCGTATGGACTTTCCAGTCCTCCAGGCATGGGTTCCATCCTACCAGGTCTATATTTAAGTTCTCTGTATTTCAGTTTCCTTCTCCATAAAATATAGGTAATAATAGTACTGTTTGGAGGATTACGTGAAATCAAATATGTTTTTTTAAACTTGATAAATGCCCATTTTCTTGCTTTTCCTCCTTACGCTTCCTCCTTTCCTTTTCCTGTCCTTCCAGATCTCTATAGCTTGGAACCATGAAGCAAATACACGAATGCTTCTAAGTGAGGGGCGGGGGGTGCTTACTACGTCTTGCCAGCAGAAGTGCACTCATGCCAGGAGTCAGAAACGCGCCGTACGCCACGATGACGATCCATAATCTTTTCTTGCTTCTTCTCCCCCATATTTTGGGTCTTTCTGTCTCTTAAAGTGGGACCCGCCCCGGGTTTCTTGCTGTCTTTCTTTTCTCACCGCATAAAATGATAAGACTTGGGAGCCAAGTGCAGGAAGATGGAGGCTGCCAAGGAGGAGCTGCCAGGACAGTGGTTTTCAGGGCCTGAGTGATGGGAGCAGCTGGAGATTTCCAGTGGGCTTCATCCCAGCCATGACCCACAGCAAGCTGTGTCCCTGGCCCTTTGAGCAGCTTCTTATTCCTTTAAAGGATTCGCCATCTGCAAAGGTGGGTGATCTCTGGGCACGGCCATGACCACAGTCCTGGGCTTCTGGTGGAAACATTTTTTTCCTTTGATGTTTGAAGGAGCTTGGGAGCCTTCTCCTCCTCGCCCTAGAGATTCAGAATGGAATTAAGTGAAGGGCTGCTGAGCTTGTGTGTAGCAGGAAGACTCCATCTGGCTGGATTTAAATGATGCCCCTGTGATGGGGTAAGACAGGAATAAAGACACAGACCTACTGGAGAATTGACTTGAGGATACAGGGAGGGGGAAGGGTAAGCTGGGACGAAGTGAGAGAGTGACATGGACATATATACACTACCAAACGTAAAATAGATAGCTAGTGGGAAGCAGCCGCCTAGCACAGGGAGATCAGCTCGGTGGTTTGTGACCACCTAGAGGGGTGGGAGGGTGGGAGGGAGGGAGACACAAGAGGGAAGAGATATGGGGACATATGTATACGTATAAATGATTCACTTTGTTGTAAAGCAGAAACTAACACACCACTGTAAAGCAATTATACTCCAATAAAGATGTAAAAAAAAAAAAAAATGATGCCCCTGTGGAGATGCAGCCAGTCCAGATATCAGACGCTCTTTGCAAAACATTCTAGAAAGTGACTCCTGTTTTCGCTGAAAAAGCAGTCTGCTAATTGGGAAGTATGGTCTGTTTCTAATTTTCTTTTCCTTTCAGTTTCAGACACGGCACCTATGTAACCTCATTATCAGCTCACAAAACATCTTCACATACGTCAGCACTTTTCTTTGACTCTTGTGCTTCCAGTGGACTCTCAGAGTCAGACAGGCCAATGTAGAGATCCCAGCTCTCCCAAAACTAGTAGTTACTTAACCTGGGTTTTGGTTTTCTCAACTATAAAGCAGGCATGCTAATAGTTATTTCCTAGGATTGCTGTGCTGATTGAAACCCCGAGCATAGATCCAGGCCCTTATTAAACATTTGGGAGTTAATACTCATCCCTTCCTTTTTGGGTTCTCTGCACCCAACGCTTGTATATCTCTTAATTAAAACTAGTTCCCCCTTTAAAAGATCTAATAGTCAAGTATAGAATAATAGGATATAGTGCTTGTCTGCAAGAACCTTCTTCTATACCTTTGCCTCAGCCATCCTTCCTGGGGTACAGTAGACTTTTGTTTTTCTGGATTTGGGAATGAAGGGAGTAAGATTGCCCTTTGGGAGTTAAGCTGTAGGGTAACACGGTGGAGAACATTAAAGATACGCAGAGCCAGCTGAAGGAGAAGGCACAGTGCCCAGGTGGGCAGAGGCCCCACCAGATTGAATACATTCCCGTAAAGAAAGGATGTGTCCATCAGAGGCAGGACTGGTCAACTCTGAAAGCAAAAAGACACGAGAATACTGGAGGCAAGGATCCACAGGGTCCATCGCAGTACCCTCCAGGGAAGACGGAGCCTTAGCCAGTGACCAGAAGTTCTCACTCACCGGGGGCAGAGAGTGGAGCCCACGCGCTTTAAATGTCTCTCGTCCCATTGGCAAGACCATCACTCTTGTGAAATGGAGACCCCAGGCTACCTTAGCGTGTCCCTGTAAGCGTGGGGTTATCAATTTCCCCTTGTTCTGCTCTAGGTGCTCCAGAGACTCTCAAATTGTGATTTGGCTTCTCTTGGAGTCAGCCTTTGGGGAGAGAATGGGCTAATCCTGTAGAATCGGAGTTTTTAGGTCTTAGCATCAGTAATTTCTCCCTGTGAACTAAGAAACAGGCATTGGGGTTTTATACAGCAGTGTACTGTGCTTGGTTAAAATGTCTCTGTGAGACGGGTCACTCTTCAGGTTGTGTAGCTTTCCAAGTATCAGATATCAGACCTAGTAGGATCATGGGAAGTTCCCCAAGGTAAGTAATACCAGTTTATGAGACGTCTTGGTAGACAGTCTGCTGGCCTTTCCTCTTAGTGACACCCATCTGGCGTTTCAGAAGAAAAAGGCTTTCAAATGCTGACACTAACCGTACTCTCCATCGCACTCAGTAACAGCCCAGCGTGGTAATGTTACCTGGTGGGAAGATTCTGGGATTTGGAATCAAACAGACTTGGGTTTGATTCTATCTCTGCTTCTTTCTATCTATATGAACTTGGGCACGTAGTTGAACATTGATGAACAACAGTTTGTCCATCTGTAAAATGGGATACTTCCTAGGGCTGTTGCAAGCATGAAAGTAGCTATGATTATTGTGTGCATTAAGGGGGCCCATCGGATGGGGAACAACGATGAAAGTCTGGATCTTTTGTTCCATTATAGACTGAGAATCTGTTATGTGCAAAATTGAATCCAGTCTAATATATAAGCTCTAGACTCTTCTTCCATCACTTGGGCCTGTTTTAGGTTTGAAAATCAGCAGTGGGGGATGGTCTGCATCCTTTTCCCATGGTCCGAACAGTCTTGAGCTTCCACAAGCTTTGCCTGTGGCCTCAAGTTGAGTCCCCGAAGGTATCAAGAGGTGACTTCTAGCAAATTTGTTTTTACAGGTCTGAGTGTGTATGTGGATGCCCACCTTCTGATCTTCCTTTGAGCAGAAATTCCAGCCTCCTGGTACAGTTCAGTCAGAGCTTTGGCGACTGGTTTATTGAACGCGCAAGACTCAAGCCAAAAACAGCTTCACTCTTTCTCACCTCTGCTCATTTTCACCTGCTCTCTGCCCCTGGATAACATGTTGGGTCAATGCAATACCTTTTCTGGTCACTCTTAGACAACAAAAGAAAAAAAGAAGTTCTTTGGTTACTTTCAGGTCCTCGAAAACCTAATCCAGTCTGATAAATAAACTCCAGGCTCTCTTTCTGTCACTTTGGCCTGTTCCGGGTTCAGCAATCAATGATGGGGGAGAGCGCTGGGAGTCCTGCCTCTCTTCTTCCCACTCACCTCCCCCAACCCTCCAGCAAGCAATTTGGGACCCTCCTGGGTGGGCTGGGAGGAGAGGAAGGACAGAATAGATCTCGTATGGCAGTTGTCACTGGAGGTGTCCGGTGGCACAGAGGACATTCTCCACGTGACACTCTTGTGAGTTCCTCCGGAAGCCATCTGACTGCAGCCCCTGAAGCTGGTGATGCCAACTCAGGCTGCCTGCTTGCAAGTCCTCCGTCTCAACACCTCTGCGCCCAGTGGCACCCCCCAACCCCTCTGCTGAGATCCCTTCACCCCTGCCAGGCAGTCCTTCCTCTTTTTTTTTTTTTATTTCTTTTTCAACATCTTTATTGGAGTAGAATTGCTTTACGTGGTGTGTTAGTCGCTGCTGTATATCAAAGTGAATCAGCTACACATATACACATATCCCCGTATCTCCTCCCTCTTGCGTCTCCCTCCCACCCTCCCTATCCCCCTTCCCCTCTAGGCGGACACGAAGCACCGAGCTGATCTCCCTGTGCTATGCGGCTGCTTCCCACTAGCTATCTGTTTTACATTTGGTAGTGTATATAAGTCCATGCCACTCTCTCACTTCGTCCCAGCTTACCCTTCCCACTCCCCGTGTCCTCAAGCCCATTCTCTACGTCCGCGTCTTTATTCCTGTCCTGTCTTAGGTTCATCAGAACCATTTTTTTTTTAGATTCCATATTACCTTGCATCCTGATTATAAAACAATACATGTGACAGCAGAATTGTTCTAAAAAATAATGGAGCAGAAGATAATTAGTCAAACTCCTGCCATCTCCAACCCAAACGTCCATCAACAGAAGAATAAAGAAACAAATTGTGGGACATTGGTACACACTCAGCAATAAAAAAAAAAATACTGAACAGTTGATCCACACAGCAGCGTGGATGAATCTAAAAATAATTATGCCGAATGGAAGAAGGCAGACCGGAAAAGAGAGACGTACTGTGTGATTCCACTCGTATAAAATACGCAGAACTGCAAGCTAATTCACAGCGACAGAAAGCAGATCAGCGGCTGCCTTTTGATAGAGGAGCAGGGTGGGGTGGGAGGGACGAACTACAAAGAAGCAGGAGGAGACATTTGCGGGTAATGGATGCGTTCCTTACCGTGATTGTGGTTTTGTGAGTATAGCCAGTGGTACCCTTTAAATATGTGTGGTAATAAGTGAGACAGAATTGACAGTAAGTGTGTATTGAGAGTGTTAAACATTTTTAAATAGTTTTATTGAGATATAATTGAAATGTTGATACTTATTGTCAGTTGTATCTCAATAAAGCAATTAAAAACTTCTCGCCATCCGACAGTCAGACTGGGTCTTTTCCTAGAAGCTTCCTGGCTGGCTTCTCCCTCCAGGCTTCCACCTGGACCGCTGATCGTGGGGCTTGTTGTAGGGGTGCTGTTTGCTACCACGGCAACCCCTTTGTTTAACCTTAGCCTCTTGAAGCCTGAGCCTGGCTCCCACCCCGCCTTCAGGAAGCATGTATCCAGCGATCCAAGTAGTTCTTCCAAAGCCTTTACTCTTTGTCCCGCTTGAGGAGGTAGCCGTGAAGCACCTCTCTACTTTGCCCATACAGGACACCAGTGCCTCTCTGCAAAGCCCTCATCACTTTCCTCCCTTGCCTTGCAGATGGATGGTGGCCTAGTGACAACAGAAGTAGCTTTTGGCAGTGACGCCTTTTGCCAGGCCTGAAGAGATGGCCCGGCACCTATGGGTCCTCTCAGCACGCACGGCTCTCAGCTTTGGGGGCCTCGGCCGAAACCCTGAGACAGAAAAAGGCTTGTTTCAATAAACTGCGCTCCACGTCACTTTGCTTCGTTGGGGTACAAAGAAATGAATTTCTCCCCAACGTACTTTCAGAGGCATATATGTGGGAGGCAAGCAGCCTCTCTAAGCGCCGAGGCCCTAAGCAGGAACCTGCTGGTGCTGGGTGTCCCTCCCCCTGTCAGAAGATGCACGTGTACCTTTCAGAAGATGTGCGGGTCCCTTTCGTTACTTTGTCCCAGAGACATTAATGCCACCTCTTTCCTGTTCCTGAGGGGTGAAATATGACAAGCACTGTGAAGGTCACACCTGCCAGAACTGATGCTAGAGTGGTTACCAGAATGACCCCTGCCCGAGGGCATCTCACGACCCAGCAGACCAGGTGATGGGAGGGCAACCTGGAGGATGAGACGAGGCACCAACTGGGGGCTGAAGGGCTGTGTGGTTTGCCTTCAGAGACGTCTTCTGAGATGCAGTTGGGGTGGACAGAGGGAGGCCGAACAGCTTTCCACGGTAGCTAGGGATACCACCTCTGCCGAGGTCCTCCCCTCACAGAGACTACGCACATCAGAGTGAATCAAACATATTTCTTGTCTCCCCGTCACACCACACCCGGGGTCAAAAGTGAGTAAGGTGAGCAGAGTCTTCTTTCCGCCTGCCCTTGCTGCCGGGCCGCAGGCCAGGGAGAAGCCCCTTTAGGATTTAGGTCACACAGGATGATGAGGGAGAAAATTCAAGGCGAGAAGAGAGAAGGGAGGTGACCAGGGGCACCTCTTTTTACCCCCAGTCCCTAGTGCCCTAAATGGTTGGGTGGGGGAAGCTGAATCATAGACGAGAGTGACATTTTAAATGGGGTTGGACCCAGCGTTAATCACGGAAAGTGCCTAAAATTGGACCCAGGTCTCGTGAAGAGTCAAGAGAACTTCTGCAGACCACAGTTGGTAATGAAAACGTGGAGGATTGAACACGTGTCAGAAACTAAGGAAGTGCCTTATATATAAACTCATTCAACCCTCACAACAGCCCCAGGAGGCAGGTGCTGTTATTAACAGCCTCCTTCTCACCCATGAGGGAATTAAGACACAGAGAGGTTAAGCAACTTGGCCGAGGACATCCAGCTTGAACCTTAACTCCAGAAGTGATGCCCCAGCCCTCCCTGGGCTTCCACCTGCTCCATAACTTCATGAGGCTTCCCATTAACTGGCAAGGCCAGGAGCTCTCCAAGGTGTTGGAGAGAGGCCCAGAGACAGCACAGACAGGCAGCCAGGGCCAGGATCATGGTAAGGACCACTATTTTATTGTGAGAGTGAAGGGAAACCACAGGCGTCTAAATGAATGGCCGCCACTTCCGGCTGTCACAGCCAGGTCTCCGGCTGCATCGCTGTTTAGCAGGTGGGAGCTGGCTGTTTACGTGCCCGCCTCTCCCTCAGGGCTGGAAATGTGCTGCAGTAGGGACCACATCTTGGTCATTTTTGTATCTTCTTCACGCTGTCTCAGTTACACGGCACAGAACTGGCATGAGTTAAAAGCCTAGTATGTGTTTATTGAGTAATTAAAGAGGGAATGGATTCTTCTTGCTATTGGGGCATAGCTGAGGTACAATATTATATAAGTTTCAGGTGTACGACATTGTCATTCACAATTTTAAGGGTTATACTCCATTTATAGTTATTATAAAATACTGGCTATATTCCCTGTGTTGTATAATATATCCTTGTAGCTTATTTATTTTATACATAGTAGTTTGTACCTCTTAATCCCCTGCCCCATCCTACCCTTCCCCCATTCCCTCTCCTCACTGGTAACCACTAGTTGGATTCTTAACCATCTTAAGAAATTTCGTGTTCCCACAGCCCAGTTAATTTCAAAGAGACTGAGGTATTTCTGCAGCATCAAGGCAGTAATAACGAGGATATAAATAACTGCAGTTACTATGTGATAAGCGTAATGTGCCATGTATTTTATATTAACTCTACTATATAGTATAAATGTAAACTTTAAGCCCTGTCACTCACTAGCAGACTTTTCCCAAGGTGAAGGCCCACCTGGGTGGGAGCCTGGGTCCCTGGGGTGGAGCAGGTGACTTCTCGGGTGTGGCCACTAGGTGGCGATGCGACACCGCCGTCACCTCTGTACCTCGCGGTGGAGCAGTGAGCGACGGACCTGTTCTGAAGGGCTGGCAGGATGGCTGGGGGCCTCTTGGTGACCCAGCTGGCCAAGATGGGGCCCATGCATCACGCCCTGTAGTTGGGGTTGAGGGCTTTCCAGTTTGTAGCCATGAGAAGGCCTTTCCAGGGGATCCTCACTGAGCCAGGGTGCATCTTCTCCTTGCTGACATCTGAAAATTATTTTAATTCAGTTGAACAAGGAATTACTGAGTCTCAGCTCTCGCCAATCCAGCTTTGTCTCCACACCCTCTATTTTAGACGAGGTTGGGGTCAGGGGGCAGGAAGGCCACTAGGCCCAGTTCTCACATTCATGAGAGGCATGTTTAGGCATTAATGTTACATCCAAACAAGGCTCTACATAGGAACACTGTATTCCTCCCAATGTTAAAACTCTTCTCTTGTTCCACAAAGAATACTTAAATTATACCACTTTTGGGCTTCCCTGGTGGCGCAGTGGTTGAGAGTCCGCCTGCTGATGCAGGGGACACGGGTTCGTGCCCTGGTCCGGGAAGATCCCACATGCCGCGGAGCGGCTGGGCCCGTGAGCCATGGCCACTGAGCCTGTGCGTCTGGAGCCTGTGCTCCGCAACGGGAGAGGCCACAACAGTGAGAGGCCCGCGTACCGCAAAAAAAAAAACATTATACCACTATTTTTGTACCCTGTTTTAGCGTATCTTTGTCTTTTAATATATCAGCATCCCTCAAAACTTCAAAGTGTTTGAGGCTCTTCTCTCAATTTTTGAAGCACCTCAGCTGAAATGCTTGCAGTCCCACCAAAATGACTAACTGGTCACGCTTTCTCTCATCTCACAGTTTTTGTGCTAAGTCCCACTCCTGGGACCTGTTCCTCTCCCCCTGCGGTTGACTAACTCCTGCCTGTTTTTCAGATCTCAGTTTGGACGTCATCTCAAGCCTCACAGCAAGCCCCTGTTAGGTGCTCTTAAAGCACCTAGATTTATCCTCTCGTACTGCTTCATACACTCTGCTGTAGGGCCCGTGTCCTTCACTGCATCCCTTAGAAGACCAAGGGTTCTCAACTTGGGATCTACTGACCTTTAGGCTATTCATAAAGCCTTCAAAATTTTGAGTTATTAACCAACTGCCACAGTAATACAGGGGGCAAACAACCACAACATCCCAGTGGCCGCCCACAGGAAGTGACTGTTCCTTACGCGTCTGGAGTCAGCTGGGGTTCTTCCAGGGGTTCTGCTTATCTTGAATGGGCTTGTTTAAATCTCTGGGGACACCCGGCTGTTGGCTGATCTAAGTTGGCCTTTGCTGGGGCGGCTGGGCTGTGATCCCGTGTTTCTCCTCTCCCTTCTGTGCCAGAGAGCTGGTCCAGGCTTGTCCTTCTTGTGGTGGTGGGGGCAGTGTGAAATAACATGCCCTGAAGTGCAAGCCCATTCCAAGTTCTGTTTGTGTCATTCTCACTGACACCCCTTTGGCCAAAGCAAGGTCTGAGGATGAGCTCAAAGCCAAGTGGTGGGGCAGGTCACCCCACCCCACCCATGGTGGAAGGTCCTGCCGAGCTACATGGCCAAGGGCATAAGACAGAAGAAAGTGAAGAATTGGGGCCAGTGCAGCTACCTACCAAGGACTGTGTGCCAAAATACAATTGCTTTCTCGAAGGAGGATTTCAGGACAATTTCCCACTGTAACCCATATACCCCAAATTTCAAGAACCTCCAATATATACTCATCCTTGAGTTTAGGGACGACATCTTCATTTTTTTTTTTTTTTTTGCGGTACGCGGGCCTCTCACTGTTGTGGCCTCTCCCGTTGCGGAGCACAGGCTCCGGACGCGCAGGCTCAGCGGCCATGGCTCACGGGCCCAGCCGCTCCGCGGCACGTGGGATCTTCCCGGACCGGGGCACGAACCCGTGTCCCCTGCATCGGCAGGCGGACTCTCAACCACTGCGCCACCAGGGAAGCCCTTCATTATTCTTATATCTGTAAAGCCTAGATTAGGACCTGGAGCATAACAGGTACTCAGCAGATGTTTGCTGAATGAATGAACGAGTGAGAGAATGAGTGCCTTCTGTATGCAGTCTCAGTGCTAGATTCTGGGGAGACAGAATTGAACCAAAGAGGCTTCTACCCTCAAGGAGCTGTCACTGTCTGCGCTCTCTGAGAGCTGCTGCTCAGAGGTCGGGGTCAGTGGGTGGGGGGGACAGCCTTCAGCCTCAGCCAGAATCAAGTTTACATCATGATGAGATCTTGGGGGTGCAAGTGAAGGAAGGATAAGCTTTAGAGGAAACACAATATATGAATACGTTTGACTTACCTGGTTTCCCGGGTGGGTTATCATGTAGAAACCATATGCTGTGCAAATAAACATACATGTGGGCTTAAGAAATGCAAGTGGAGACCTCATATTTACTGGTGTCACACAGTGAATAATGCATTTTCTTAGCAGCTAGTTCCAGAATCCCTCTCAGAGAAGGAAATTGCCTCAGTCCAAGAAAATATCTTGATAAGCTGCCCAGGGCAGAAGGTGAGACCCTGAGGGCATGGATGTCGGAGGAAAGAATTGTTTGTTTTCACCTCACGGGGAAGGAGAGAGCAAGGGGACACGAGACAGTGGAGTAAGGGGAGGAGATAAGACCTGGGGCGGCAAACCACAGCTGAGACACACATCAGAGAAAAGAGCAAGAAACCCCTGTAAGAAACCAGTTAAAAAAAAAAAAAAATCTCTGGGCTGTTGCAGAAAATGTCTAGTAAGTGGTTTTCGGTAGATTGCCAGGACGTGTTCTGTGTTTGTGACCCTGAAGTTTACAGCACGCTCAAATGCATCCTGCATTTTGTTTGTTCTGCTTTTGTCATTTGTCTTTGTTATGCTTTTGTGGGAACTGAGAAAAAGACCCAGTTGTTCACCAGGATAAGTGTGGTCCCAAACACAGACAGCAAATTTGGAAGCAGGGCCTTGGAGGCAGAAGGGCTCAGACTCACCTTAGGAACCCGGGGTAGGATTTGGACACCCAGAGACCGTGGAACCCAGGGCTGGCCCAAGTTCAGCTAGATGACATGTAGGGGATCTGTGTCTAATACCCGCCTATGACTCTCTCTACTTGTATAATTTAGGGCTGGTTTCTTCAATTCTTTCTGCCTCTATTTTTTTCACTTTTAAGCTGGGGATACTCTTAGTGTCTCCATGAGGTCCTTGGGAGAGTTTACTGAGTTAATGGATACAAAGCATGAAGCACAGCACGGGGCATATACACGCATACGTGTCAACTATCACCGTGTTAGTTACTGTCATTATTATTGTTTTCATTATTAATAGCTGACTTCTGCGTAGCACTGGCCTAGTCGACAGGATGTGACACAGGACTGGGACTCAGAAAGCCAGTGACTGGTCTTAGCTCTGCCCCTGGGTGTCATATGGCCTTGAGAAATTCACTTTGCCTTTCGGGGCTGCAGGCTTCCCCCTCCCCTTTGACTGGAGGGCGTGGGACAAGGTTCTCTCCAAGGGTGGTTTTTCCCCCTCTCAACCTGAAGGGGGCGCCGTGGCCCCGCAGCTCTGCTCTTGGGCTCTCCGCCCCACAAAGCCGGACTTGACATTGAAGGAGGAGTCCTGGGTCGCTGTCCACTCAGAAATCCATTTTCCCTACTCAGCATAACACTGAAGTGAGACTGACTCAGTGTGTTCGTTTACACCCCTTGGGAAGTTATTCCCCTTTTCACTTAATTACCTGATACCCAGACATTGCTGTGCAAAATTCGCCTCTGATACATTTTGGAAAGTCATCTAGACTCGCTCGTTTGGTGCTTTGATTAAACGTGCAGACTTCTCCAGGCTTCGGCACTTTGTTAAATAATTGCACCTCCAGGGAGAACGTAAACTGCCCACGCTCTGGGGCACAGAGAACAAGATAAGCGTGGTTCACATCCAGCTGATGCTTTACACGCCATCCCCCAGGCCAACGCAGTGACTGCCGGGTCAAGTGCTCGGCCGATGGATGCTGCCTCTAGGTGGCTTCCTTTTTGCAATCTCATGGGGAACGAGCATGACCCAGAAACAGAGCAGAATCCCCACCCTTTCCTGGCTCCGTGGCTGCCTGACTTGGGCCCTGTCCTCGGGAAAGACCGGCCAAGGGTTGTCTTCACTAGGAACCCGGCTCAGCCCCAGGCAGCGTCACAAAGGGACATCCCAGTGTGCAGGGGTCAGGGGTGGGCACAGGACACACTTCTCGGAGGGCACTGCCACGCTCCTGTGAGGGTGACAGTGTTGATTCAAGTCCCAGTTTTCTTACTAATTAGTGATGTTGACCTTCAGCATTTCACTATACCTTTTTTTGTTTGTTTTTGGTCTTCTTTTCTTCTCCTCCTTCTTTTATAAAATGAGGAATTTGACATCAGACAGCCCTGGGTGAAACCCACTTGTGCCACTCGCTTGCACCAGGACTTTCAGCAGCTGGCTTATACACACCTCTCTGAGACTCAGTTTTTTCATCTGGAAAAAGTGGCTGAGAGTTGACATGAGGATTAGATCCCTTGAGATCATGTGTTTAATGCATAACACACAGCATTAGGCACAGAGATGGTGCCTGTGGGGGCAGTAGTGCGGTCGTTTGGAACGAGCCAGGGTCAGATTGGGGTTTGGATCTTAGTCCTGTCACAGTTTTAGCTGTGACCTTGAACAACTCGCTTATCTTCTGTGAGTCTCTGTTTCCCAGTGTGTGAATAGAAATGATAAATATTTATTTTATAAGGTGGGAGGAGGGTGAGATTAAATGAGATGATCTGCGTTACACACGGATCAACCTGTCTGGTGTAGAGTATGTGCTCCCTAAGTGCTTATTTTAGCCAAGTGATGACGATGACCGACGGCATAATGAGCTGGTTTTGAGCTCCAGAATCTTTGGGAAGTCAATCCAAAATGATGTCCTAATTACTAAGGTCCAAGAAGAGACGGATGCTATTTGGAGAGAGTGTGAAAAGTTCTCTTCCCTAGTATTCCAACTCCAAGATATGGGAATTGAGAATCTAATCACTAGGCTGATGTAGATTCTTCTTGAATTTTCCTTGTTGTTCCACAGGGCATGGCAAGGAACCAGAGTGGGGAAATAAAGCAAACCATCTGTGACCTTCTTAATTTGCTATCCATCCTTCCATCCACCTGCCCATTCTTCTGTCCATCCATCCATCCATCCATCCATCCTTGATCAAGCTCTCACTAGGTGCCACACTGTATAAGGTGCACACTTCTTACTCTTGAGGTTTTGACATCACAAATGGAATGGGACCGTTCCTCTTCTTCCATGTGTCTATTGGTACCTTCAATCTGACATAGAGAAGGCTTATTCTAGGCACACGGTGCTGGAGGTCCTGTCCAACCTTTCCTGGGCCTGAGCATACCATGGGGACATGGTTACACCTGTTGAAAATGTCGAGTACTAAAGGGTTGGACACATGGGGTTTCCTCTTTCTCTTACCATCTTCCCTGAGGCTGCCTTGCATGTAGCTAAAAGCAGAGGTGGAACGATCTGGTTAAGTGAATGCTTGAGCATATGGAAATTCCTAGGAGAAGTTAATTTGGGCATGTCTATGCCATACTTTTTTTTTTTCTTTTTCTTTTCTTTTTTTAAACAGAGGTAAGTAAGGCATCAGTCTGATCCTTAAGGACCTAACACAACTTAGGGTCTGGAAACCATGATCCTTTGTATCATAGGACCTTGGACATGCTAGTTATATACCCTTAATTCATTCTGTACTTATCATTCACAGCAATGTGATTTATATGTCACCAATTATTCAATGTTTGTCTGCTTACTAGGGTGTAAGCTCCATGAGGACAGGAATCATTCATTCCACAAATAGCTGTAACTCACCTGTACACATTCCAGCCACTATTCTGGGTCTAGCCTGTCTCCTAGAATACCCATTCTTGTTCCAGGGATGGGAATAAAGGGTGTTACTACTAAATGTGGTGGTTTAGTGGCATTCAAGCAGAGGCCTGAAAAAAGTGAGGGACCATGTCATGAAGGTATCTGGAGGAAGAGCATTTTGGGAAAAGGGAACAGAGTGTATGATGGCTCTGAGGCTGGAACATGCTTGGTAGATTCATGAAACAGCAAGGAGATCAATGTTGCTGATGCAGAATGATCCAGTTCTCAAGTGGTGGAAAATGAAATCAGAGAGGGTCAGAGGTGGCCCTGGCTCTTACTCTGAGCACGACTGGAAGCTACTTTTGAGCAGAATTCAAGTATTTTTCTGTTTGCCATGTGAACAGACTGTCATGGGGGCAAAGGTGGAGGCAAGGATGTGCTGTGTCACAATCCGGGTGAGAGTAGTTTGGACTAAGGTGGTAAGAAGCAGATGCTGTACATATTCGGAAGATAAAGTGTGGAGCAAAGTACCAGGCATCAGTTATCAGTCCCAGAGGAGGACTCTAAACACTTCTTCCCATTGCATCTTGATATTGGAGTCGCCAAGGAAAACACAGCATAGTCAGGCTCTGGATGGAATAACGCTTTACTTACATAGGGAAGAGACAGAGAAAGATCAGATCCAGTGGTGTGTGTCGGTCCCTCATGGCTATCAGGTCCCCACAAGCAGCCGACACAGGGCGACTGGCCTACACATCTCTCTAGTGCCACAGTGGAAGGACCCCAACCTCTCCCCCATGTTGTCTGAAATACTGAAAGCTGGGGGTATGCCTGAGGGCTGTTGATGTACATGCTTAAGTGGAACAAAGGAACAGTCATTGTGCATGAAACACGAAAAGATATTCCCGCTCAAGGTGATAAGCCTGGCACAGGGTGTAGGGGCTCCATCTCTTGGTAAGGAAGTGTTCCAGGCCCAAGATTCATTTTCTGTGGCCAAGTGTGGGTTAAAAGACTGTGCGTGAGGCCTCCTTTCCCAGCATCATCTACAGGATTTGTTGTTTGAGTGTTGGGAGTGGGGAAAAGAGAGGAGGAAAGAATGACTTTAAGGTTTTGGATGGAAGCATTGAGGTACTAATTACTGAAAATTGTGCAAGATCATGTGTGTGTGTGTCTGTGTGTGTGCGCGTTGGGGACAAATCGGGAGTTGGGTTTTGTTCATGTAGAGTTTGAGGTGCCTATTAGAAATCCAACTGAGATGTAGAGTTGAGCTGAGATGTCTAGAATTCAGGGAAGAGGTCCAGCTGGAGACAGAACTGTGGAAGCCACCAGTGTAAATGCCATGAGACTGCATGAGGTCCCTGGACAGGAAGGTTGACAGATAAAAGAAAGCTGAGGGCTGAGTCCAAAGTTTCGGGGTCTGGGATATGGGCAGGGGCCAGGAGAGAAGACCAAGAAGAAGCAGTCAGTGATGTAGAAGGAAAACCTAGAGAGAAGAGCATCCTGGAAGCAAGTCAAAGAAAAGTTTCAGAGAAAAGGGAGGGACAAACTTTGTCAAATATTTCTGAGGCTACGTAAGGTGAAGACTGAGAATTGACCATTGGATTTGGTAAACTAGAAGTTATTGATGACCTGGGTAAGAACTATGGTGGAGTGATGGGGCAGTAATTCAGGGAAGATTGGGTTCAAGAGAAAAGGGAAGGAGAGAACATGGAAACAGCTGTAGTTAAGGAGATCAGAGAAATGGGGTGGGAGCAGGAAGGGATTGGAGGGGCAGGAAGGCTTTTTTTTATAGCTGATGGAAATGATCAAGCAGAGAGGGAAAATCCAATGATGCAGGGAAGGGGATGATTGACTGATAATGACTTTGGTATTGAAAAGAGAATGAGGCTATGGGATTCAAACAGAGGGGCTGGCCTTAGAGAGGAGCCTTTCCATTCATCCATGGTAATTCAAGGGAAGACAAAGTATAGGGCCCTGAAGTTGGTAGATGAGTTGGCGGGAGGCTGTGAAATTCTCTTCAGAGCAAGCTCAGTTGCTTGGATGAAGATTCAGAATAGTTAGGGTGAAATTTAATAAGGGTTGTGTTTTTTTCAGGTGAGTATTAGGGAGAGAGGAAGAAAGGATTTGGAGTGCATGCTAGAGAGTCATGATAATATTGTGTATTTGAATGTAAGCAGGGTAAAAAAAAAAAGTAAGGATATGAAGGAATTGAGGGATAGTAAAAAGGTGGTAATGATCAGGTGGTTAGACAGGGGTCAGTCATTTTTGGAACTGGCAAACTAAAGATGAGAGATAGTGGTTGGAAAGTAATATCCTTAGAATTAAGATAATGGAGGACTGAGTGACCTGTATGGAAAGGTCTAGGGTGTGGCCATAGGAGGGAGTGGCCGAGTTAGGATGAGTTAGAATGGGAAGAGAGGAGGTCGTGGAACTACAAGGCAAGGGCATTGCAAGGGTTTTCTCAGTGGAAAGTGAAATTCCTGAGATCAGAACTGACAATGGGCAGGTGCTCAGATCTTGTAGGAATGAGGGGAGCGACCCGGGGTCTCTGGATGTGACTACTATAAGAAGGCATAGTGGAATATTCAGTCTGGCAGTATGACCTTCAAAACCAAGAGTAGTGGGGAGCAATGGTATAGAAGATAAATAAAGAGCAGGTAGGACCTCCCGCCTCCCAAGGCCTAGTGGAACAAGGGGTATGGGAATGAAAAAAATAGCCACTTCTTGAGAGGATGACAGAGGAAGCCGTGTCCTTAGCAGGAGTTTGGAGCTTTTCTTAGTGGTGGATTCTAGACCCAAACAGGTTTGGACCCCTAGTGCTGCCTGCCTGGGGTGGCCCAGATTGCCCCTTTTTGGAGGCATCTTCTCCTCTACCAAAGACGATTCTGTGATGCAGTGTATCACAGTTGTTCCATGCGCAGGCTTTGGAGTTCAACTGCCTTGATTCAAATCCTGTATTCCTGCTCTCCTGCTTTTTAACTCCATGAACTTAGGCTAATCGATTCACCTTTCCATGCCTAAGTTTCCTCATCAGAAAATAGGCGTGGTAATGGCTTTAATTATGGGGTTGTTGTGAAGATTAATGGAATCGATATAGGTACAGTGCTTGGAACAGTGCCTAGAACATGGTTAAGTGTGCATACTAGTTTTTGCTAATAATATGATTATTTTTAAAATTAATCTTCTGCTCGGTTCCTTGTTCTGGAGCAGGCTCCTTGTTCTGTTAGGACAGAAAGGTGAATAAAATGTTTAGAGACACAACCGAAGATACAGAGATTTTGCTGATAATGGACCATGAGTTCCAGAGGACCCAATGAGAGGATCTGGGGAGTTCGGGGTAGTCAGGTTAGGAGATGGACAGAGGTTTAAGCGAGGAGAAGCAGGGTGATGAGGGTTGAGTTTAGGAAGCCTTAGGGCTTCCTGTGCAGAAGTGAGCAGAGATTAAAAGCCAGGTGGAATCAGTCCTGTTGGGGTCCAGGTAAGAAGGAAGGGGGACAGGGAGCCCTGGGATTTCCTGCAGGCCGGCTGGGGAAGGGCACGGCTGGGTGAGGGGAGATATTGCCTGGACAGGGCAGAACTCGGGGCTCCCTCTTCACTTCTGCCAGTGGAAGTCATTGGCGTGGTTCAAGGCTCTGTCCCTGGCGACTAGCATCGTATGCTTGGTGGGAGGAGAACCCCTCTACATCCTTGCTCAAGAAATGAAAGATGCTTCTGGGGATCAACACATGAGTTTTCCCGCCAGCCCAGCCTCTTCCAACACCTCACACTACCCTTCTGGAAGCCTGTGTAATCCCTTGCTCAGATTTCCTCTGAATTGCACCAGGCATCTCGTCACGGCTCTGTACCTGTGATTGTGTTGCTTGTAGATAGTTGTACTTGTAGCTCACCTCACCCAGAGCTGAGATAAAAGGTGTCATGTAATGTTCCCAAAGCCACCTCTCTCGCTGCCTGAGCAGGTGCTACTGCTGTGGAATTACCAAAGATGTTAAAATCGAGGCCATAAGGACTTGTTGAGCGTTGTCGTTTTCTCATGGGACAGATAGTTCCTATTTTCCTTGGCTCGACGCTCACGATTTCGTCAGACACAAAGCCCTCCCGCTGCCATCAACCCCGTGGCTGCACGGCTGTCTGCTCTTGGGTTAACTCTGATGAGCTCATCGAAGTCCCGGGTCCTAGCGGACAGCACTGCTGTAGACAGTAATCCAGGGATCGCAGACTGGATGGAAAGTTACCCACAGGCATATGCTGTTTGGCTCTCATAGTGATCAGGAACTTTCGTGTAAAATTCCAGACTTAACGGCTTTTTTTTGGAAAATCAGGAGACCCAGCCACAAGGACTCTGAGCTCCTACACGGCAACCATTGGCTGGAGTTGAGTCGTGGCGCCCCCTGCAGGCAGAGCACATGCTCTCTGAGTCACTAGAGACCCCTGCACGTGTGCTCCTTGGGGCTGTAACATTCGTGCTATGGGTCTGCTTCTCCTACAGGCACTGGCATTTATAACTTGAGCTACCCAACCTGGGTAAAGGGCCATCTGAGGGCATGTGCAGAGTGTAAAGGAATCTGTGAATGATTAATGAGTGCCTGGAATATTGATGTGAGGCCAGTGGACAGCACTCGGACTCTTCCTGGCTGTTAATGAGAGTAAACAACTTACATAATCTCTTAAAAAAAAAAAAAGACCTAATTAATTGCCATATTCTGCTCTTCCTGGAAATTTTAAACTTACATCAGAAGCATGGGAACCTATGGCTTAAACCCTTACCTTATGCTTGAGAATACCGTGGTTATCAAAGTAGAAAAGTGCCTGATTCTTTCCCAGGATAGTGGAGAATTTCACAGCTCCCTTATTCTTTCATGCTGTAGCAACACCAATTATCACCTGCTGGATTCTTCAAGCTGTATGTGTGTGTGTGTGTGTGTGTGTGTGTGTGTGTGTGTGTGTGTTTTGCCACCCAGAGCTTTCGGGAACAGGAAGTGGAGTTTTGCATTTTCTGTGACAGCAGTGTAAAAAATTGAACAGTCTCGTAACAGAGGTTATTCTTTTCCCCCTGAGAACAGCTCAGTCTCTCACTAGCTGGGATCTTGAGCAAATTATTTAACCTCCTCAGTTTTTGCCTCTCTACATCTGAGGGTAATGGTTTTATCTCACAATGTTTTTGTGAGGGTTAAATATAATGTTCTACGTGCAAGTGCCTGGCATGGAGCCTTCCGCTGAGAAGGTTCTAAAGAGAGCATTTCTGTTCAGGGCATTCACAAGAAAAGACCCTGAGCAGAGTGGGAACCCCGGGGGATGCTGACACAATGAACCCCCAAAAGCCCAGACTGAGAACAGTGGTCTGAAGGATGGGGATGTTCTGCCTGATTGAAGAAGCACAGACAGACTGGAGAGAGGGCAGCTGTGCATCTGCTGATGTGAGTTACCAGCCCGGGAGGTTTCTCTTCCTTTAAGAACCAGGTTTAAAGCATTGCTGCTCAAAGCAGTAATTTCCCCTGGGAACAAGTGAAGAAAAATTCTTTGGCCACAACTCTCTGACTCTGATTTCTATGTGCTTGCGGCCATTTCCCCGAGGGAGGTGGCCCAATCAGCTTGGGTTTTCTAAAATGGTCCAGATGCCTCCTTCCCCGGCAGTCATCAACCTTGACAAGTAACAAGTGTTTGGGGAGCACCTTCTCATGGCCAGGTGCTGCTTTAGGTTCCAGGATACAATGATGATCAAGACATGCCTTTGCCCTTAAATAGCTGACAGTCTAGTGGAGGAGATAAATAGGGAAACAGACAGTTAAATACAGCCTGATAAGTGGCACAGCTGGGGTTCACTCAGGATGCCGTGGAAGTTCATGGAAGGACAATTAAGTCAATTTGGGAAAATTCGGGAAGCCTTTCTGGAAGATGTAAGTTCAAGTTGAGACATGAAGGATACGTGGAGATAGCCAGGCCCGTTCAGGCAGAGGGAGAAGCTTGTGCAAAGGCCCCGGGGCAAGACAATATGGTGGGTTTAGAGCCCTGCTGGTGGTTTTCCTGACTGTGGGGCTGCTAGGGAGTCCCAAGGGACTGGTCAAGGGAGCAAGGCCCCATCGTGAAAAGCTTTGTTTGCCATACTAAGGACTTTGAACTTGATCCTTGAATTTTTCCAGCCATCCCAACATTTGGGGGCCCAGTCTGCATCTCTGAGATGGCTTCACATACCCAGAAGTGGCACATACATAGCTCCCCTTTTGAAATGCACAGTCACACTCTCTGTCACCTGGTCAGGGATGGCTGCATTCCTGATACAGAAAGAAGATGATCTAGGCACATACATTTCCCACTTTCAGGGGCAGGTCCCATTCACGTATGTTCCATGGTCAGAACAATGCACCCCAGATTTTGATTTGCACAAACTGGAATTTATATATACAGCATTAAACATTTACATAAAATTTATATACGAAGATTTATATACAGCCTGCTACTCTTGCTGTTATCACTGACCTACCTGTCCTCACATCTTTGGCTCTCAGGGGTTTAAAATATTGTAAGTGTTCATTCCATAGACCTCCGACTCAGGTTTGCAAAGTAAAGGGTAAGGCTCTTGTTTTTCCATAACTGAATTTGGGTTCTGTCTCCAGTTCCACACCTCTGTCCATGGAAACTCAATGGTAGTCATTCCAGGACAAACTCAACCAATTCAAGGTTTTCTCGATTCATTCACATTTCTCCCCTTTCTTCTTTCCTCCATGATTGAACCTAATTTCCAGGAGACTTGAGGGCTGTCCAGGCGTTGGAGTGGCGTTTGGTTCTAGGCCATGATGTCTTCTCTTCTACAGCTACCACTATGGCCTCACTCTCATTGGCCCTGATTGTCACTGCTCATCCTTGCCAGGCTCCTTTGGGATGTCTGAGCCTTCATCTTTTCCCTAGTGGTTGGTCCATAAAGGTCACTCTGAATCTCCACGAGCTGACCAGGGGCCACTAGGGCCCACCAGCCCTAAAAATTGCATGAGAAGCATTCAGTCTCTCGCCTTCCCATGTGGAGCCTGACGGGTCAGGCCCATTTCCCTAGACCCTGGAGTCAGTTCTCCATCCCTGTGGCTCCACGGAAGGATACAGGTGGAGAGTCCCAAGGCCCTGCTCAGCATGGAAGCTGTGATTCCTTCTGCTCTTGAACTTACGGTACTCCTCCATCCCTATAGACCTGACCTCAAAGGGGCAAGACAGGAGCCCCACCTCAGGACCACTTATAATTTCCCCCTTTTCTCACTTTAGGGGATTTTAATATAATATGAGTGGTGGTAAAACTGGCTCTAACCAATCATGAATTCTTCTTGCTTACTTTTTTGGAAGTAAACTTTCTGTGCTGGGTTTTTACGGGCTCTGCTTTGGAACTCCAGTATCCCTTTCTCTCAGGCTTTTGCCTCTGCCTTGGGTTCAAACATTCATTTTGAAACGTGAAAGCTGAGCATGGATTTATTTTTTTTTTTTCCCTTCTTTACCGTTGTGACAGCCTTCCTCAAAGGCATTTGGAATAGAACAGTCTCACCGTTGGTCAACAGAAGGTAGAGATAAAGGAGTAGCCAGCAAAACTCCCGTGGGTTTTACCTCCATAATAGAAGTATCCTTCCGCAGCAGGGTTACCCATCGTGTGTAATAAACAGGGAGCACTTGTCTGATTTGAGATCTGCAAGGGGACTACAGCAGGAAGAGGATGAGCTGAGTGCTGTCCGTGGTCTAGAACGCCAGGGGCAAAGGATCCACTTACTTTCTTCCCTACTAAAACCACTAAACATAAAATAAATAAGCAACAAAGATGTACTATATAGCATAGGGAATCATACCAATATCTTGCAATAACCTGTAATGGAACAAAATCTGCAAAAAAAACCCACAAAAAAAATCTGAATCACATTGCTGTGCATCGGAAACACAATATTGTAAATCAGCTACAATAAAAAAAAGAATAAAATCTCACACAAACGAAAGCAAGGCGTATCAGAAGGCAAGTGCACGACGGAAACGCTATGCTAGCAAAAACGTCCGCTGAAACCTCTATTTCTATCTCTTTCTCTGTCTATCTCTGCCTCCATCTCTGTTTCAACTCTTTACAAGCCTGTGCACCCAGGAGAATGTGATAGTTGCTGCTTACTGTACCCTCTAGAGGCAAAAGAATGGCCAACCCAGTTGTGTCCAGCGAACCCACTGCAGAGTTGGACCAAAGCACACCAGCTGCTTCCTGGTTGCTTTCTCAGCCTGACGTTTGGATCTGGGCGCGTTCTATCCACAGGGCTCTTAGGAACAGGATCCCAGCACACAGTGTAGAGAGGAAGTCTCTTGGTCCTCACTGCAGTGTGTTTGTGGATGTCTAATGGGTATCAGAGACTTCCTTTTCACTTGTTCTCCAAGGTTGGGCATGAGAGTTGTCAGTTTATTCGTTTGCTTGTTTCTTTTTAATGTTAAGTGGGAGAGTTGAGCCTTGATCAAAGAGAGCATAGGGTGGTCTCAAGTAGAAAAGTCCTTGGGTCAGCCTCAGAGGCTGAGCTCATTGTGAACCCCAACTCAAAGGATAACATTCTAGCTTTAAATGCAAAGTTTACCTTCAAGTGACTGGGTCATCCTTGATCCCTGGAGGTCTCTGTGGTGTTCTGGGCCAGAATGGGTGTCTTACATCACAAATCATGTTTATTGGTCTCTGGTGCTGGTGTGCTGTATAGAGTTAACCCAGAGGGCTTGGGGTGCTTCAACCCTGCACATTCCAAAGAAACGACTGGCCCTTGACCAGAGGGATCTTCTAAGTCCTCGGAGTATTCTGCTTGATAAGAGTGTTTTTGTGTACCTGGGGCCTTGGGCTACCCCAGATAGTTTATGGCTACAATGTGATTTATAATGAATGTGTGCCTTTGTTTGCCTGGGGACCTGGGCCATGCTGTATCAGTTTGACCTCTGGAAGTGCTGAAGACAGGGTAGCTAAGGTCAGTCATGTGGGTATTTCATGCCTAGGTGACTGACTCCCAAGAAAAACCTTGGACCTGAAAGCTCAGGTAAGCTTCCCTGGCTGGCAGTACTTCCCAGGTGCTATCACACATCATTACTGGGAGGATTACGTCCTGTCTGGGCTACTCTACTGAGAGAGGGCAGCTGGAAGGCCATGTCTGGTTTCTCCTGGACTCTGCCCTCTGTACCTCTTTCCTTTGCAAGTTTGAGTCTGTATCCTTTCACTGTCATAAACCATAACCATGAGTGTCAGAGCTTTCCTGAGTTCTGAGTCCTTCTGGTGAATCACTGAACCTGAGGATGGTCTTGGGAGCCCCTGACCCAACCGGGAACCTTTCATAGGGAGAGATGCCACTTCTTGCCAAATTTCAGAGGTTCCACGGCCCTTGCAAAATTTTTTCCAGTTGGCTTCAGGCTGGTTCTTCCTCACATGAACCCTTCTGGACAGTTAAATTTTCCTGCGATTCTGAGGTCCCTGACTCCTGGCCCTCTGACCCTTGTTGTTGAGTCATTCAACTTTGCAGTCGCAGATTGCTCTGACGTCCTCAGCCCCAATGACTCAACTTCCATTCACCTCAGCAATCCACGTCCACTGCCACCTCCTACACCTTGTTCATCACTTGGGACGGCTCAACCTACAAAACAATATGCTCAGAAATCTAGCATTATAACCTCTTTGGGCCAGATGTTTAAGAGCATGAGTTGTGGGGTTAGTCAAGTCCAGAGTGACTTAACTTCCTTGCGCTGTAGTTACTTTCCTGTAAAGTGAGAGAGGACCCAATGGAACCATACACGTAAAGCTCTGAGTTAATGCCTGGTGCATACATGCCTGGGCTTACAATAAGAGCTACTGTTGCCAGGCTTGTGATGGTTATTAGCTTTATGTGCCAGTTTGACTGGGCCATAGGATGCCCAGATATCTGCTTAAATATCACTTCTGCCTGTGAGGGCGTTCCCAGAAGAGACCAGCATTTGAATCTGTGGACTCAGTAAAGCAGGTGGCCCTCCTCGGTGTGGGTGGGCATCATCCAGTGCCCATGGGCATTGATTCACGGGCCGGAGTAGAAGAAAAGGGCAGAGGAAGGTAGCCTTTTTTCTCTCTGCCTGACTGCCTAAACTGAGACGTTGGTCTTCTCCTGGCAGTGGCCTTAGACTCACAATCCTGGCTCTACCAGTTCTCAGGCTTTCAGACTTGGAATGGCACTACAGCGCCATTTTCCTGGGGCTCCAGCTTGAAGTCGGCAGGTCACAGGACTTCTTAGCTTCCATAATTGCATGAGTCAGTTCCTTATAATGAGACTTATTATAAGGAATTGGTTCTGTTTCTCTAGAGGACCTTGACTAATACAAAGCCTTATGGCTACGTGCTGGATATATTTGACACCTGATTTTGCAGGCTGTCAGACCTCTCTTGGCCTTGCCCATCTCCCCTTCTTAGGCTAGATTTAATCACCCATGTCTTCGAGGGCCCTCTCATCCAATCCTTCCTCACCCTCAGCTCCTTGACCTCCTTCCACAGCTGCACCTCCATCCCCAGTGCTGTGTCAATCCAAATGCTTGTTTTCACTCTCCCTGGCCCGGGGCTGCTGGACAATACTTGGGAAAAAATCACATCACCATGCTGAAGTGGTTCCATTACACATTTATGAGCCTCTCAGCCTCTGCTGGGCTGCCACTGCTGCTTGCTTATCTTTCAATTATCTCTAGTTGACCTTCTCTTACTTTCTCTTCAGCGGCTGCCCCTGACCTCCACCCACTCCACCCAACGCACCGTCATCTCCTCATTCCCAGCTCATGGGGGAAGCTGGGGCTCTACAGAGATAATGGAGACCCTCAGAGACGATCTGTGTCATGTATGCCCCTTGGTCTCCTTAATTTGTCTGTATTTTTACCTATACTTGCTTCCTTCATGATTCTATTTGAAGGAGTTATTACTCATCGCCAAAGTTAACCTTTCTAGCAGTAACTGCTGACTCCTTTGCTTCCTGGTTTTTTCTCTAGAAAAAAATTTTTGTTTGTTTGTTTGTTTTTTGCGCGGTACGCAGGCCTCTCACTGTTGCGGCCTCTCTTGTTGCGGAGCACAGGCTCCGGACGCGCAGGCTCAGCGGCCATGGCTCACGGGCCCAGCCGCTCCGCGGCATGTGGGATCTTCCCGGACCAGGGCACGAACCCATGTCCCCTGCATCGGCAGGTGGACTCTCAACCACTGTGCCACCAGGGAAGCCCAATTTGTCTATATTTTAACCTATATTTGCTTCCTTCGTGATTCTATTTGAAGGAGTTATTACTCATTGCCAAAGTTAACCTTTCTAGCAGTAACTGCTGACTCCTTTGCTTCCTGGTTTTTTCTCTAGAAAAAATTTAATTCCCTCTCTCATATATCCTCCTTCTCGCTCTCTCTCTCGTTCTCTCTCTCTTTCTCCCCCCGCCCCCCAAACCCCAAACCCTTTTCTCCCTGATGTACAACTATGCCCACATTTCTCTGCCTCATCCTTTTCCCTTTTCTTTCTACACTGCTTATCTTTCAAGATCTGCCCCATGGGTCCCTATCTTCCCACTGCCTAAGTAGTTCCTACTCGCTCTGTCAAGTGGTCCTTGCCTTTGCTGCCCAGTGGAACCCTATGGGGGCCATAACTCATTCATTTTTAAATTTCTGGTTCCCAACAGACATCCTAGAACACTGCAAGAGGCCATTGGGCATCTGCTAGTGGAACCAGGAAGGATGATGTGCGGGTGGTCCAGAGAGAAAGGAAGAGTAGAAGCAGGGACACGACGGCACTCTGGCGGGAGAGCAGGACTTGGCATCTGTGTGTCACGTGAAGCAAGGACTGGAGTTGCTCACAAAATCTTCCCTGCTCCGGGTGTCAGGGACAGAATGCTGAGCTGGGCAGCGCCTGTGTCTGACATAATATGTTATACATTACGGTTTTATGCTCGTGTGCTGGGAAGGAGCAGACTTGGATTATCTCGCTGCCCCAGGAGATAGCCATGTAGTAAGCGGTAATGGGATCAATGTGCACGAACTGGAATTCTCTATCCCCTCCCAGGGAAAAGAGCAGTGGGAAGAATTCTCTCTCAGGGAGAAGGTGTGTGGGCCTCAACGTTGGGGATAAGAGAGACCTGTTAAATCAGGTGACGGCTTTGGGAGCTGCCAGAACAGAAGGTGGTGCCAGAGCCCCCCAGGCTGGACCACTTTTCCACCTGCCTCTCTGGCCAATTGTGCTAAGTGAGGTTCTCTTCTGGTGTAAGAGGGACGTTACCAGCCCTTTCTTCAGGGCACAAAGCTGCACAAAGCTTCTTTCCATTTTTCTTCCCATTTCTTTTTACTCACTGGCACTTCTGTGTCTTAGATATTTTGCCCACATTGCCGTTACAGCAACTTTCAACCATATAATGTCGTAGATATTTGGCATTGAGGATTTAACACTAGTGACTTCTACTTTAGGCATCGTATCCCAAAGAGCCATGGCATGCAGTAGTTTGTCATGTTGCTAACGTATGAGTCTGTACGACCTGCTCTGTGATGGCGGGGGCCGGAGTTAGTTAGCAAGTTAGTGAGTCTGGTCACCTGCCCAACCTATGCATTTCATTATTGGTTTTTTATTCATTCATTCGACAAATATTCTTTGAGTATCTAGTATATGCCAGCCCCTATGTTAGGATGCTAGGTTGGCTATAAAGTGGGCAATGAAAAGGTTCTAGGCTCCCGTGGACTATACCTTTGGGAGGAGGATGAGGGGAGGGAAGAAGAATAAACAAAACAATTAATTTCATGTGGTGATATGTTCTATGAAGAAAATAAAGCCGGGTGATGTGATGGAAAGTGAGAGAGAGAGGTGAGCATTGGAAAGGAGCCCTGCCCACTGCAGCGTTATTCACAGCAGTCAGAAGGCGGAAGCAACCCATGTGTACGTCAGTGGATGGATGGATAAACAAAATGTTGTGTATTCATAAAATGGAATATTATTCAGCCATAAAAAGGAATGGAATTGTGATACATGCTACGATGTGGATGAATCTTAAAAACATTATGAATAAGCCAACACAAATGAAATAAGCCAACACAAAAGGGTAAATATTGCATGATTCCATTTATATGAATACTTAGAAAAGGCAAATTCGTAGAGACAGAGAGTGGACTAGAGATTACCAGGGGCTGGGGGAAGGGGGAAGTGGGGAGTCATTTCTTGGTGGGTATAGAGTTTCTGTTTGGGGTGATGAAAAAGTTGTGGAAAGAGGCAGTGGTGGAGGTCACACAACACTGTGAATGTACTTCATGCCACTGATTTGTACACTTGAAAATGGCAAGTTTTGTATTACATATATTTTACCACAATTTAAAAAAAGAGGAAGGAGGGAGATTTGCAGTGAAGAGAAGAGCCGCCATGTGAAGATGGGGGGAGGGGACCATCCTGCTGGAGGACGCATCAAGGGCAAAGACGTCAAGGCAGGAAAGAGCTCGGATTGGTTTTGGTTCTCCATTGCTGTGTGCGTAGTAACGATCATGAAGTGTTAAAGATGTTTCTTTGTTAAAAAAAAAAAACAAGCTTCGGAAAGGAAGTTGATGGTCACTGCTGGCAGGGGTAGTGAAGAGGTTTAAAAGCAATGGTACGGGCGAGTTTGGGGATTCTCAGAGCTCTCCAAATGCCTTCCGCAGGAAGGCAGAGAGTCCTCTGCAGCTCTCGGTTTGCAGGTCCAGCCTCCCATCCAGCTGTGAGCATCTTGATGCTGCCCAAGGTTGTACTGTTTCAATTCTGTGCCTCCTCGCCTTGTATTTGGTGAGTGATGGGTGATTAAGTAGACAGCCTGGGAGTCACTTACATGTGGGGCTGTGTAGGCTAACATTGCTAAAGGAGCAAGCAGGAGAAGTGGATTCTTAGCCTCGTTCTGCCGTTAACTAGCTGTGTGTGTATAGATAAACGGCTTAGTCTATCTGGGCTTCAGATTCTTCCTCCATAAAATGCATGCTTCGGACAACATTAGAGAAAACAGATATACAATACACATACTCCTTTTCACACGTCCGACAGTAGGGCCACATGGTGACGTGTGGACACCCCAGGCCTGAGTGGCCCTCCTCCAAGCCAATATTCCTTACAATTTTTTTCAGTATTTACTTGCCTGGGGAGGTGGAAGAGTTTAAAAGCAACTGATTTTCTTTTTGTACTAATAAAAATTGTATTTATGAACTTACTTCAACAAGGCAAAGCAGAATCACTGAAAAATTGTTTGTGTGTGTGTGTTCTTGTTTCCTCTTTGGGTTTCTTTAGTCCACTTTAACGTGTATATAATAAAATAAATTTCTTCTTCTGAGAAAAAGGCACTATATCATGGGATATTTAGATTGAGATTTTAAGTTCACTGGGACTGCCTGAGAAAGTTGTAAGAGGTTTCAGTAGAGCTGGGCTTTTAAAATTTTCATGTCAAGGTGCTGTCTGCTTTGGTGGGAGTGGGACAAATCATATTTAACTGGTTGAGCTCAGTGATGTTTTAGTGTTCGTTTTGGATCAGCATTTCCCAACAGCTGCCCCAAAGGCCTGGAACTTCTGTAGCTGTCCAGGGCAGACATTGCTAATGGATCACAGCACTCCTTCCTGCAGAGCCCAGATGGGACTCCAGCTTTCTCGCCACCACTTCCAGTTACGCATTCTATTGGCCATCCTTGGGCTGGGTGGATGCTGTGATTCCTTCTGACCTCAGTGTTGTAGAGCTCTGTGATCTTAAATTTTGCATGATTTAAAAGTAATCACTGTTTGTCTGGGACCTAAGTAACTGACATGTAATTTTGTTTCAGACATTTTGATGTTTATGTAAATGTTTGTGTAGAAGAAAATGATGTTGGAAGCTAGAAAAATCCCTCCTAGACATCTTTCCTGGTTTTATAGCATTTAAAAGAAGTGACAATTGAAGGAAATTTTATGGAAATATTCTGGGCTACTGTCAACTAGTATGGAGAGCAACTGAAGACCTAGAATTCAGAGGGTGGTCCTAGAACCTGGACGGAAGAAAGACCTTGCTTTTCAGGAACCAAACAGCTTTAGCAATGGATTGAGGTAGGAAATGATCTGAGAAGATCTGTTGACAACTGCAAAGCCTTTATTTATGTGAACTACACCAAGCGCCAATCTAAATTAGGTTGAACTTTGAAATAGCCAGTGCTGTAGCAGAATAGCTTTTGCTCCCAAAGGCTGACAATGAGAGTATTTAAGGGAGATGAACACAAGCTTTAGAGATTAAAAAAACATGGTTTTGAATCCTGACTCCTGCAATTACTTGCTGTGGCACCTTGAAATAAGTAATTCATCATCTCTGAGTCTGTTTGCTTATCTGGGCAATGAAGATACTTAACTTTCGGCATGTGGTGAGGCTTAAGTAAGATATCAGTGGTGACACCTGCTGAGGCCCAGAGCAGGCATGGAAATACAGCCTGGGTGATTGCATCAAGCATGAGGAGTGCTTCACGGACACTTTCCAGTAAGGGGTCTGTGGTCGGAGCACTGATGAACTTGGAACCAGAAATTGGGTCTGTGGAGGAGAAACACGAATCAGCTGTACAACGCAACAGGAAAACAATATCAAGAGGCAAATCACAACTTAATCGAGGAAATGAAAATGGATACAACGGGTTTCTATCAAACGGGGCGGGGGGGGGAGGGGAAGATTATCCTACCGTTGGGATTATAAATCAGCATGGCCATTTGGAAAGGCAGTTTGAAAGTTTTGTCCAGTTACACTCAGCAGTGTACCCCTCCTCCCCTATATGATGGTTCTGCCCTACACAAACCACCAGAAGAGGAGGAAACCCTTGCCCTGGTTTATTTATTCTTTATAAGTTACAAAGTCCTGTCATATGACGTGTGCATTCATCTGTTTGTAATTTATTCCCTATTGGAGTGTAAGCTCGGTGAGGTCAGTGTCTTTGTCTCTCATGTTCATAAACATACCATCATGAAATGCAGAACATGAGTGTATAGAAAAGATTCTAGAAAGTTCTAGAGAGAGAAGCAAAAAGAAAACCTTTCATATGAATCATAACAGCAATTCAGAAAATCTGTTGTGTTTAAACATACGTAAATGATACCCTACTGTATGCATTATTCTGCAGCTTGCTTTTTCAGTCAGCATTTGGCTTGCAGGTCTAGCCATATAGGTACTTAGAGATCTACAGCTATTCTATTTAACTTCAGATTCTGTCATCACTGCTTTATTGCAGGGGTAGCAAACTCAACCTCTACAGAGGTTATGCAGGACACCTGAATGTGAGGCAGCCTTGGAGGAAGACGTGTTATAATCATGTCTTATGCCTGCCTAATTACATGGCCATATAAAACGTTGTATATGCCAACTAAAATCACCAAACAGAACATTTACCAACGTTATATTTTGCCTAGAACTAGCAGTTAGCGAACTTTGTCATTGTTTTCTCATACTCAATGTTATGGGTAATCTTTCGTGGGTAACCACTGGTATTTTAGGTTATTTCCTCTTTCCCTCCCAAATTAGGACTAACTTGGGTTACAAATTTGGGGATTAACTTGAGAACACAGGAGATAGGGAAAGGAAGATCGAAATGTCGGTTGCATTTTTTAAAGCTGATTGGAGAAAGTGATTTTAGATCTGTGGCCAAAGGCACTTATAGTGTCTCCTCTTGATTTTGACAGAATCACGGGCAGAGTCACAGTTCACCTGCACATTTCCACCTGAGGTTGGACTCCTACCACCTGGCAGGTAAGGAGACACGGTGCATACTTTTTATAGCTTATGAATTTGACCAGACAGGAGTAGGAGCTGAGCCAGGCAAGCTCAGTTCCCTCTTTCAGAAGCAAATATCAGATAAAGCACTACTCTTAGGCGAAGAAATTAGTAGAGGTGGAGACAAAAGCTAGGAGTGTTATCCTCACAGAAGTTCCTCTTCACTGAAAGCATGAGACTAGTAGGGAGGTTGATTCCCTTAAAAGATAACCAACATTTGGTCTCTGGAAACTTTCCTTCCTCCTCCTCTTTCTTCTCCTTTTCTCTCTTTCATGTAACACATTTAACTAGGACAACTCTTGATCTTGGTTTCTTTTCATTAATTTTTCCAGCTACATGGAGAAAACCTTTTCATTGCTAGCTTTTGGTATTTCTATGAGTCGTGGATTCTTTCTTCTGATACATCTTTTTTTTTTTTGCGGTACGTGGGCCTCTCACTGTTAAGGCCTCCCCTGTTGTGGAGCACAGGCTCCGGACGTGCAGGCTCAGCGGCCATGGCTCACGGGCCCAGCCGCTCCGCGGCATGTGGGATCTTCCCGGACCGGGGCGCGAACCCGTGTCCCCTGCATCGGCAGGCGGACTCTCAACCACTGCGCCACCAGGGAAGCCCTGATACATCTTTGATTACTGTTTTTATTCTATTAGTTTTGATCTGTTCTCTGATTCATTATCATTTCTCTTACAATTTTCAACTCTTTGTTTTAATATTATGTTGATTTCCGTAGGTTTTTTTCACTCCCTCTCATACCTTCATTTTCCTCCTAAAATTCATGTCTCCAGCCCAGACTTCTGTCCTAAGCTTCAGATACATATATCCAATTGTTGTCAAGTTCAATGTATCAAAAAGAAGTTCTTTTTTAAAATTATTATTTTTAAAATTTATTTTTAAAAATTGAAACATAGTTGATTTACAATATTGTGTTAATTTCAGGTATACAGCAAAATGATTTGGTTATACATATATATGTATATGTCTATATATTTTTTTCTATTATTTTTCATTATGGGTTATTACAAGATATTGAATATAGTTCCCTGTGCTGTACAGTAAATCCTTGTTGTTTATCTATTTTATATATAGGAGTGTGCATCTGTTAATCCCATACTCCCAATTTACCCCTCCCCCACATTTCCCTTTGGTAACCGTAAGTTTGTTTTCTATGCCTGTGACTCTGTTTCTGTTTTGTAAATAAGTTTATTTGTACTATTTTTTAGATTCCACATATAAGTGATATCATATGATATTTGCTTTTCCCTGCCTGACTGACTTCACTTAGTATGATAATCTCTGTGTCCATCCACATTGCTGCAAATGGTATTATTTCATTCTTTTTTTATGGCTGAGGGTTGTATATATATGTCTTACATCTTCTTTATCCATTCATCTGTCAATGGATACTTAGGTTGCTTCCGTGTCTTGGCTACTGCCAATAGTGCTGCTATGAATATTGGTGTGAGTGTATCTCAAAAAGAAGTTCTTATCTTCCTCTTAAAACTTGTTCCTTCTCCTGACTTACAGCCTATATACCCTTTAAACCACGTGGATTGAAAAATCATGTCTTCTTTTTAGGATTCATTGAGAAGATTAGATGAGATAATGCAAGTGGCTGCTGCTTAGCTGTCAAGACAAATGGGGACATAAAAGTCTTCTTGCAGAATGTGAGCCTGCATTAGACTGTAAAGCACAGCAGTTATCCTAGGACTCCTTCACTTCCTGTATTATGTTCAGAGCTTTCCTTTTGTTCTTGGTAGATTCCTAAGAAAGACTGAAAGGCAAGGAAAAGTTTTGAGTCCTTATATACGTCTTAAAACATCTGTATTGTTTCTCATATTCAATTTATGATTTAGATGGGTATAAAATTCCAGGCAGTAAGTTCTGGCAGTAAGTTTTCCCCCAGAATTCTGAAGGTTTTGCTCCATTATATTCCAGTGTCTGATGTTGCTTATAAGAGGCTTGTTGTGTTTCTGATTTCTTTTCCTTAGCATATAACCCATTATTTTTTCCTTTCTGGGTATTTTTATTTTTTAATTTATTTTTTAGTATAGTTATATACCAATTTTACTTAAAAAAAACAAGTCTGGGTGGGCAGGGGAGTTGCCACACAGGGTGGAAAGAAGCATAAGAGTAGATCAGGTGGTTTCAAAGATCCTCAGAGCAGTGCTCAGAAACTCTTTTCCAACCAGGTCCTCATTACCTCTGGGTATTTTTAGAACCCTTTCTTTATCCCTGGGGTTCTGAAATTTCAAAACAGTGTGCCTTATTTGGCTTTTTATTATTCATCTTGCAGAGTATTTTATGGGCCCCTTCAACCTGGATACTTATTGGCTTTCAGTTCTGAAAAGTACTTTCCTATTATTTCCTTTGATGATTTCCTTTTCTTTATTTCCCCTGTGGTTTGAAAGTCCAATTATTTAGATATTGTAATTTCTGAAAAAAAAACTCTTTTCCTTCCTCCACTCCCTTCTACCTCTTGATCTTTTGGTCCATTTCTGGACTGTTTCCCCAACTTTATATTCTATTATTGAATTTTTGTTATCAAATGTTTTGATTTTCAAAAGTTTTCTCTTTGTTTTTGAAATGACCATTTGGGTAGTGTGCTGTTATTTTTGTAATACGCAGTGTGTAGGGGCGGTATCTCCTTTCACTCCACTAAAGAGTCTATTTACTGATTTTTCTTCTACTCCTTTAGTCGTGTCTGAATCATCCAGGTTTCTTATTTATATTTATTTGTTTTGCTCTTTTTCTTTCAGAGGGCTTTCTCAAGTGTCTGGTTGTCCTTTGCTGGCCATGCCTTTTTAAGGTGGCAAAATATACTTAATGTAGGATTTACCATTTTAACTATTTTTTTTTCAGTATACAATTCAGCGGAATTAAGTAAATTTACATTGTTGGGCGACCATCCCTACTATCCATTTCCAGAACTTTTGCATCATCCCAAACTGAAACTACGTACCTATTAAAGCGTAACTCCCTATTTCCCCCTCCCCCAGCTCCTGGTAACCATTATTCGACTTTGTCTTTTGATGAATTTAACTATTCTAAGTACTTCAGGTGAGTGGAATCATACAATGTTTGTCCTTTTGTGTCTGGCTTATTTCACTTAACATAATGACTTTAAGGTTCATCCATGTTGTAGCAGGTGTCAGAATGTTATACCTCGTAAAGGCTGAATAATAACCCATTGCCTGTCTATACCACATTTTGTTTATCCATTCATCCGCTGATGGACACCTGGGTCGCTTCCATGTTTTCCTTCTGTGAATGACGCTGCTGTGAACATGGGTGTACATATATCTGTTTGAGTCCTTGCTTTCAATTCTTTTCATGTATTTTTGAAAGTGAGACAGTAAAAAATTATTAGAGACTCTGTGTGTACATGTGTGTGCTGCTCCCAGTGGATGAAAGGGTGTCAAAATCACTGTCTGTTAGTGGATCCCAGGAAGAGAATATCCGTTCAAAGGTGTATCTGTGCGAGACAGGCTTTCTCTACATAGGGCAGGAGTATTGGAACATTTACAACATACAACACAGCACTCCATGCCTACAACTTATGGCGTGAATGGTGTGTGGGCGACATTCTTTCTCACCTTCCAGGTGTAATTTCCCTATACTTTGGTATTTCTTTGATACTTGTGACTGTGATTTGGGAGGCCAGGGATGGGATGCGGAGGGAGAGAGATGTACAATTATATGTTTGTGCTCAAGTTGCCTGGATTCTTGGAAGTTCCTCTAATATATATATTTTCAGTCAGCCCTGGAAGTAGAGATCATATTTTATGAGCACCAGCTACTTAAATAACTGTGTAGATAGTTCAGGATTAAGCAAATGTTAGCTCCATCTTGGAATGTAATGAAGGTGCTTACAGGGAACAGAGTGGAGGTGGTCTCCAGGAGGCTGGGATTCTGGCTCAGGTCCAGCCTCCACCCCTGTGGTCTGTTTTCAGAGGCTCTGCTCTGGCCTTTGCAGCCAGCAAGCTCTCCAGTCCAGTAGGTTTCCTATGAAAAAATTCACTTTTGAATTTTTATTTAAGTGGTCTTTTTTTAAAGTAAGAATAACTTCATTGGAGCCTTTCTCACAGACAGGGTCATGATATCGTTACCTCGATGCCTGCTTTTGAGCAGAGCACAAGGATGAGGACAGGAGGGGTAGGGGGCACAGCCTGAGCAGCTGGTGCTTGTTTCAGCCTCTTCCTGGGCCGCTTCAGAGCCGTCACAGAATAGGGATGCGGCATCACCACTCCCTGCACAGCCCCGGTGCGAGGCTTGAGGTGTGATGTGCGGATATGGTGGTGTGTTTGCACTGGCTTTTATTTGTTTATTTATGTAAAATTTTTTTCTTTTTTTAAAAATAGATTTATTTATTTATTGTCTGTGTTGGATCTTCCATGGCTGTGCGTGGGCTTCTCTAGCTGCCGAGGGCTGCTCATTGCGGTGGCTTCTCTTGTTGCGGAGCACGGGCTCTAGGCGCTCAGGCTTCAGTAGTTGTGGCACGTGGGCTCAGTAGTTGTGGCTCGTGGGCTCTAGAGCACGGACTCAGTCGTTGCTCTGCGCATGTGGGATCTTTCCGGACCAGGGCTCAAACCCATGTCCCCTGCATCGGCAGGCGGATTCTTAACCACTGCGCGCCACCAGAGAAGCCCCTGCGATGACTTTTAAATGATGCTCTTTCTAATCTCACTTTTCTGCTGCTGGGGAGTGTATGTGAAATCAGTGCATGTCTACTTCAGTTTTGCTCCCATTGATGTTATCGGTATTCATTTATTTACTTCACACCTTTTTAGATGGATGATGTAAGATTTGTCAGTTTCTTTCTTGACGTCTTGCACTTTTGTCAGCAGAACGCCATCTGCCATCATTCCATAGTGGTGCTTGGGGACGTATTTCAGAAACTGGTTGATGTCCTGTGAATCAGATTTGCACAAGCCTCTTCAGTTTCTGCTAATGAGTGGAAGATGGCTCCCAGGGCCTGCTCTCACGGACAGCGATGGTTAAACCTCCAGAGGTCTGATAGCCTAATGTGGACACAGGTGGAAGCAAACTCTGCAGACAGGCAGGAGAACTTTTGACAGTGTCTGTGCTTCCTTCATCCTTTGGAACCAACCAGAAATCTGACATTTCCTCCAGGAAATGTCAAATATTTCCCCATCAGGTGCTTCTTCACAATTCTTTCTTTTTCACTGCATTTTATTTTTCACTCAGATAAAATTTACCAACAGTGAATGCACAGATCTTAGCCTCATACTCTGATGGGTTTTGACAACTGTATCTCCTCATGTAACTCAAACCCCAGCAAGACAGAGAACATCTCCTTCACGCCAGCGAGTTCTTTGTGTCCCACCCAGTCAATCCGTGCCTCACAGCCATCACCGCTCTGATTTCTGTCACCAGAGATCCGTGTTACTGGGTCTAGAGTTTCACATAAATGCAGCCGGCCATTGTAATCCTGCACTGACCATCCCTCTGTGTCTGGCTTCTTTTGCTCACCCATGTAATTGCGTATATTAGCAGTTTGTTCTCTTTATCGCTGAGCCCTTGTCCACAGTATTTTTTATCGTGAGATATACTACTTAAAAGGAAAACCCTTTCTCTACCCACAGAATAGTTCTGCCACCAAATGGCTGGGTTCTCCCCTACCATTAAACAGTTCTGACACCAGCTACCCAGACTCAGCACTGACTCTGTAAGGACCCAGTCCCACGAGACTGTCCCCCATGTCAGACACCAATTGCACTCGTGCTGCTGATCAACCATGTATAAGTCAGGGGTTCCCACGACCCTCTCCTCAGGTTTGATAATTTGCTAGAATGGATAACAGAACTCAGGGAGACACTTATTTACATTCACCAGTTTATTATAAAGGATATGATAAAGGGCACCGAGGAACAGAAAACATCCTGCTAAGTGAAAGAAGCCAGGCACGAATGGCCACGTAACGGATGACTCGATCTGCATGAAATATTGGGAATAGGCAAATCTCTGCAGAGAGAAGGCAGCGTAGAGGCTGCAGGGACTTGGGGGAGGGGAGAATGGGGCATGACGGCTTAATGAGTGGGGTTTCTGGACAGTGCGGATAATTAATTGTTCAGTACTGTGAGTGTACTAAATGCCACTGAACTGTATGTATACTTTAAAATGGTTAAAATGGCGAAATTATGCCGTGTGCATTTTACCACACACACACAAAATATCCACCCCATTGCATAGGCGGGAAAACTGAGTCTCAGATATGCAAAGGCTTAATCCAGGTTCACACACAGAGAGAGCATCAGAGCTAGGGATTAATCCATCTGATGACGCCAGCTGTGCGCTAAGTGCCGAGAATACAGAAAATATAGAAGTGAAGGGCGCAGACCTCTCCCTTTGCCTCCCCACTGAGCCTCCTTTCCTGGCCTTTACTGGTTTTCCCCTCTGCTTGGACTGGGCTGGCAGGTGCAGGGCGAGCTCTGCACCTGTGAGCCACACCATCGCCACTGCGTTCCTGGTGACAAGGCGCTCAGGCTGGTCGACTCCAGGCTGAGCTGGCGTGGTGGCACCAGGCACACGGAGACTCAGCCTGCTCTGGGCTTTGGCCCCAACCCTTCCGGATGGGACACAGCTCTGCCACGCCCTCCAGCCCCTATCCCTCCTCTGCCAGCTGGAAGGCTCTCTCCTGTCAGCAGGTGGTCACCCTGGAAGTCTTTGTTCTACTAATCCTAATTCTCTTGTAGGAACGGAAAGGCTGCCTCTGAAATTAGGCCGCCTGCCGTGAGAGAAAGTTGGGTGGGCGTTTGCTCAGCAGCAGACACCCACTGCTCAGTGCTTCTGTCCTGAAAGCTTTTCTGTCCTCTCATAGCTTTTGGGCTCAGTGACTTAATCCTTCGGGATTTTTGTCCCCGGTACCCTTAACTCCCGGAGCCTTGTGAGGCTATAAATCACTGAGAATCCTGCAGAAAGGAAGCAGAAGGGCAGAGTGCGAAGTTGAAATAACTAAGTCTTTATCACCAAGTCCCACCTGCCATTCCGTCCCAACTCTTTTCCATCTTATTCCGTCTGAATTTTCCTGCATATGTATCACCTCCCTTCCAGTCTGTCCTCTGGGCCTGTGAAGTTGTCCCCAAGGGCTGGACTCAGCATAAGAAGGGAGGAGTTGGGATTTATCTACAAGGGACCACTCTGCCTTTGAAGGTCAAGAGTCTTCCAACTGGGACAAAGAGGCAGGGGCTTGGAGAAGGGTCCCCCTCTGTGCTTGGGCCCTTGGTTCCCTCTCCCAGACAGGCAGGGTCCCATCCACGTTCCTTGATGCCACGTTCATCTTTGTCCCACATACACTCAGAAAAGGAGGAATCTTCCTGCAGTGTAGACTCACTCCCCAAGAGGAGACCCAGTGGGCAAGACGCTTTATAGCTCGACGTCTAGATATCAGAGAGGAGCTGGACGTGTCTTCCTTTGTTCCGATAAACCGGAAAGCTCTGATGAGACAAGATAATAAGCTCGTGGAGTCTATCAGGAGGAGAAGCGTGAGACTGTCCTGGTGTCATAGACTCACGCAGAGACCAAACCTGATAGACTGTGCGTGAAAATGTCCAAGGCAGTCCCAGCCTTTAGTTCATACCCAGCGATATTGGTCCCTTTGTTTATTTCCCGATGGATGTATGGATTTTTATCAATGCTAAGTAGACAGAAGCTGGCTCTGTCCCGGGGGAAATCCCATGGATAAATTGATTTCCTCCTGACCCAGAAAGAGGGACGTTCTGGGTGCAGCAGTTTGTACCTCTTAATTTCCCTGCTCCTGGAGGCCAAAGATCCAGTGAGTCCTTTCTGAAGGTGACTTCTTTGCTCTTACTCAAAATGCCCAAGCCACACAGGCTCCTCTCACATTTCTAAGTGAGGGGTAAGCTGCTCTGAGTACGAGCCCAGGCACCCCTCGCCGCACATGAAAATTTGATCCGTGCACTAAAGACTGTCTTGCTTAATGCAGTCGGGCCCTTTGTCCGCAAGAGCTAATACCCTTTGGGGAAATGCTGTGACTTGTCAGGGAAGGAGAGGGTAGAGAGGGAATGCGGACCTCTGCCATCCAACCTCCTTTCTCCAGCCACTTAATAACTTGGCTAAAAGCCACAATCATTACAGAGCCATCAGCCAGGCTCCAGCCCCTCGCTGCCTTCCCAAGCAATCAACAGGATTTAGGGAGCCACCAGTTGGAATTTATGTCACTTAAAAAGTGTGGTTTCTTAGACCAGTCCTACAGAGACCGATTACAGAGACCTGGGCACTTTGATTAGCTTCCGTTTGGAGACCGGGAGGCTGTGGATGGAGCCAGCTGTTAGGCCTTCCAAGTGCGTACCTAGAAAAAGTAGGCACCTAGCACACGGCCCGCTCATCTCCACGTTGTCCTCACTAAACGTGACTCTTCTGTCATTTCATAGCACTTTTTGTTTGATGGAGCTGTGATTGAGAGGAAGGAGAGCCGTCGGAGCCTCTTAAATGTTGCCAAACTTTTTACATTCATTATTTTTATAACAACTTCATGAAGTAGTTATGATTATGCCTCATTTTGCACACGAGGAAAATGAGGCAAGGCCACCTTCTGCCTCAACGGGAGTTGAGAGTAAGCCCCATGCGTGCGGCATCTAGGATCTCACCTTCCCAGGAGACCTATCAACCATCGACAGGGCCTGGGGAGGAGGCTTCAGATTCTGGAGTAAGACCTAGCTTCCCCAAACCTCCTCCTGTCCGATGACAGAACCCAGAGTTAGCCCCTGACACCCAAACTTTTCTGGGTTTCAACACTTTTGGCCCCGCTACTACTGTCTTGAGTCCTTCACACTAATCTCATGTCTTCCTTTTCTCTGTTCATGTCCACCATATACAAAGCCCCAGATTCCCAGATCTTACCTCTGGCTCGTGGAATCCCTAGAGTGGTCCCACATCGCTGTTGTATTGCGATTGTATCTCGCACCCCTCCCCGACTCATGGAAACTGTCTCCTGTAACTTCGGAATTCCAGGTTCATCTCAGCAAAATCCTCTATATCCTCAGCATCTCGTCTGGGTCAGAGGGGTCCCCTCATTCTTCTTGCTCTAATGGGAACCTGGCTCTCGCTGAGGCCAGTTCCCTTTGCAGCTCTCTCACTGATGACTGTGTCTCTCCCGTCCTTCTCCCTTGAACCTCTGGGCCTCCTGGTTTCTCGTGTCTGATTCCAGACCAGCCTTCCTTCCACAGTCACTAAGACCCTCGTTTTATTCTCCTGCTGTCAGGCTACATCAGTCCCGACCCTTTAGTGCTACTTTTCCTCTGCTAGCTCCTCTGGTCTTGCCTCTCTTTTCTTGACAGTTTTGTGTCCTGGGTGGCTATTTCACTCTCTCTGACACCAGTCCCATCTTAATTCTTGGTGATTTCCACATACTTTCCAGTAGTTCTCTTAGTTCTTAAATTCCCCTCCTCCTCCAAGCTTATATTCCACTCTCCTTTGGCAGTTGACCCTCATGGCCTTGTCATGACCAATCATTGCCACGTTCCATAATCTCTGCTTCATACAGCTCTCTCTGACCACCACCTGTTTTTCAACCCACTCCATCTAAATAGTATCTGATTCTGGCGATCGTTCAGTCTCACAGGGACGCTCAGTCCATTGATCCCACCACTTTTCCCCTGCTCATACCCTTTGGATGTTACTGCTTCCCTCCCATCTGGTTTAAATTCCACGGTTGAACATTTTGTTTACTCCCTTGCATGTGCCCTTGACAACCTTGTCATTTTTACTTTGTGTTACTGTCCCTGCTCTATGCCTGCACCCGTCAGCTGACCATGACTGCTAGATAAAACCACAGTCACAGCGAAGCTGAATCTCTTCTGTTTTCATGCATAACTGCGAGCTTAGGGCCGCCAGCAGTCCCATCACATTTCCCTGGCCACTCACTCGCCTTCTCTCCAAGATTCTATTTTACGCCTTCTCTTACCTCGAAATCTCCCAAACTTTCTCACCTATCCACACTCTCAGACAGGACCTTGCTTCCTCTCTCACTGGGAAAATAAAGCAATAGGCAGAGGGTTTTGTCATGCTCCCACCACCAAATCTACTCACTCCCCAGCATCCGTACCGTATGCTCTGCCTTCTTGCCCGTGTGTATAGAGGACCTGCCCGTGAGCCCACGCATGCCAATCATGCCCTCGCACATTCATCCTGTCCCTTCCCCACTACTCTGTGACATCACACCGGCAACCTGGCCCCTCTCTTTCCAGCCTCACTCTCCCCGCTTTCTACTGGATCATTTTCATTAGTAGACAAACCTACTGTAATTTGTTCTATCTTAATGAGAAAGCCTCCTGTTGACCCCATGTTCCCTACCAGCTACCACCTATTTTCTCTGTTCCCTTTTGGGTTTAGCAATAACCTTGACCAGAACATTTTTGTTGGAATGATTGGGGCAAAGCCTAATTGGAGTGGGTTTAAGAGAGAAAAGGAGAAGAGGTGTTGGAGCCAGTGAGTCTAGACTATTCTTTCAAGGAGTTTCCTGCAAAGGGGAGCAGCAGACCTCTCTTATACCAGCAGTCAAAGTTAGTTGAAATTTAGTGAGTTAAAGTTACAGGAAACGAAGCCAGGAAAGTAGGTTAACACCGATCTGATGCTCGCTAGAAGCCAGGCATGTTCACAGGACCGAGTGGCAGATGACTGTAGAGAAATACAGAAGTTTGTCCCTTGTCTCGAAGAGCTCTGGCCGAGCAGGAGAGAGAGACTGGGCGGGCTGGGGACTTGATGGCTGCTAACAACCAGACAGGGGCCTTGCTCTGTCTTTATCGGCCCGAGGACCTCAATTTGCAGACACTTGACTCTTTCAACTCTCACCCTGTTTCCTTCTTAACCTCACCTGAGCTGGACCACATCATGTCAGACAGACCATGTGTGGGACTCACCTAAGGGCAGACCTGGCCCTGTGTGAGACGCAACAGCCTCCTTGCTCCAGCTCTTAGGGCTCCAGCTCTTAGGGTGTTGGATTCTTATGGTGCGATTGGCTGCACTGGTCTCCTGGTGCTGTCTCATGGGAGGCCAACCAACCAACTCCAGCCGCCCTCTGAGGCTGTTAAGAATATCTTTCTCCATCCAAGGAATGGGACCAGCTCTCTATACCTGTCAGTCTCAACCCCACACCTGTTGCAACACAGACAGATGCTATCGACACACCTGTGCCCACCCTACATCCTGGCTTTAACTGCCCAACTTCCTCGCTCCCTTCAAAAGCATATCGGAATACAAGTGACTGGGCGTAATAACAAAGTTATTCCAAGGAGAACTGTGGTGCTGCTCTGATTAGTTTTAAAAGTAAAGTACTTGTAAGCACTGATTCTCTAACCGCCATTAGTAACTTATTAGTAGCATCCGACATTACAAGGAGTCAGGACCATCCCTGCAGTTGAAAAGTGCAATTGCACAGGCAGCTGAGTGCGAGCAGGGCCCAGGCGGGTTGCTCGAGTGGGTGCAAGGGCTGGCCGAGGACTGTGGCAAACTTGAGAGCCTGTGTCCGTCAGCAGGGGCAGAAGACCGCTCTCCTCCAGTCTGTCGCTGCAGCTCAGATAGGACCCATCTTCTACGTCTTCAAGAGAACCTGGGAGTTCACATTTTAAGGGGAACCTTCTGGTTTTTAAATACTGAAATGTAATTCAAAACCTCCAGAAACACCGTACATGACAAACAAAACACAACTGCGAGATGAGTTTGATCCGTGGGCAGGTATCCTGCTCTCCTGCTCTCCTACGTCTGGGTCTGTGTGTTCCCAGCTTGGCCTCCTTGCTGTCTCTCCAGCTCTTTGTCGGTCTGAGACCTCGCACAGCTGCCCTCGCAGGCCCATATTTCAGCGCCGTGCCCTGGAAACCGGGCGTCAGCCCTGCTGTCAGAGGAGGGGCTCCTACGTCGCCGGAAGCAGAGGGACACGGGGGGAGAGTGAAGGTGGTGCTTTTCATAACACCCTCCTGCACCACTTGCCCCATGAGGGACGTGGTGGAAGGCTGGATCACGGTGACATCTCCAGAGCGCTGAGAGACCAACTGGGGAACCGCCGGCTCAGTTCTGCCATGAGCTTCAGGATATCCTGTGATCTGAGTGCCAGCTGATGGAGGCACCTGTGTCAGCATAACAGCCTCTGCAGGTGCGGGGACACCAGCTGGTGTGGCCTGGGGCTCCATGCTGCTGGGGCGGCCAGCTGGCCCAGGAGGCAGGGAGTCCAGTGGCCAGGGCCTCAAGATGCATCTCCAAGGCCAGCTGCACTTCACCTGGAGTCACAGGGACACAGAATGGGGCCAGAGGGGCTCCGGAGAGGGTGGCTCACCTCCCCCTACACCTCCACCACTGTCCTGCCGCCACCAACCGACACATCAGCTGGGACCGAGCGGGCACTGGGGTTTGCTTTTATTTGTGGGGGAGACTGTTTCCGGTTGGGGGGCAGGTCTGCACATCAGACTGCTCTTCTCTTTTAAAGAAAGAGAAAACAGTAAGGCGTTGATGAGTTTGCTGAGAAACGGAATCTCTGGTCCCTAAATGGGAACTCCACGAGCTCGGGGAAAATTCCCTGTGAAATCACGAGGTTCAGCACAGTGGCTGGCCCATAGCTCAAGAAATATTGTTGAATGGACAAAAGAAAGAAAGGAAGGGAGGGAGGAAGGAGGGAAGGGAGGAAGGAAAAGAAAGAAAGGAAAGAAGAGAGGGAAAGGGCGAGGGAGGGAAGCAGGGTAGGGGTGGGGTCTGTGGGCGTTGACCCCAGATGTGAAGCCCTGTGGAACGTATGATAAAGACTGTTTTGTTTCGAGAGGGGGGCTGCTGAATACCAGCTCAGGCCATTCTCCTATACCAGCGACGCAGAGAAAGGGGGAAGGGAAAGCCTGCGCAGAATTATGTATATATTTTTACTGCTGGGCAATTAGGCAGTTCCCTTTCGGTTAAAATCCATAGTTTCCCTCCCATCTGGAAAGAAGTGGTTTTAGTAATGTGGCAGTTTCGATTTTGAGCCAGAGAAGTCATTTAGGAACAGAAACATGAAACACTTCTTTAAGAATGACCATACCATTTCAAGCCCCAAATGATCATATTAAGGGTTTAGTTAATATTACACCTGCTCTGAAAAGGGGAGAAAAAGGCAGAACGACTTGTCACGCAGTCCTGCTGAGTGGCCACCCAGTGGGTGCTGTGAGGTCGGCTTTCTCTTCAAGGCGGTGGGCGCTGGTTCCTGAGCGTTGCCGCAGCTCCCCGCAACATGGATGTTTCTGGAGCTGAATGAATAGAGGGCCTGCGTTTCTCTGGCTCCTGAACTCAAAGCACAGACCGGGTTCTCTCCACTTCATCTCACTCGTGGGTACCACACCTCCAGAAGCAGTAATGGCGCCATTTATTAGCAAGCTTCCATCTAGAGGAGGGACTGCCATTTTGTACTGGGAAGGAGAGTATTATACTCTTTTCTTCTCATGCAAAGCCCTCAGCGATTTACTCCTTCTCTTCATCCAGTGGATGCTGTGGGGTTATCTTCCACTTGCCCCCAAAGCAGTCCTCCAGGCAAACCACAATGAACCTAAGGGCTGCTGTAGGAGAGAACTGTTTTCTCCCTCTTCTCATTGGAAGCACACTTCCAGCCTTCTCTCCAACCTCCTTGCTGTTTCTTCTCTGCGGAGGAAGAGCGACATACCCAAACACTAACAATGGAGAAAGTCTGCCTGTGTAGTTCAGTCTCCTTCTTGCTTCTCTCTTGGATCCTGGCTTGTGTCCTTCCTTTTCTCCTCCATGCCCTGCCACCCTCCGCAGTGTGTGATGGGAAGAGTGGGGGAGAAGGAGACCTAAAGTTAAACTGGAAGGTACTTTCCCTGGGGGCGGGGTAATTATTATGGATTAAGGACGGTGTGAGTCACTACTAATAGAGTTAATGTCGTGGTTCGCATCTGAATTTGTCTCAGTTGATTCAGACTTTGAAGGAGAGGGGAACACAACATTTCAGAATCAGAAGGAGAAAAGGGAAGCGATAGAGTCAAAGAAAGTATGGACAAGAGATTAGAAGGAGAACCAGGAGAAGCTGCTTGAACTAGTCTGTGTGGACAGTAGGAGAGCACGCCGCCTGAGGGATCGTGGAGGGGTTCTTGGTAAATATGGAGGCACCATTTGTCTTTTTTTTTCTTTCAATCAACAATTTGTATTTATTTATTTATTTTTGGCATGCGGGATCTCAGTTCTCTGACCAGGGATCATACCAGGGTCCCCTGCAGTGGAAGCGCTGAGTCCCAGTCACTGGACCACCAGGGAAATCCCCACCATTTGTCTTTTGCATCACTGAGATCGCTGGACTGGGTACGCATGTTGATTGTTGAAGACTCCTCCCCAGACTTCATTTCTCTCTGACCTTCCTTCCTCCCTGCTCACCCTTTACTCTTAGGCTATACCCTTAAATAGTTGGTTCTCAGTAAATGGGGACACTCAAGGCTTCTAAGTAAAAATTTCAGGGAATGTCTATTTTCCTTCATTAGCTGCAAAATAAACACATTTTCATGGTCCTGCAGTTCAGGGGCTGCTGGGCTGGTGTTTACACATGTGGTGAGCAATGCTTCCCTTGCTCTCCCTCTGAATGCACTCCACCACCCTGTCTCTAGCCAGTCAGGGTGCATTGGAAATACCTGCAGAGCTTTCAGAAGCTACAGATGCTTTGGGCCCCGCCCCAGTACATCTAAATCAGAATCTCCGGTGGTGGAGCATTGCAGGCATGGACATTTTCTAAAAGCTTCCCAGGATTTTCTGATGGATATCAGGACTGTGAACTACTGATCTAGGCAGACACAAGCCCCCTGAGCCATTAACCTTCACCAAGTTAAATAACCAGTCCTCCCTAAATGGAAAATTCCTGCAAATCTGGAGACGTTGTCAGTAGTGTTAGAGACAGTGATTTCTTTTTCTATCCCAGAGTCTTCCAGCTGTAGGATAAGCTGAAGTAACCTTTATCAGAGTGGACGAACTCAGGGAGGGCTGAGGCAGTGATGTCTGGGCTTGTCTTCTGGGCCCCCTTGACCTCTGGCTGCTTGGGCAGCTCATCCTCTCTAAAGAGGGCAGTGTTGCTACCTAGAATCAGGATGGGAATTCCAGCCAATCTTGGGCAGTGAAGTCCCAGGGGAACGGCTTCTGCCATGCGCACACCACTGTGAAGATCCCTCTGGGCCAATACTTCACATCTGCCTGCATTTGCTCTCACATACTTTAGACCCCGTCTTCACCTGGAGAGAGGTCAAAAGTGACATGCTGGGTACTGTGAATCTGCTTCAGTCATGGTGGGTTAAGTTTCACTGGGAGAAGATTTCCGGGTTCAGCACCGTCCTTGATAACCTAACCAATTCTAAGCCCCAATGAATCAAAGACTTGTTAAGCTCTGCCAATGGGCTCGGCCCCCACCCGTGCCCTTCAGTCACTCAAAGTCAAGGTTCAGACATTTGTCTTTATTCCTTCTGTTCAGATAGGACATTCCCCACTCTCCAGTCTTGCGGGCACCTGTCCAGGTGAGCACTGGAGCCCACAGGTAGGGTTGTTAAGGCTTCCTAGGCAAGAGGGCAAGCTCACCTTTTCTCCTGAGCTACACCAGCCTTTTCACCCACAAGAGTTGCCAGTTTTCTGCTTTTACAGTAACCAAATGAACTTGTCCTATGCTCAAGACAAGTTGTAATTCATCAAATCCACTCATACTCTTTTCCCATTGCTTTTTACTCAGACAAAGACTGCGGCAGAGAGGTTATTAAATGCTTTTCTAGGGGTGAAATACATAGAAAGGCTGTGTGATTCCGTGATGCACTCCAAGAATATAAGTAAATTTGCTCTGCTTGATCTCACTGTTATGAAGCCACATTTGCCACTCTTTATATTACACAAAAAATATATTCAGCACACACCGCCGCTAATAGTCGCTGCTGCTCCCAACAGTAGGGACTGGGCTTCCTGCTTTAGCTCATATTTTTCTGAGTAAGAGGAAATGTCTGGACAAGTTTCTGCCTCTTCCTCCTGTGTCTGGAATTTTAACCACATCTGCAGAAAGTTTTTCAGTGTTTCTCCCCCAGAGTTCAGCGTTTCTACTGGGCCATCATATTTTTCCACATTTGATGGTACAGGAAGTCCCACTTTTAGATACAATGCAGATGTGGAAACTGTGTCTTAGAAGCAACTTGCTTTCAGGTAAAATTATAATGGCGTGTTTGACGATTTTGGCTTTGTTTATCTGGACATTGAAGAAATAATCATAATGGCTTTTGTTTATTGAGCACCTAATACGTGCTAGGTTCTGTGCAAGACCCCTCACTGCATTAGTTCATGGAATTCTCACGATAAACTTGCAAGAGGAACACTATGATCTCAACTTACAGATGCTAAGTCAATGTTAAGAGGGATCAGGTTTCACGCTCAAGATCAGACTTGAAACTAACTCAATCAATTTATGAACTCATTTGATTGAAAAGTTCATGTGGAAAAAATAAAACACATAAGAATAGCCAGGACAAATCTGAAAAAAAAAACACATGACCGTAGAGGGGCTCTACCACGTGTCTGGTGTATATCATCAGTAAGAGGAATATTGACTAATACTTTGAAATGTTACCTCACCACCAATAGCAATGGAAAAGGGAGCACGTCTCTTCCCATCTCTGAATTTCAGTTGTGTCATCTCTAAAATGAGAGGGTTAGAATTAATCCAGTCCAAGGGTCCTCACAGCATTCCATGCCTCTGTTCCCACTTCAAGGCCTGCCGCAGGAGGGCAGAAACCCAGCTCGAGGTAAAGGGGCCGGATTCCAAAGTTGTCCATTGGGTGTAACCACCTATTAGGTCTCCCTCCACAACAGGCTGACTCTTCTGTGGCTGGATCTCCACTTCCATTGCTTGGTCTTCCTGTCTGTTCAAGAACCAACACTCTACTGCTTTCATTATTTTCATTATTGAGGCTTTTTTTTTCTTTTTTTGTACCTGGTCATGTTTTGCTTTTTTAGAGTTGTCCTTGCTATTCTCATATGTTTTATTTTTCCACATGAACTTTTCAGGCAAATGAGTTATGTCCCCAAATGTCAGTAGTGGCAAGGCTGAGAAACCCTGTGCTAGACAAGGAGAGTGGAGGGATGGGAAGAAGAGTTTAGGAGAGAAGAGAGGGAGGAGAGCAGAAGAGAGAGAAACGCAGTGGGAAGCAGGGGCCCCCCTGGCCCCTAAAGTGGGGGGTGGCTTTGAGAGAAAGAATATCTTCTCCTGCTAGGAAATGCACTTTCCTTTATTCCAATTATATTTCTGATAAGAGAGGACTTCTGTCTTGACTAAGAAATGATGGAAAATAAATCTTCCGCTTACAAACTTATTCATCTGAGGGGATGGGGAGAATGTTCCACAGACTAGCTTATGGCTCCAAACATTTCAAGTCTTGTTTTTCCTCCACTGTCTTTGTACTTTGTCTGTTGTGAGATGCAGGGCATGTTCATATGGTGGCATAATTCTAGCCCTGCACCCCATTGTACAAAGTCAGGACCTGGGTGATGCCAAGTGGACAACAGGGAAGCCGTTCCCGTGTCAGGATGGCTAGCAGCAACTTTACTGTGTATGGAAGTGATTGTAAACCACACACTTATATCCCACAAAACCCCAAATGTAGTCCCAACTCAACTTACCCTTAATTGTCTCCCCACTTGTACTCATGGCCATCCCAGTGTCACCAGATATGAGAGGAGTTGTGGAGAAGTCAGGGTAGAAAGAAACAGTGGTGTTAACCAACGGAGCTAAAAATATTTGACTTTTGCAAATTTCACGATGACAAGCGACTATGTAAAAATATCACTAGGTTCCTCCCAGGAACTTAGAAGGGGCCTGTGGGTGAGGGACAGGTGAGGGACCTTGGAGCTTAAAATTAGTTAGCATCACAGTAAATACACAGAGACTACCTTGGAGGTAGTCTCTCCTACCCCACTCCTCTGGTCCTATGTCATATAAGAAAGTATTTGTGAATAAGAGAGAGTGGCATTTTAGTTTGAAACTTTCAACCAGGAGTCCAGGTTGTGCGGAGGATATACACATAAGACCTAGACCACGTCTTAGATTTGCCCATTCGTCACAGGTGATAGAAGAAGTTTCTCCAGATTTCTCTTGGTCCTGAGTTGAGGCGTCTGAAGCGTCACTGAGAGTAGAGTCTGTCAGGATTGCCAGAGATCACCATGGTGGACCCCAGGGCGACACAGCAGTGGTGTTCAAGGTAGATGCAGCCAGCGTCAGATGTAAAGGATGGAAAGTGCCCGAGAATCTCTTGGTGGAAGAGAGTGTGCTGTAGTAAGAATTGGCCTTTCTCCCAGGTTCCTGGCACAGAGCTCCTAAAACCCTTGGGATTTCCTGAGTGACAAGCTTTAGAAGAACATCTTTTCTTATTCATAATGAGGCCCTTTCAACCACACCTGAGCTTATGCTGATAAAGTGGCCCTTGGAGGAGGGAGGGGACTGGTTCCCAGAGGAACCAATGACTGATTAGTGGGTGGGAATTTTCAGCCCCATCCCGGGACCTCCAGGGGGTGGAGAGGGGCTGGGGATTGAGTTATTCACCACCGCCCTGTGATCTGATCAATCGTGCCTGTGTAGTGGAACTGCCATAAAAACTTTAAACGGAGGGGTTCAGGGAGCTTCTGGGTTGCTGAACACATGGAGGTGCTGGGAGGGTGTTGCCCTGGAGAGGCCGTGGGCCTCCACGCACACCTCCCCCATACCTTGCCCTGTGCATCTCTCCCGTTTGGGTGTTCCAAGTCTGCATCCTTTACAACAAACAGGTAATAGTAAATGAAGAGCTTTCCTGAGTTCTGTATGCCACTCTGGCAAACTGTCAGCCCCCTGATTTATAGCTGGCTTTTCAGGAGTATGGGAGGCCTGGACTTGTGATTGGCACCTGAAGTGGGCCCAGCCTTATGGGACTGAGCCCTTAACCTTGGGGTCTGTGCTAACTCTAGGTGGTTAGTGTCAGAAGTGTTGTGAATATAGAAAGGAAACAGTTTTTCCCATCTAAGGATCGTACAAGGGTCTAGCCTGATGAGGCCCATGGAAATTAATCTTCCCTAGGAGAACTTGCTGGCTTCCAGTGGCCAGGGCCAGGCCTCTGGTCGGTGCTAAGAGCACAGATAGAGGACCAGCCTGCAGGAGACTAAGACTGACCGATTCCCCTCATCGTCACCAATATAAGGCAAGTCACAAAGATGACCTCTCTGCTGTTGCTCAGCTGTGGTTGGCCCGGCCACACAATGCCTCAGGGAGTTTAGAGTTGGTTGGGGAAAATGAAAGGAGGGTACGGAGAGGAAGGGCTTTGTTATATTTTAAATTAGACTGGGAATGAGTTAACGATCTTAGATTTGATTTTTAAAAATCACATTGGAATACAAAAACTCTCAATGAACTATATTTTTTTACCTGCTCCAGGGAAGACTGGGTGCTCAGCCCTAGAAATTAAAGAAGCTTTTCTTTCTTTTTCTTTCTTTCTTTCTTTCTTTCTTCCTTCCTTCCTTCCTTCCTTCCTTCCTTCCTTCCTTCCTTCCTTCCTTCCTTCCATCCTTCCTTCCTTCCTTCCTTCCTTCTCTCCTTCTTTCTTTTCATATTGAAGCCTGGGGGTCTTCAGATATTGATTATATCTGTTAAGTAACAAGCTGCCATTACGGTACAGATATTTCTTACTTAGCGCCTTCTTCCTGCCATCTCCCTGGCCCTTAGCTGAGTTTCTCCGTGGAGACTGAGGGGGCTGAGGAAGCAGGAGGGGTGATGTTGGAGTCCTGGGTGTGCAGGCGTGGTGAATGCCGCGGTGGGCAGCACCGGAGAACTGCATGTTGTGACCTGGTCCCAGGAGCGGGTGACGTCTTTACCCAGTGCTGGGCTCTGCCTGGAGCGGATCCTTCTCCCCTTCACCACTGTTCGCCTCAAGCCCTGCCCTGAAACAAAGGTGAGGATGGGCAGGATTCGAAGCCTCTTGTCCCTGGGAGGGGAGGCTGCTCCCTGCAGGCCAAAGAGTAGACTCTTTGGGTCTAAGCCACTTCTTCCAAGCAGGAAATGAGCCTTTCACATGGGGATTCATGTTGTTCAGAATTCAATATAACATAGCAATTCCGGCTCTTCTCTGATGGGAGGGTTTTAAGAAATTGTGCCCACTTGCACCTCACGAAAAATGCAGGTGGGTTGCATGATGAACCCTGAGTGCTGAGAGACATAGGTCCCACCTCCAGAAAAAATCAGATTTTCTCTGGCAGTGTCCAGGCAGAGCAATTGCATTTGGCTTTGAGAGGAAGCGGGAAGGCCTTCTTAGGACAGGACCAAGATTCCTGAATAGGAGTCTCTCCGTGGGGTTCAGAAACAGGGAGAACAGGCTATATTTTCTTTGGGAGTCTGTGTGACTCTTGCCCCCCAGCCAGAGCTTCTGGTCCAGAAACAGAGCTTCTATTCTGCTCGCTGCCTGGAGATCAGAGCCGAAGGCAAGGTGGGAGGAACGGTTTTATTTCACTGAATGAATATACTTTCTCATTTCCTGTCACCCTGGGGCCTTTGGGGAACCTTGCAAGCAGTCGGAGGGGGTCGTATGGATTCTGGAAGCTTTGCGTGCTGTACTCATCAAGCACAGCAGAGCACACCACCCTTTCCCTCTGCAAGGAGCTGGGGGAGCAGCTGCAGCCCTGGGATTTGGCTCCTGAGATGGGTGGAGAACACTCATGCTTTACAAATGAATCTTAAGACAGTGGAGTGGAAAAAATTGCCCGGCTGTGCCTTGCGCCTGCCAAGGATTTGTATGTAGAAGACAGGCTGGCAGCTCCAGGGGAAGTGGCTGAGTGTGTCGGTATGGGAGGGGGGCTTGGATCAGGGAATGGGGAGAACGGGGGGTGATTCCCGGCTCCATCCTCTGTTGCTCTGGGAGCTGAGGCCAATGTCTGCACCTCTTGTACCTTGGTTCCCTCATCCGTGTGCTTCATCCATTCAACCCATGTTTACTGAGCCCTTGCCTTTGCCAGGCCTTGCCAAGTGTCAGGGACACGGCGAAATGAGGCACAGCTCTTGGCTCCCAGTTGTGCACCCACTGGTGGGTCAGACGACACAACCGCTAAGACCTTTCTAGTCATTTACTGTTTGCTCTGTGCTTTGATTTAAAAACCCTCACTCTCCAGGTGTTTAGCCCCAGTGCTTCCTTCTTTATCCTTCCAAAGCCCCCTGCCAACCCCATCAGATTCCCAGGGACAGGGACCCCTGCTCTTCCCATCTCCCACCGACTGTGTTTCCTTCATGCCATTGCTGAGTCTGTGCGCGCTGACGGGACAAACTAATTCCAACCAAGGTATCTGTTATCGATTTGCACGTTTACACATTTAATCTGCCATTCCTTTCAGGTAACATTTGCCTATTAACAGCAATTCCTAGCACACTGACCCCGATATTGATGCAAGAAGGACTTGACAGTGCTTGAAAACTCTTTAATTACAGAGAAGAAATAAAGGGAAGGGAAGTGTCAGAGACTAATATGATGGATTCAAGTCTGCGTGATTAAAGAAGAATGGCAATATTAGCTGCTATGGGGAATTGAGTGGGAGAATCACTCTTTTAAAAATAAATTTTTATTACGCAAGTAATAAATGCAAATATTCTGAGCGATACATGAAAACTTTACAGTTATTATTGATTACTTCCCAATTCCCTTCGTAGAGATAAACACTGTTATTATTTTGATATGTATTTTTCTAGGCCTCTTTACACTTTAGAACAGTGGCCTAACATAGAAAGCATTATATGAATTGACAGTTACTGTTCTTTTTATTTGCAGCGTGGGATTCCACAGTCGGGATCTACCATAGTTGATTTATATATTACTCTCTATTGATATACTATTGGGTAGTTTCCATTTTTGCCACTGTAAATAATGCTCTAATGAAGACACTTGTACCTGCCTCCTGCATACGTGTTTGAGTGTTTCTCTGAACGGGGCATGCATATTAAAAATTTTGGTATTTACTGTCACATTGCCATTTGGGTGTGTCACCTCCAAAGCAGCAGTGCCCACCTACCTGGGGAAGTGGTGTTTGTGAGCAGAGGATGCATTCAACCTGGAAGTGTCAGCACAGAGCAGCTCAACTTGAGTACCTTGTAGGTGTTGGAGAGAAGATGGGGTGAAAGTTTAAGGCTGGAGATGCAGAGTTTTAGCAGCAACTCCACAATCTCTCTGAGAGAGTGGGAAGAGTGGGGAGTAATGAGAGCAGATGATTGAATGATTTGTTGGAGAGGAGAAAACTTCCACGACTATTACGTGGAAAGAGATGGGAGAAAGGCTCTAAGTTTGGGCGATCGACCATCCTGCTGTGCTGAGACTGAGGGAGTTCCCAGAACATGGGACTTTCCGTGGGAAAACTGGGGGAATTCCAGGCAAACCTGGATGAATTGATCACCATACCGAGTGAAGGGATCGTTTTCTAGGAGGAGGGACACTTTCCTCTAAAACTGTAGGGGAGGAGGCCTGATTCGGGTGACTTAAGGCAGCTAGAAATGCACAGATGGTGGAGGGGGAGGCCCAGCTTCTCGGCTAGAGGAGGTTTTTGAAGCAGCGCGTAGTGGTTCAAGGTCTGGCACGTGCAGTGATTTGGTCCCAAGCAACAGCACATGGCTGCAGCTGATGTTCACAGGAGGGACTCTACTGAGAGACGATTAGACATTCAAAGAAGGAGGGAAGGCTGAGGAGTTGGCCCCAGCAATCCCGGGAGGCAGAGAGCGGAAGTGTGGCTGCCGTTCTGTGGCAGAGAGAGAGAGCCTGGTCCAAACAGTGGTCCAGGAATTGCCAACGCTTTCAGTTAAGTTCAGGGAGGGAACGCCTGTCTGGCCTGGCCCGTACCTGACCAGAAGAGGGTGGGCATTCTGGTTACAGCCCTCCACGATGAATCCGGGAGGAAAGAGGTGCCTCCTTAAAAGGAAATTAGTGTGTTGTTAGGACATGGAAATTGATACCAGTCAGCCAAAAACATTAGTAAAGTTCCACTATCAGTCCCCCAAAATTGGAGCTCACTTCCTGGACACTCCATATGCCACATGTATATGTTCATGTACATTTACATGAATATATTATATGCATAGTAGATGCTCAATACACACTTGTTGGGTGTATAAATGGATCAAAACTGCAGAGGCACACACACTCCAATGAGCAGCCAGCAAGATGAGCTGTTATCCCCATACAAACAAGGGGCAACCACTGCCCACAGAAACCAGCAGACTCGGTCTTCACTGGGCTGGTCCCACAGAGAGTCTATAAAACATCTCAGACTTGCTGATGTAACTCTGCCCCATAGATATGGGTCACTTTATATAACTGACATCTTTCCAAGAATATGTCTTTAAGCCTATTTTTTGGAAAAAGTCAAATTTTAGATTTAGTGGGGAAACTTACTATTTCTAGGACTATCACAGCAAATTCTTCTATAGTATATTATTTGCTTTATGAATCTGGGTTTTATTTGTAGATTAGACTTGTTTAAAGCAGAATAAACCCCCTGTTGGGGGTAGGCTAATCTGAGCTACTTTTTTAAAAAGCCCTTAACTTCTTATACCAAATTTCAGACACACACACCACCCCTAATTGCTGACAGTGTGTTTCTGAGTGGAGGCCCTGGAGGGCCACTTTGGAAACTCTCTGAAACCCACTGGTAATTGGTGGTATCCATCTTTATTCCAATGATTAATGTTCCAGAGTCCTTAAAATCAGTTTGTTCTTGTAATTCCCTTAAATAGGATTTGTGCAATCTATTTTACTTTGCAAACTCTTTTGTTGCAAGGAATGCAAGCATGAACTTTACTACCAACTGAGAGGCCTGACTAACAAGGTTAAGGGGTAGTTTCAAGTAGCAGTCCATTGACTTTCCAGTCACAGGGCCTGGGCTGCTTCTTGGGGACCACTGGGTCTGAGCTGGGGTGAGCCACCCTGGGCTCCCATTAAGGAGTAGCTGTCTGAAGTCAAGTCTCCCTCGGCTAGTATTTCATTCCTCTTTTTCCCGTGGGTTAGATTCTGTGGCTGCTCATGAAAATTCTGCATTTCCTTACATACAGATGGGATATCTAGTGATTCTATCCTGCGTTTCTTTTGATGTCACATTGTTTACTTTCACCATCCCCTGATAAGTAGGATTTGTGTCATTTGGCATTTGTCTTGTCTTTTGTTGCTTGTTTTGGAAGATTCTGCGTGGATCCAGAAAATAGTCTCAGTGCCAAGATTCTGGATCCCTCCAGACTTTTGCAGCGCTTACGGTTGGGTGCTATAATATGCCACAAGGTGCTTAAAAAACCCATAACAGGAAGATGAGATTATTGGATGGGAAATATATCTCCAAATTTGGGACATTGGACCTATGTAAACCTTTGTCAAGATATATTTCTGATCGTTGGACTTGAGGTGTCCCATTACTTACTTCTGAGTTGCTGACCAAGGGGCCAACAGTTTTAACAGTTCTCTGTTCAGGCTGGTTTCTGCCTGTCATGTGTCATCCTAGTGGCTTCAGGGACCAGGCCCCTGTAGCAGGAAGAGGTCTCATCATGCAACACTACTGACAGCTAAACTCAGAGAGAGCAAATACCTTGCAGGGCCCTTGCCTGACATTACATGACATTCTTTCTTGATAAACCTATATATGGCTTCCCAGACCTCAACTCCAGGGAGCCCCACTGATTATGGATGGGTCTGTGAATTAAAACCTAATTCAACCCTGGTTTAGACATAGGGCCTTTAAGGATGCAAACATCTAGCAGAAGGTAGGTTCTGATGACCTCGAGTGTTTTTGTGACTCTGTAACTCGGTGAAGCAAGGTCCATGTGAGTCCTGCTTTACAGGAAAGGAAAGCACATCTGTCTGTATGTGCCACGCTCTGCCTGAGCCTGTTTTTCCAGCTTGTCTCAGTGAAGCTGTGCCGAGCCCAGGGTGACCTTGCCCGGCTCGGCTCTTCTGTGTTAGGTGCTCACGCTACAGACCCATCTGCTACTGACTGCAGCTGTCACTCAGAGTGAGCTCACCAGCTGATCAAAGTCCTCCACTTCCTAAACAGAAAATGAAATCTGAAAAGTAAGGCCATGATGCTGACACCTTTCGGCTAAAGCCTTTTGTGAGGGGGAAATGTCAGCATTGGTGGGTCTCATGTTCATATCCTGCCTGAGCCCTGGCAGCCCAGCTGGCAGCTGGCAGCCACCGAGAGGCACCAGGGATGTGGAAAATCAGAGCTCTCTCTGGCCACCAGAGAGTTAAACCCCAAAGGGCCTGTATGGAATGATTACTTGGAGTGCTGCAAGGGGCTTTTTATTCTCTTTCAGGTCAGCTTTGCTGATATCCAGGGGCTAAGTATAACTGTGAGCATGTGAATTTCAGTAAATATGTTTCCTTCAGTTACCCAGCTGGAAGGTTTAGTTCACCAGAGCCTGCAATCGCACAGAAGCTGCCAGGGAATTGTTGTGATTTAGATAATTTCTAATCTCCTCTCTACTTAACCTGCAGGGGTCATGGGCAGCCTCAAAGACCAGGGGGTGGGGAGAGGGAGGTGGAGGGCGTCTGTTCTCATCAGCCCAGAGAGGCAGGTCCTTGGCCCAGGCTCAGAGACTGATGCTGGGTTCAAAGAGAGAGGCTAAAAGCTATTGTGGAGGGTGAAGGGGTGTGTGTGTGTGTGGTGGAAGGGGGCGGGTAGTGGGGGGTGGTGTGGGAGTGAGAGGTTCGGGAAAGATGGAGAGTGGAACAGCCACAGGGACAGCAGAATAGAGCTGCTACCCAGCTTGGGGGCTAAGGGGCAGAAGACCCCCAGTGAGGACTCAGATCCGAGTCCTTGATCTTATACCCAACGCCTCCTCTGCAAATTCCAGAGGGGCTGTCCCTAGTCAACAGAGACCACCATTTGAATGTATTATTTATCAGTGCAACTTGGTAGACCACTTGCCATCACAGTATCACCTGTGATGTCTGCTCAGCTAAGCTCATTAACCGTGCAGAAGGGTCCTCCTGAAGTTACTTGGTGGAGGGTTAATGACCAAGGGACTCTTGGTCTTCGTGGAAAAACTGCAAAGGGCAGTGAGGAAGTAGGTAGAGGTAGACCTATTGTTTGGGGGCTGAGGTGGCATGCTGTGACCTTGAAAGCTCTCCCTGGGTGCTCATGGGGTCCAGACCTATTGGGATTCTAGACTCATGGAGAAACAGGAGTTCCTCCTATAAAGGCAGCCTTTGTCTCTCATCTTCGCTGATGTCTTCTAGATGCTTGGCATCTGTTTCCATTCCCAAGGGTCCTCTGGTTTCTTTAGAGGAAGTGTTTCTTCCTTGTTAGATACAGTCTAATGGAAACGTCATCAGGGTCCAGCCATCCCATGACCCAATCTAGGCCAAGTAGGTGATTCCTCCTTGGCAGAGAGACAGGACTCCTGAAAATGGCTGCTGCTCGCCTGCACCCCAGTGGCAGGATCCTGGCCAGGCGTTCTTTTTAGGGGACCAGTGTGGTGATGGACCCTGCTCTGGATCTTCTCTGGTTTCTGCCACTCTCAAGCCTGGCCTTCCCAACTCCCTTTAATCCTATATGACCTCAGTATCCCTTGAGCCTAACTTAGCCAGAGTTGGATTCTGTTTCCTACAACTAGGAAACTGGCTCACCCAAAAGATCTGGATCTGGTCCTGTCAGTGAGGGCTTTTATTCATTTATCACAGTTTTTATTCGTTCCAGGGCAGGGACTTTATAGATACAGAATCCTTCATGTTCTTTTGTTTGATTTTTTAACACAGGGGAAACTGAGAGGTGAGACTTGGGCTGACTGACCCAAGGTCCCGTGGCTGGCTAGTGACAGAGCAGGGACTCGAACTCAGGACTTTGGTGGAGACCCTGTTCTTCCTGCTACAAGCCCACATATTCCTCACCCGAACATTCTGGCAACTCTGTGGCCAGGCAGGCCCTCTGCTTTGCGGCAGGGAGCAGTTAGAAGCGCCTGGAGTCAACAGTGTGGCATGGCAGTGTGGGCTGGTTGGAGACATGGGTACAGAGGGAGGAGGGACAGCATTGGCAGGGTTTGGGGAGGGAAGGGAATGCGATTCAGAACCACCTTTATCTGCCCTTCAGCTTGGTAGAAGGCTCACGTCTGCAACCATTAGAAGTTGCACATAATAAGAGTCCATTAATATAAATGGGAAATAAATAAGCAATAACCACAACGTGCACATTCCAGGATCACCTTGGAGAAAAGTCCTTTGAGTCCCCCGGGGGGTTGTGGAGGGAGGTGGCTGGGGTCTGCCCCGGAGATGCGGCTCCCTCCCTCTGCCTTCTGAATTGAACTCATCCCCGGTCCCCCAAGGCCCTGCAGCTGCTGTTTCCCACTCTCACTTCAGGTTCTTGGCAGGAACCTGCCCTCTGACACTCACCAGGGCCCTGGGTGGGCTTTCCTCCTGTGAATAACCCCACTAACGAGGGTGACATTTCCACTTCCCCTCCTGTTGGCTTTGTTATCCTGCAACTTCCCAGCCCTGGTCTCCAGGCGTACCTAATTAAAGGACTGGCGGTGCTTTTACCAATAGTTCTGTTTGGAGCTGAGTATTATGTCTCTGTGACCAAAAAAAAAAAAAAAATTAAATTAAATTAAAATAGCCTCTTTGTGTCTATCCCAGAGGCCTATATTCCGTATGGTAATGAAGCCCACATCCAGTATGTGATGACACAGGGTAATAGTGGGTGGTTTTCATGAGAACCCTGACTGCATTCATTTGTTCAGCTGATTGATTTATTAAACATGAGCTGCCTCCTGTGTTGCTTGGTACCATGTTAGGAGATGAAGGGGTGGGGTTGAGTGAGAAGGCAAGGCCCCTGCTCTCAAGGCACCTGGTTGTACTGGACCTCTGGTGTTTGTGTCTATTTTTCCTTCTTTTGATGACCACACTTTCATTTCCTCTTGAGGGACTCCCCCGTCCCATTTCTTACCCACAGGGATTTGGAGGAAGGGACTGATTTCACTCCCTGGCTCCAGGGCTGGGCGGGTGATTTCATTTTTTCCAATTCACAGTGATTGGTTCAGGGAGGGGGCATGACCCAAGTCAGCCCCAGAGAGAGTCGGTCCTAGAACTTTTGCTAGAATTCTTGACACCTAGGAGTTTGCCTTCTGCCAGCCTTGCTAAAAGGCAGGGTGGAGGCCTGGAGATTCTGAGGGCCGTCCTTGCTACCATCTGGCGGGGAGCCTGCTGGAGAACGAAGCCAGAACAAAGAACAGGACTGAGTGTTGCGACGGGTCAGATTTCTGAATGCATCACTTGAGCGCCTAGATCCAGGGGTGACAGATCTACCCAGGAATTTTGCAATTACACAAGATGATCAATTGCCTTTTTTTCCTTAAACCAATTAGAGATGGGTTTCTGTCTTTTGAAATAAAAATCGTCCTTATTAATGATACCATAGTAAAGTAGGGGAACAAGAGGAGTTGATCACTTGTTATAACATGTTGTGATGATAAAAAGGCACAGAACTGTCATGGGAGTAGAGGGAGGGGAGCCTCACCCAATCTGCAGGATTTGGGAGAAAGATCTCAGTAAAAGGGGATACTTGGGCTTAGTTACAAAGAATGAGTGGAAATTATCCAGGAACATGGTACATTCTGGGAAGAAGGAAGAACATGGATTAAAAACAAGCTAAAATCCATTGAACACGCCAAGGTTTTTTAAGTGGCATTATATATTAGAAAGATTTGGACCTGAAATGGTTTACTTAGAAAAAGACTTTCGTGTTCAAAAAGAGAGACTCTAATTTTATAGATTGATGACTATGGGGCAGCTTGTTCCTTCACCATGCCGTATTAACTGTGGCTGCGTTGATGAGTTAACTATTCCCAGACACACCCATCTAATTCTGCAAGAATTCTGGAAGGGAAACATGCCCACAGGAGAGGATCGAATCTACAGCAGTGGTCCAGAAGCCTGGATGTTCACCAGATACATCACTTAGCAGAGTGAAAACACAGACACGTGGGCCCCCACCTCTGACCGAATGAAACTCAGAGCGGGGTCTAGTGTTTCATTAAAGTTCCTCAGGTCATTCTGGTTGTGTAGCCAGTTTTGGGGTGCATGGAATCTAAAGAGAGGAGAAAAGACAATGATAGAAAGCACCAAGATTTGGAAATCAAGCATGTCTGGGACTCCAGTTCATCATTTTTATTAGCCACACTGCAGTTTACTATCTCATTTGAAAAACAGAAATAATTCCATTCATTTAACGTGTATGGTTATTTATGGGATGTTTCCTAGGCACCAGTTGCTGTATTACGTGCTTGGGATATATCAGCGAACAAAACAGATGAAACTCTCTGCCCAGCAGAGACATACTGTGAAAATAATTAAATGAGTAAGTTGTAGGTGTGGTGGAAGTTAAGTGCCATGAGCAGAAGGAAAAGAACAGAAGTACAAGGGAGATCAAGAGTGCTAGGGGATGTAGGGTGAGCAGATGTCATATTACACAGGGCTGGTAAGGGTGGGCTCACTGAGCAGGCGATCTGAGCAAGGACTTGAAGGAAGAGAGAGGATTAGCTAAGTCACTGTCTTGGGCTAGAGCATCACAAGCAGAGGATGGGATACTGAGTTTCAGAGAGTCAAGTCAGGGATGACTCCACATTTCTGGCCTGAGAAATTGGAAGGATACCTTATGTTGAGATGGGGAATTGGTTTGCAGATGAAGCAGGTTTTTTTGAGGTGGGGGGGAGATCAGCAATTCACTTTAGGACGTGGTAAGTGTGAGATGTCTATTAGACCTCCAAGTGGAGATGCCGAGGATACAATTGAATATACGGATTTGGAGTTTGGAAGAGAGGTCTTCCCGGAGATACAAATTTGAGATTCAATATAGATGAATTTTGAAAGCCTTGGAACTCTAAGAACCCAACAAGTGAGTGGGTACGGATACAGAAGACAGTAGGACCAAGACCTGACCCCTGGAACTCTCCAATCTGAAGAGGTGAGACAGAAGACGAAGAACCAGCAAAGGAGACTAAGAAGACCAACCAGTGAGGTGTTCTAGAAGCAAAGGAATGGGATACTGTAAGGAGGAGTGTACTCTGAGAGTCAGTATTCTCATCTGTAAAATAATTCAGCCTACTCGCGGGGTGATTGAAAGGATCACATCAGATAACTTACGTAAAGCACACGATGCCGGCCTGGCACATCACAAGACCTACCCTTGTCATTCATGGTTGGTAGTCTACATTATCCTTCCAGACCCCAACCTGGTATAATTTCTGGTGAGTGAATTTCTACCAGAAAAAACCTATTTCATGCAAATATGAGCCTGGGGAGACCTCTTTTATCCCCTTGATCTACTAATGCAGCTGCTTTTTTTTTTTCTTCCTTTACTCTTTTAATCCTCCAGTAAATAAAGATTTTTCTGGTTGATTACTGTGTTACTTTACTAGGGCTGTCATAATACAGTACCACAAACTGAGTTGCTTAAATGACAGAAATTTACCTTCTCATGGTTCTGGAGGCTGGAAGTCCAAGATCAAGGCGTCAGCCCAGTTGGGTTCTTCTGAGGGCTGTGAAGGAAGGATCTGGTCCATGCCTCGCTCCTTGGCTTGTAGGTGGATGTCTTCTCTTTATGTTTCTTCACATGGAGTCTTCCCTCTATGAACACCACTGTGTCTCAACTTCCCCTTTTTATAAGAAATATGAATTTTGAGGGGACACAATTCAACCTGTAGCAATTACCTTGCCAGTAACTTCTTTCTGCTGCTACTTCTACCCCACTTCGCTCTCTGCCAATGCTTAGTTTGAAAGATCTCCAAATTCTCTGTAAAACTCAGCTACTTGCAACCCATCCCTTTTCCTTTCTCAGAAGTTTGGGGACTGATCTATCTTCTGCTCTTGAGCTACTGTTACCTTTTCTGAGTCCTTGATCTATCGAGGGGAAATTTTATCACTAGTTGGCTGTTCTTATATTTTTGCTGTGCCTGTCTTGGCTTTTGAATGAATTCCAAAAATAATCCTTTGTAACCTGTAATTTTATCTCCATGTTGTCTTTTGATTTTCTCCACATTGCTGGAACCATGGCAGAAGATTCTCAGCGTAATTCCAATCGGCATGTATTTATGACAGATCCAAAAAGGCTGTTTATCCTTAGGCACATGCGTCTGTAACTTGGAATCTCTCAGTACTTCTGGACATAGCAGGGAATTCATAGATTAAACTGGCTTTGGAATGCTATATATATTAGTTTACTTTATTTCAGTTCAACAAATATTTATTGAGCATCTACTATGCTTCAAAACCTGGAAATATAACAGTTCATTAGATGTAGTCGCTGACTGCTAGGAGCTCATGGTCGAGCAGAGAAGACACGTGTAGATCCCTTATTAAGACAGTGTGACTAGTAATATACAAATGTTTGGCATAAAATACTAGGGGAGCTAATGCTGCTAAGGTTTGAATTTTACTTCATTTTAGAGAGTACCTTGAAAGTTCTTTTTTCTTAAAGTTTCATCATGGCTGTTGGTTCAGAGTATTAATGTTAATTTGACTTGACTTCATGGCTTTCCAGTGCTTTTAGGATACCTTTAAAATCCTCAGAGTCGACTATGGGGGCCTGGTCCCTGCCCACCTCCCCTGCCTGAGCTTGAGTTGCCCTATTCCTAGGACAATTTTTCTTACAACGCTGGTGGTCTTTCATTAGGCCACGTCTACATACTTTCTCCCTCTTCAAGATCTGAGCACTGGCTTCTGCCTGGAACGTCTTCACCCAGCCCACTAGGCCAATCCCTCTGCTTCCTATGGCCTTCAGATTAAAAGTCACTCTTTAAAGAAGAGCTTTCCTGCGTTCCCCAAATCTCCTTCCTTGTGTCACAGTCACATCCTGAGATCGTTTGATCTTCTACCTTTATGGCTGCAGACACATTTTCTGAAAATTATATTTGGATGTAGCTTACAAGATGTTGATTCTGTGCTACATTTATATTCGTCCTGGTTTTTTTAATAGACACTAAATTAAGATAAAGAAGACAAAGGTAGTCACCTGAAAATAAGTTAACACTTTGAAAGCATTACACTTGCACTTCGAGTAGGCGTAACTAAGCAAGTGATAGTATCCTTTTGGGATGACATGGGTCCCAGGCAGCAAATAAGTTTTATCTCATGTGGGTTCTGAAAGATTGTTGGTGGCTGCCTGGGGCGTTCTGTTGAAGATTCTGCATGAGTCACTCTCTTGCTTCAGAGTGAAAATAATGTCCTAATTGCAGTCTCTCCTGTGGGCACAGAAAAGAGAGGCAGCACATGTCTAGATGGCCTGGGAACTGGATTAACTTGCTAGATGAATGAAAAATCTTCTTTGTATTTTCAGCAGATGCTGAACAAAATTTTTTCCTCATTATTTTATATTTTTGCATAATTTACACACAGTAAAATCCACACTTCAGGATGGTAGAGTTCTGAGTGTTTTGACAAACGTATACAGTCATGTAACCCCTACCATACAATCACAATACATAGGAGTTTCATTACGCCTCGAACTCCCCTGTGCCCTTCTGTAATCAACTCTTCATCTCACTCCTAGCTCTTGGTAACCACTGATCTGTTTGCTAATCCTTACAGTTTTGCTTTTGCGAGGATCTTATACAAATGGATTGAAAAAGCCAAGTCCGGCTTTTTTTTCACTCAGCGTAACGCCTGTTGAGTCATTCATATTGTTGCATGTGAACTGAGTTTTAATGCAAGTTTGTCCAAAAAAAAAATCTATCAATGAAATAGATTTTCATTTACCTATTTAAGTATTTATTCAACAAATATATGATCGTTAATATGCTTAGAAATACAAAGAAATGTCAATAAGCATGATCTTTTCCCTTTCCAAATATCTACCTGTCATCTGTCTATTATTTATGTATTTTTTAATCTATATCTCAAGGTAAATTATATGAGTGCTTAAAGACAGTAGGTTCTGAAGGAGTTCGGGGGGGGGGAAATTCATTTACAATTTGGAGGTGTTTTCATAAATTATATAGCATTGCAGTGAGCTTTGGGGTGTGACAAGGACATTCCTTCAGGAAATGTCAGACATCGCTCAGAAGTTATCAAAGTATTCTCTTTTGCTTCTCAGGGGTTAATCAAACCTTTCTTATGTCTAGCCCAACGTATAACTATGCACAAGCAGGAAAAAGAATGGTGTGGAAGCTGAGATTTTATCTTTTTTTAACTCTGACATTGACTAACCATATACTAGTCATAAAGTTCAAAGCAAGGTGCTCTGGGAAATATAAAAAATAAACAACACAATACTCTTATCTACTTGATTTATTACTTATTTATACCCCCACTTCTCTTTATTCTCACCCCATTTTTCCATTTTCTCTCTTCCTATCTTGTTTCATAAACAGAGGACAGCTTCCAAAAATGCATGGGAGATAAATCATTGAAAATGTTGGGACAAAGAGGTAATATGGGTCAGAAAACAGTCCCGAGGTACATTTACCTACCTCTCAGGAGTGTATGCCAAATGGTTTTGTAGAGGTACCAGAGATGAGCTGCAGATTGGGCTGTACATTTTCTGGAGACTCAAGTAAATAGAGAAATAGACTCAGTTAAAAGATTCATATTGTCCACAAGATAAAGACAAACCAGCTCTTAAAGGTTTTCATCTTGCTGACCTGAGAAGAATTTCCTCCCTTGGGTTTTCACAAAGAAAACACTTTTTTTTTTTTTTTTTTTTGCGGTATGCGGGCCTCTCACTGCTGTGGCCTCTTCCGCTGCAGAGCACAGGCTCCGGACGCACAGGCTCAGCGGCCATGGCTCACTGGCCCAGCCGCTCCGTGGCATGTGGGATCCTCCCAGACCGGGGCACGAACCCGTGTCTCCTGCATCGGCAGGCGGACTCTCAACCACTGCGCCACCAGGGAAGCCCAAGAAAACACTTTTTGATCCAGAGAATAACATCCTGGACTCCATCCCAGCAATAAATAGAAGAGCAAAGTTTGCTGGGTTGCTTCTTACAGCATCCCTCAATGCAAGCTTATATCGGAACAGCAAGCAAAGTTCAATTCTGTGAAGTAAATTTGACAACAGTCAGAATGATGCCATCCAGATACACAGCTCTCAGATGGTGTGATTTGATCCAAGGGTAAAATTTATCATTTCTAGAGAATAGATGAATAGCATGTCCTTCAGGCACTCCCCCATAAATATCTATTCTCATAAATAGGATTTTGATAGGATTTGGACAACGGAGAGTTATCTGACTAGTAACTGGAGTACATCTTATTCAGTGTTTCCATTAAGAGCTGGTATGTGCATTTGGACAGTGATCAGACAGAAGGTAGGATAAGATTGTTTGTTAAAAATCAAGGAGACTATTTAAAGCATGTTTAAACAGAGGTTATTCTTCTTTGGCACTTACCCTAGAACAGGGCAGTATGCTAAGAGCTTTAAATGTATCCTGTTATTTCAATAGTCTATTGCATTCCTATGTGCTAGCTTCTATTTTTATCCCCAATTATAGAAAAGCAAACTAACATTTAGGGGAGTTCAGTGATTTACTCAGGCTTACACAGCTTGTAAGTAACAGAGCCAGGATTCATAACCAGGTCTCTCTGGAAGCAGAGACTGCGTGAATCTTTGTTCTTGTTTTTGGTTTAAAAACATTTTAGACACGGAGGATGTAAGTTATATATTAAACTCCCATGTTACTATTGCCCAGCTTTTGACATAAAATATTAGGAATAAAGTTTATACCCCTGCACACTCTTCCCTGGTCTCATTCTCCTGTTGCCTATACCCACCTCCAAAGATAGCCACTATTCTTGAAACTGGTATCATTCCCATGCATGGCTTGGGGCAAAGAGTCACTCTTACATCTCATGTGACTTTGCTGTGTCCTGCCTGACCTTCAGGTGAGAAATCAGTTTATAATTATCTAGAAAACAACCCTAATTTACATAGAAACACAAGGTATTTTGCATAGTTTAATGAGTTTTCCAAGAATGTAACTGTTATGGAGTTTTGTTTTGTTTTTTAAACACTTTGTTTGGTTCAGAATGTTACCAAGTATTCACCATTTTGGAAAATCATGTCAGCAGTTCCTCTGGTAGCACTTAAGTTGCCCATTCAACATGCCTGTTGTCAGTCTGCCTTAGTAACTGCTGTATTTGTGATGGTTCTGCTAGTTTGGAGTATTTCCCATGGAGAGGGGGAAAATATTCGCAATCAAATATGATTGCAAATCATAATTGTAAGAATATATATACAGGTATATAAAGAACTCCTACAGCTCAACAACAGCAATAAGCAAACAACCCTATTAAAAATGGGCAAAGGACATTTGCATAGACATTTCTCCAAAGAAGAGACCAACAAGCACATGAAAAGATGCTCAGCGTCGTTAATCATTAGGGAAGTGCAAGTCAAAACCACAGTGAGATATCACATCATACCCATTAGGATGGCTATTATCAAAAAAGCAGAAAATAAGTGTTGGTGAGAATGTGGAGAAACTGGAACTCTTGTGCATTGCTGTTGGGAATGTAAAATGATGTAGCCACTGCAGAAAATGGTATGTTGGTTCCTCAAAAAAATTGAACAGAATTACCAATAATCCAGCAATTCCACTCCTGGGTACATACCTAAAAGAATTGAAAGCAGGGACTCAGACATTTCTACACCCATGTTCACAACAGTATTATTCACAAGGCCAAAAAAGAAAAGCAACTCGGGTGTCCATCAGTAGATGAATGGATATACAATGGAAGAGTATTCAGACTTAAAAAGGAAGGAAATTCTGACGTGTACAATATGGATGAACCTTGAAACATTATGCTAAATGAAATAAGTCTCAAATGAATAAGCATTGTTTGGTTCCACTTAAATGCGGTACTTACACCAGTCAAATTCATAGAGACAAGAAAGTAGAATGGTGGTTGCCAGGGGCTGGGGGAGGGAGGAATGGAGGATTATCGTTTAATGGGTGTGCAGTTTCAGACTGCAAAGATGAAAACGTTCTGGAGATGGACAGTGGTGATGGTTGCACCACAGTCTGAATGTACTCAGTGCCACTGAAAATAGTTAAAATGGTACGTTTTATGTTATACATATTTTACCACAATAAAAAATTACACTTTTTTTAAAAAAAGATAAAGTACTTACATATTGAAACGATATTTTATTATAGTCTGTTTCCTTTTAAAATTACAGTTGGATATCATGTCGATTTTTAAAATCTATCCTTTATTTATTTATTTTTGGCCGCACTCCGCGGCTTGAGGGATCTTAGTTCCCTGAGCAGGGATTGAACCCATGCACTCGGCATTGAAAGCGCGGAGTCCTAACCACTGGATCGCCAGGGAATTCCTTCATGTTGATTTTTTTTAATGACTTCGTAAATATCTTTAATGGAAGAATCAGGTAGTGTTCTAGAATTACCTTTCCTTCTTCGTAGATTTAATGCCCTTCAAAGGAAAATGTTTCTACCCCCAAGGGAAAGCAAAATTCCCTTCTTATTCTCCATCACTTACTCAAAATCGTGTCACAATTTAGTTTGCTTCACAGCAGAGCCTTGATTCTCCGGTTTATGTTGACTTCTTGAAATTATGTGTGTAGGTAAGTTGTATTATTTATGAATTTCATAAGGATAGTAATGAGGGTGTTATAAACTATTTATTATCAAAAGAACACATTTGACCTGATAGGATTGAGAACTGTCACTCTAGGACAGATGGTTGGGAGTGGAATTTCTGATAGCAGTGCATGCACATCTTCAAATTTACTTGGAAAAAAACCACTTTTTATAGAAATTTTTAAAAATCAAGCTGCCTGCAGTGTTTTAGAGGGCCTGTTTATTGTTTCACACCCTCACCAACACTTGGCATCGTCTGATTTCTGCTGATCTATGTGAAGGATGTGAGTCGGGTTCCAATTTCATTTCTTAACTATGAAAAATCAATAGACCCAGCCCCATATATTGACTATAATCAGCCCTCATTAATTCACAAATCTATGATCAGTACATATAAAATTGCCTTACACATGTAGATTTGTTTCTAGCCTTTCTGTTTCATCCCATTGTTCTATTCAAGTATCCTATGGAAATATCCATCTGTCCTAATTATCATAGCTTTATAATAAGTCTTTATAAAACTAATTTTTTTTCACCACTAATATATATTTCCTCCAAAGCAGTCTAATATTTAGCAACGTAGCTTTATGGCAAGCCTCTGGGATAAATTAGTTGTAAATTACACACGGGTAAATCGCTCTTGAAATTTTGAATAAAAGTGTTGGAGATAATCCAAATAAGAGGACGCAAATCTGCCAAAGGTGATGATTTTTATTTGAAAGCAATGGATGTCAAGCTTTCTTTTTTGATTTGGCAATGATTAGATTACCAAACTGTCCACTGAGACCACTTTTAGTAGTTAATATTATAACAAGATCAATGTGTATAAAAGTACCCTTCTAAAGTGGGTGGCTTTGAAAATACCCCTTTCCTGTTGAGCAGGGGTTGGCCAACACAGTGCTGACCAGTGACCACGGACTCCATTTCTCTTCTGCGCTCACAAAACACTTGAGCCCAGTTTTAACAAAAGAAATAACCCTTCTTCCTGTGACCAGGTAGGAGATGAAGGTGGTGACCGCGTGCTGATTTTTTCAAATTACCCGTGATTCCTACAAATGGTGGTAAAGAAAGAGCTAGTGATGAGTGGCTTCTGGGCCCATAATGATCAGTTAGTTTGCCATAATTAGGACAATTATCATAGCTTTTTGATGCTTAACCAGAAAGACAAGTGATCCTGTTTGAAGGCAAAGGGAATGCTTATTTGACCCTTGAACAAATGAATTTCCTCTACAGTAAGCCACAGAGAGTGTCACAATTACAGTAAGCTGCAGTGCCCCTGTGCCTTGGGGTATATGGAATATATTCTATTTAATAATAATAATATGGTAAATGAATGAATATATATATGAACACCTGACTCTCCATCACTTTATCTCTCTTAATGCTGTCTTTGCTTACAAGATAACACACTTCAGGGGAAAACTGCAAAGACTATCCAGTGAGGACTTTCTCAGTGTAATTTCCAGGATTTTTATCATGCAGTCCACAGATGTTTTGGCACTTTTCAGTGGTAAAATTAATACGAGGGAAAAAAACCTCTCTTTATTTGTGAAAAATATGTATTTCACAAAAAGGAAATGTGTGGCTTATGATTTTTCTTAGAAATTCTGTTCCTTTATAAGTCATGAAAACCTTGAAGCCTGTACGAGCACCACAAGGAGAGTATGCCTCAGTCCATCTTGGCTAAAATGCCATTCACGGAGTAAAGTTATCTCACCACTGTAGCTTCATGGTATTTGTGATTACAGTCGGCCTTCTGTATTTGTGGGTTCCGCACCTGCGGATCCAACCAACCACGGATGGAAAATATTTGGAAAAAATTCCAGAAAGTTCCAAAAAGCAAAACTTGAATTTGCTGCATGTAAGCAACTATTTAGATAACATTTACATTGTATGCAGTATTAGAAGACTCTAGAGATGATTTGAAGTGTATGGGAGGATGGGCATAGGTTACATCAAATACTATGCCATTTCATATAAGGAATTTGAACATCTGCAGATTTTGGTATCCTGGGGGGTCCTGGAACCAATCCCCTACAGATCCTGAGGAACAGCTGTATTTACGTTCATTACGTTTACCTTCTGTGGTCATGTTGTGTTTATCCCATATAAACAAAAGTGGATTAGTGACTCATATAGTGATTCACTGAGGTATAAAAATAGTGTAAAGAGATTTCCAGTTTTAGCTCTAATATGTCAAGAGTCTGGAAATTGTCACCATCATCCTTAAAAAAAGAAAAAGATAGACAAATGAAGAAATCAGTGACTTTCCCTGGATCCATCAAAGAGCGGAGATCTCAGGGCAAACTGCCATCCTGAAACCTGGTGAGTCAGGTATGTCCTGGGAGACACAGTAACTGAGATCTGCTTCCTTGGAGCAGGAGTTACGAGCCGTAGACTGGCAGGAATATTTAAATGATCAATTTGACACATTGTTGGAGGTTGAGTGTGGACTCGCTGTGAGAGTGAGAGATTCATGGGGGCCACCATCCTAGGGCTCCCCTACACTTTCATGGGTCTTCCTGGGAATCTTACCAGATTTCTCATGGTGAAGACCCAACAAAGATCCCTCATGACCCTCCCAGAAGGAGGGAAAGATAAGCTACCGTAAAACCCGCTGAGGGTCTTCTCAGTCACAAAGGCCCACTCTCCAGGGAAAAGGACTGTGCCTGAACACAGTTCTGAAATTTGGGGGGAAAAGAATTTCTCACCACTCCAGCCGCCTGAGGGAAGCGAAAAGCCAAGACGGAATAGGGCTCTAAGGAAACAGAATGTTGTGGTTAAAGAAAGGAGTCGAGGTGACTGGGCAGGAGGGGAGGAGTGGGGCTGGGGGACGCCCTGCTATAGGAAGAGGAATAGAAATATTTGTGAAGACCCAGCCCCAGGGCAGACCCACTAAGAGGCTGAGATCTAACTGGGAGATTACACAGTGCCTTTCTCCTTTCCTCTGCACCCTACTGCCACATTAGTAGGGCTCCAGCATCATAACCATGAGATAACAGGTGCAAGACACAGCATCTGTACGTAGCCAAGAGAGGAGACAAAAAACAAGAACCCTAGAGGAATTTGAAGCCTCTGGTACCTGAAACTATAACAAATGCTGAACACAGCCCGACACTCCTAGGCCAGCTTAACAAAACCTAAAGACCTTTCTACCTGATACAACATGTCTGGCTTTCAAAAAAAGCCAAAGGAAATAACAACTGTCTGAATACACAAAGTGATCCTGAAAAGCAGGCTCAGGTATGAATTATCAGATAAGTAATTTGAAACAACTATAATTGGAAACTTTAAGGGAAAGAAAAATCAAAGGAAAGTGCTAGAAATAAAAAACACTCTAACAAAGATGATGGGTTGGTTCATCAGTAGGCTTGACACAATAGATAAACATATCAGTGAACTTGAAGGTAGGGTGAGGGGACTAGCTGCTGACTTAAGTAACTGGAGATTAGTGGTATCTGTAAGATTAAAGGCAAAGAAATGCTATATAAACACTGTATTCTAGCTCGTAAAGTTTTTGTTTCCCCACAAGGGTACAGATGAACAACTCTGTAGCCACTACACATGCATACTGGAATTGAACAATTAAAGACATGGATGGTGGCTGGTGGGAGCCAGGGCTTCCACTGTTGGAATAGGAGACTACAGACAAGCATGAGGACCATGCCAGAATGACCCATGTGGCATTGGGTTAGAGTTCGAGACATCATGTTTAGCTTAATACATTTGCAGACGGGTACATATCAAAATAGTTATACATATGCATATATACATAGCTTAGTATACATACCTATCTTTCCTCCCTCTGTCAGGTGAGAAGGCCTGGAAGCAATGACACTTCAGTGACACTGCGCCCTCTCAGTGCCCATGTCTCGGTTTCTAACACCATTCTCCAATAAAAGGAGTAAAGCCTCCTTAAAGAAATGGCTGCTTAGCTGTAGCAAGAAATATACAAGATGATCCTGTAGCATCTTGCAGTGCTGGAAAATGAGGAATTGCTCAAAGAAACCACAATGAAATGGGTATGTCAAAGGCACAGGAGCCAAACAAAAGGGCCCCCAGTGGCCAGAGCTGGAACAATTTGAGTGAAAAATAAATAAAGGAACATTGAATTATCACTCAAAGTATAAAGTAAACATCCACGAGCCCGTTCTGATATAAATAAATGATTGGAGAAACAGATAAATGGGAGACAATAGACAATCTTTTGTGCAGAAGATGTGGATAGTCTCCGTAAAAGGAGATGGGACATAAGTTCCCACATTTTAAATACAGGCTGTGCATCGCGACTTCCTTCTAAAGAGTACAGTAGGAAAAGGGGAGGAAAAGGAGTAACTTTACGGTGGAAACTCCTGGAAACACTCCCTCAGCCAGATGATCAAGGTTAACAACCACAGTGAAAAGCGATGTCACGTTAATAGCATGAATTCTGGATATGGTGTGATGAGAATAGCACTTTACCTCTGTGGACTTCCTCCTCCAAACCCATAACCCTGGTATAATTATGAGAAACGCATCAGACAAACCCCAACTGAGGGACATTTACAAATTACCTGACTGGTACTCTTTAAGATTGTCAGGGTCATAAAAGACAAGCAAAGCCTGAGAAACTTGACACCAACAAGAGGAGCCTAAGGAGACATGACAACGAAATGTAATGTGGCAAGACCTAAGGAAATCTGAATAAAGTATGCACTTCAGTTAACAATTATGAATCAACATTGGTTCATTAGTTGGGCCAAATGTACCATAGCAACGAAAGATGTTGGCGATAGGGGAAATTGGGTGTGTAGTATATGGGAACTGCCTGTACAATCTTCACAACTTTTCTGTAAATCTAAAGCTATTCTTAGAAAAGGTTATTAAAAATAGTAATGAAAAGGATAATAGAAATACTACAGGTCTCAAAATAATGTCATAAAAGTAAATCGTAACCAAGACTCTATGAATTCAATAATTGTGGACAAGCCACTGAAAAATGAAAAGGTGAACAAGAAGTATGATGGTGACTCTCTGAAAGTAGGATTTTACTGCACTGGCAACTCCAGTGGATTCCAATCTCCTGTGCTCCATCTAAGGTCTGTCACAAATTGTGGTATGAAGCCATCAAAGCTTTTGTGTCATTTGCAAACAAAGCCTATGGCCTTTCACTAAATTAATTGAATGTTTAAAGAACAAGCACAAATGAATATATTCCAGTGTCTGGTGTATGTGGAGCTTATTTCTAAAGGGGAATAAAAAAGGCTAACATTACAGAGGCATCATTCAAGGCTGCATCTCTGATAGCAAAAACAGGTACAAGTCACACCATTGCTGAGAATCTTGTAAAACTAGATGCAAAAGTAATGACAAACCTTATGCTCACAGAGAGAAAGCAGAACAAACTACTGGCAGCATTCCTTCCGGAGAAGATACTCCTGTGGTTGTAGGTTCTCAATGGATAACACATGGAACCACTACTATTCTCTGGCTTGTAAGCCAAGTGACATTTACATTATAGTTGCACAAAACCACTGATCTGCTGAGTATAAATAGATTCTTGGCCTATGCATGTTATGTAGGAGGGAGATATGTTCAACATCTTTTCCTATTGATTACTGAAAACTCATGTTATGGAAGATATAATTTTTATTGAATTAATCGTGACTTTGTGAGCCCTGCTGGAGACTGCAGAGTGTGCCAGAGTCAGGTAGGGTCAGTGGCTGCAGCCAGGTCAGATCCTTGTCCTTAACTAAGAGAGGTCACACTTGGATGTCAACCCAGATGTCTGCCACGCTTGGATGTTAGCCACTGACAGCCTTTGGTGATCAATAACATTCCCTCTGACCTTGATTCAAGGTTGAAGGAAATTGTATAAATTATGCAGATTATAAAATAATGCAATTTGGGGTTATGTCTTTGCAGCAAGCTGTATGATGGCATGAGCCGTGATAACGATACTCTTTCCTAACGTGTGCTAGTCACAGAGAGAAAGATGGTCACAGAAGCTTTTTTGTTTTGTTTTTGTTATATTGGCTAATTAGTTTTGCAAAGGTAATTTTTGCACGTGGTGAAAAATTTGAACTGTCCAAGAGGGTATATAGAGAAGAGTCTGCATTCCTCTCCCTAGTCTCCCTTCGCTAGGGGCAACCACTACCACTACTGCCATTTCCTTCCTGTAAGTTGTTGGCATGAAGAGGTAAAGGCTTGTTGCTTGTGACTTCTTGTTAAATACATCAGGTGGAATGCATTTTTTAAATCACATTTCCCTCCTGAAACCCCTCAGAAGTAAAAATACAGGGGTCAAAAAGGCATGGAACCCAAAGAACAAAGAGATTGGGAAAGCAAACAGCAGTAGCACGAATTTTGAAAGCCAGAGAGCAAATGGGCGATAGCAAGTTGGCCAGGACCGTTAGCTCTGCAGAACTCCAGAATCTCAGAAACGGAGGCGTCAGACACATCCGAAAGTGGGAATGCAGTGACAGCTGAAAATCGGAGACACGGTTCAAGTTCTGTGTAAGATGCAGTTAGGTAAGACTCCCTCCCAAATGTCTGCTGGCAGGTGACACCACCCAACATTCTGGAAGAACATTAGGGGGTTCCTTCTTAGAGAGGTGAGCCAGAGGGCTTCTGGACTCAGAGTCTAAGAGTAGCTGTGGATAGGGTATCTTACTGAAAATAGGGGAAAAAATAGAAACATATATATTGAATGATCAGATCATTCCCCTTGGCTTGTGGAAGGCTGCCAGTCAGGCTCCACTTTCAGGAAGTAGATAGCAAAATCATTTCTTAGGAACGTGGCTTGACCAAGGAGAAAGATATTCTGAAATCAATAGTTGAGAATCTCTTAACCAAACAACATTAACCAGATTGCCTTAGTCAAAAGCTCTACTCAGGCACACAGATTCCTGTTAGGTTAGTAGTGCCTCGGTACTGAGGACAGCCAAGACCTGAAGAAAAAAACCTCTTTCATGAGGGACGTGATAGAGCAGAAAAGAAGACCCTCAGAGGAAGCAGAAACAACCTTGGCAGAAGAACTGAACCTTAAAAGTCCTTTTTTTTAATGTCTGTGGACACATAAGAAAAAATATTGTACAGTAAAACAGAAACAGGTTGCTATTTTTAAAGAAAGGAAGGTCAAGTGAGAAAAGTTTTGGGGAGTTAAAAATATGATAGAAGATGAAAAGCTCACCATAGATTTTGGAAGATGATGTTGAGAGACTCACTCACAAATAGAGTAAAAAGATAAAAGAAACAAGAAATATAGGGGATCGGTTGGCAGGGTTAAGAATAGCAGAGGACAGAGAAAATGGATGGAGGAATTTTCGGAAGAAGTATTTCAGTAGAGTTTTCCACGTCTGAGGTGTATGCGTTTCCAGATTGAAAAGGCAAGCTCAGTATCTATCTCAATGGATCTTTAAAAAAGAAAAAATAAAAGATCTACCATCATGTAATTTCAGAACACACGGGAAAGGGAGAGGATGCTGTAAGGTGAGAGGGGGGCGGGGGGGGGGGAGGGAGGGAAAAAGGAGAGAGCAAACAAACAACATTGTTGATGTAAAATACACTTTCTTTTTTAACTGTGTGGGGAAAATTGTGGTAATTTAAAAATTTGAGTAAACATCATTGGCTTGAATGTCGACCAAACTTACTCATTAGAAGGTCTATGCTGGATGTCATTTAGTCGGTAGAAACACTGCATCCTATCGGCCAGCATCCTTTCTGATGGGCCACGTGTCTGTTCTGATTGGTTGCCGGCTTTTGTTTTCCTTCACGTTGTTTCTTTCCATGGATACCATCAACTTAGCTCTAGTAGAGAGGCTCCCACTAATAGGTCAGAGTTTATCAGCAGCATTTGGCAATATATACAATCAGAACAACCACCCCTCCCACTTTTCTCAGGTGCCGGGATTTACGGTGGTGATGTGGAAAGCAGAGATAGCAGTGGCTCCTTTCCTGCTTGGGAACTTTACAAATTATTACCCCCCCTTTTTTTTCCTCCTCACTGGGTAGTTATATGAAGTCTCTGGGGAAATGAAAAGCCAGTCTTCTTTGAAAATCAGATGGAGAAATTCTGTCCTAATACACTAACAGCTCTCGCCTCCCTTTCTGAATGATTCCAGACCCTCCGATCCCCTCTGGAGGGTTTGAGATAGAGGCGGCAGGGAATTATGCATCTGGTTTATTACCCTTGGGAGACTTGGCCATCAGAGGCTCCCGTGTGAAACAATCCTATATAGGAAAACAAATGAGATTCTGCTTGGTGAAGCTCAGTTGAGCAGTGAAGTGGTGGGACTGAGCAGATGTAGGGCTTGGTGTGCTGAGGGCTTAGTGGGAGCGCCTATGGAAGGGATGGTAGAAAGACGATGCTCAGATATTTGAATACTTAACATGCAGAGGGGGAGTCAAGCCCCCTTTTATGGTCTGACTCCAAAAGGCAGAAGCGGGTCTTACAGGTGGATGTAAACTCAGTGGGCAGCAGAGCGGAGCTAAGAGCGTGGCCTCTGGAGTCAGGTAGCCTGGGATGGAGTCCCAGCATCACTGCTTACCGGCTGTTGACTTTGACCTTGGACCAGTTACTCAAACTATCTGGACTCCAGTATCTTCATCTGTCAATTGGGGTAATATTAGCATCCACTTACAAAATTATTCTAAGGATGGCATCAGCGAACATATGTGAAAGATTACAACAGTGCTGGGCACGTAGTAGGCATTCCTGTGTTTTGGGGCTTAGAAGTGGCACTCCCTGAGAGGCAGCACAAAGCCCAAGGTATGGAAGATGATTCTGACATCTGCTGCTCTCTGAAAATTTTGTTATCGTTGCAGTGGTCAAGCCGAAGCTGGCTGACAGCTTCATGGGGGTGGGAGAATGGGAGGGTTTGTGCAAAGCGCAGGAGGTAGGGTTAGAGAACTTTTCTAGTCCTTTCCACCTCCACTTGATGTGCTCAGGTCTGAGCCACGTGGTCTTTAGCTGGTTTAGCTGGGCTTGGAGCGCCAGCTTTCGGTCTGCCCCGTGCTCAGAGCCACTTATCAGAGGATCACCTGAGCTGCTACTCACTGCATGGCCATCATGGGGTTGAGTCCTTGTATGCTTTGCTCATCTACATCATAGGATGCAGACTCAAGAATGGAAAACAAGAACGATGTTTTTCCTTCAATTCACGCTTGGAGCAGAGCCAGCAGGTGTCCTGTGGGACATGAGAAACTCCAAATTTGGGGATGAAATCCATATTTAGAAAACAACAAAAACAAAAAACTTTGAGCAAGTTGCAAGGAAGGAACTGTGTGTCTCTCGGTGCTAGGAAGCATAAAGGCGCGAAGTACAATGTATTTTGACACAACCGACTCACAGGCACAAGCCCACATCTGGGCTCCATCTCTCGCACCCCAGCTGCGTGCAGGTGGGAAAATGCTCTTATGGCTGAAGACAGGCCAGCCGCAGGCGCCGGGCTCCTTGGCCTCCCATCGAAAGCCTAGCAGCCATGCAATGGCCATGTTCAAGTGAATTTCATTCAATGTCTCGATACACAAAAATAACCATGTTATAATGGCTGCTGGTGGTAGCATTCTTTACTTTTAATTGCAAAACCAATGTGACCACATTAGAGAAAGTTTTCAGAACTGAAGGAAACACATCAAATGAAATATCACAGGTCTCATACAATTTCTAAAATTTGTCTTTATTCTCTATCTTTTTTTCCCCTGTGCTAATGAATATTTACACAGTTGTAACCAGCCTTTTTACTTAACATTATAACATAAGAATGTTCCCAGCTTTCATCTTAAGTCTTATGACATTTTTTTTTAAAGCTACCCAGTACTATCTTATATGCACTCACTGTATTTTAAATTACTGATTACATACTGTTGGACTTTAAATTGCTATCAGTTTTGCAGTGTGGTAGTATTGCTAGTTTTAGCTCTTCCTGTTTTATTTTTTTTAATCATTTACTTACATTAAGTGGGATTCCTGGATCAAAGAGTATAAATGTTTTTATTACTCTTAACATTTTTTTCCTTAAAGAGCAATGCCCTTCCACCTAAATAGTGCGTTTAATATGTGTTTATCTCTTTTTTCTCCTCAGATCCCATTACCCTAGCAGAGGGAAAAGAGCACAGTGCATGTTTGGAAGACCCAAGGTAGAGACTGAACTGAACGAGGTAAGCTGCAGCCTGGTGGTGAGACGTGCAGCGAGGCCCAGCCGAGCCAGGAAAAGCAAACATCGGAAAGAAACAAGAGGCCACCACAGAACACGACAGCCTCTTGTGAAGGTACCATAATCTACTTAACCTTCCCTGACGTGCAATGTTGTGATGGTTAATTTTATGCGTCAACTTGACTGGGTCACGAGGTCCCCAGATATTTGGCTAAACATTATTTCTGGGTGCGTCTGTGAGGGTGTTTCCAGAAGAGATTAGCATTTGGCTCAGTAGACGGTGTGAGAGAATAGAAAATAATAGAACATATATATATATATGTATTGGTCTTTGTGCCCTGAACCCTTTAGAGCTCCTAAAACCCATGTAAGTTGCTAAGTGATAAGAACACCAAGAGCATCTATTATTCCATATTTGTCTTTGATCTTGTCTCTGACACAGGGGCTCCTAAAGCTTGTAAATTTCTAAGTCCTCAGAGCACTAGGCTCGTCTTCTGTTCTATTGAGGTGACGCTGGGTGCACTCCTGGATGGGGGCCTGGTCACCGGGAAGTCCAAGCCGTGGTTAGAAGCTTGGATTTTCAGTCCTCTCCCCGGGCCCACGCCCCGTCCTCTAGAGAGGGGAGAGGGGCCGGAAATAGAGTTAATAACTGATCATGCCTGTGTGAGGAATCCTCCATAAAAATCCCACTTGTAGGGGGTTTGGGAGCTTCCAGGTTGGCAAACACATCCCCTCCAGGAGGGAGATGCACCCCAGCCCTACAGGGACAGAGCCCTGTGCCCGGGACCCTCCCGGACCTCGCCCTAGGTGTCTCTTCATCTCGTTGTTCATCTGTGTCCTTTATGATGCCCTTTGTTAAACTAGCAAATGTAAGTAAGTGTTTCCCCGAGTTCTATGAGCTGCTCTAGTAAATTCATCAAATCTGAAGAGGGGGTCGTGGGAACCTCCGATTTGTAGCCAATTGATCAGAAGCCCAGGTGACAAACTGGACTTGTGGTTGACATCTAATGTGTGGTCAGTTGGCATCTGATGTGGGGCGGGGAGCAGTCTTGTAGGACAGAGTCCTTCACCTGTGGGATCAGACGCCATCTCCAGGTAGGTAGTGTTAGAATCGAGTTAAATTGTAGGACACCCCGCTGGGGTTGTGAATTGTTTGATGGGAGGAAATGCACACTTCTGGTGACCAGAAGTGCTGTGAGTGTCCTGTGTGAGGAGTAGAGGAGACACACAGGAGGAAGGCTGAGTTTTTTCTAACTCGGGAGGACTGGGTCGTTTTTCTGATGCACTGAGTAAAGCAGACGGCGCTCCCCAGTGTGGGTGGGCATCACCCAGTCTGTTGTGGGCCTAGATTCAGGCTCTGTCCATCTATCCTATTGGTTTATCTTTTCTTTTTGTATTATAAGCAATGTTTCAATGACTACCCCTGAGCATGCCAAGAGTGGACTTACTGGGCCGTGCTCTTCAAGGGTTTTCTCAAGGTTCCTGATACACACTGTCAAGTTGTTTTGAGAAGACCCACCCCTCTCACACTGCTGCACACTGAGAGGTGGTGTCAGCATCCTTGAGTGGGCAGTGTTTCACATGAGAGCACTGGCACCATCAAAACCCTGACACTCTCCACTCCTCTCCACTTTGGGGTCCTCGGTTCTGCCTGCCCGTGTGCTTTTCCAGCGCCTCTCATTTTTATCACCTCCAGATAACCCGCTTTCCTCCCTCCTTCCCCAAATGTGTTTCATCAGGAGTCCAAACGCAACTCATAAATTAGCTAGCTATAGGATTTGGGGCCCGTCATTTAAATTCATTGGAATCCAGTTCTCTCATTTGCCTTACATAATCTCTAAGGTCCTCTCAGTTACAGTTTTATTTAATATTGAATAATTGAAAATAACCTAAATGTTCAACAACAAGGTTTGGTTAAGTAAGTCATGATATATCCAGATGATAGAATACCAAGCAGTCATTTTTTTAATGTATTTTTATTATATCGCATGAGAACAACTCATGTTCATCATGCTAAGTGACAGCAGCATGACACTGTGCGATTCCAGATCTGTATGTACAAATCTTAATGTATAAAATTAAACAGAAACACACCATAAGACTAACAGCAGTTCTCTGTATGATTGTATTATTGGTAATATATATAATCATAAAAATGCATTTTCTTTCATTGTGAAAATCAGATACTGAAGTAGGATCAGCTGAAGGCTCCTTGGCCTCTGTGCAGGTTTTCTTGACCTTTAGGCAGGGTTAGGCCCTTTGTCCTGAGCTCCCACTGCATCTAGAGCAAGCCTTTGTTACAGCCAACACTACCCTGCATTGTAACTGCCAGCCAACATGTCTGCTTCCTACTGAATTCTGAGGCTCCTGACAGCAGAGTTCTTGTCTTGTTTATCACTATAGCATGGCACCTGGCACTTAGAACACGCCAGGCACATGCTGACTAAATGTTGAAACAATTTCTGTTGGAACTATAGACCAAAGTGATCAGATTTAATTCTGAGGCTTGGTATTGCCCACTCCTTTTCAGGTTCCACAGTCAGTAACACAGGCATCTCAGATAATATTTTTCCTAAAAGCTTTGTCTACAACTTGGGTAAATTGCCACTGCGAGATGGGTGCTGCTTGGGTGTCTGGGTGGGAAAATTCCTTTGAGGGATATGGAGACATCGGACAACTCTACCTAGCGGCATCCATCATTTGCGCAGGCATCTACCTCCCTTACTGTGATTCCTTGCTCACCATGCAACTTCCAAGTTGTAATTTGGCTTCCTGTGGAAGTGTCAAAACAGTAAATGTGCTAGCTGGTCTGGAGGGCATAAGAGACTGTTCCCTCAGGCAGTTGTGTTTCTCATGGTAAATTAATGAATTGGCAAAATGTGGATTCTGTTGACCCAATGAGGTGCTGCCACCCTGCGAAAGTCCTTTGGCATGCTTCGTGCCATCTATCTTATCTCCAGCAATAGTGGAGAATCAGAGGGGAGGGCTCATTGTCCGGAATGCTAGGGAAAGGATACCCAGGATGGAAGGGAAGCTGCCGAGGTAAACTTCGGACACAACTGGACAGCTGTGGACAAACCTTCAGGTTTGGGTACAAGAAAGTTTTGGTATGGATTAATTCTACACGTGACGAGGAGAAGACCAGGACAAACTATGCTATGATCCATTATAGTTACACATTAACAGAAAAAGCACTAAGATGTCCTTAGCCATTTACTCTCTAAATTGTTTCTCCTTGTGTCTGTAAATAATCTAATTGATATTCATGTTTAGCTACTGTATATCTATGTCTGTATATATGTATATATATAGTTTTTAACAGAAAAGGCTTTTATTTATTTATTTTCAATTTTTGAATTTTATTTTAGTTTTTTATACAGTAGGTTCTTATTAGTTATCTATTTTATACATATTAGTGTATACATGTCAATCCCAATCTCCCAATTCATCACACCACCACCACCCACCCCACCGCTGCTTTCCCCCCTTGGTGTCCATACGTTTGTTCTCTACATCTGTATCTCTGTTTCTGTCCTGCACACCGGTTCACCTGTACCATTTTTCTAGGTTCCACATATATGCGTTAATATACGATATTTGTTTTTCTCTTTCTGACTTACTTCACTCTTTATGAGAGTCCCTAGATCCATCCGCGTCTCAACAAATGACCCAATTTTGTTCCTTTTTGTGGCTGAGTAATATTCCATTGTATATATGTACCACATCTTCTTTTTTATTTATTTGTTTATTTTTAACATCGTTATTGGAGTATAACTGCTTTACAATGGTGTGTTAGTTTCTGCTTTATAACAAAGTATATCAGCTCTATGTATATATATATATATATATATATATATCCCCATATCTCCTTCCTCTTGCGTCTCCCTCCCACCCTCCCTATCCCACCCCTCTAAGTGGTCACAAAGCACCTAGGCAAATAGAATCATGGCACTCCCATGTGTGAAAATCGCCTTTGGCTCTCTGTGAGTACCACATAAAGTCTAAATTCCTGAGCTGGTATAGAAGGGTTTTCACAATCTGACACCATTCCCCATAATATGGCCCATGTCCTAGACACACTGCAGTCTTCAAATTGTTCAAATGAGCTTCCTGCCTCATCATGCTTCTGTGTCTTTGCACCCCCTATTATTCTGCCTGGAATGCTTCCCCCTGCCTCTTTGGAAATTTTGTTTGCATCCTTCAAAACCCAGATAATCCATCATGTCAGCAAACATAGTTTCTTGCTTCCTCCTTTGGGTTTTCACAGTCCTTTAAACAAACCTATTCTCTAGCAATTACCCTCGGTATTATAAATACCTGTTTGCGCATGTTCATTTCTTACTAGACTATGAACTTCTTGAGAGCAGAGGCCTGCCATTCATCTCTGCGGAGCCAGTGCTTAGCTCAGAGTCTGACTCATCATAGATCCTTAATTCAAGTTTATTGAATTTATTAATTAAGCCATAACCAAGGCATCCCATCCATTTAATTGCAAATGAAGTCACAAAGATGGAATTAACAGCCTCATTTTTTTTCTTCCAGTTTTATTGAGATATAGTTGACATACAGCATTGTATAAGTTTGAGGTATACGGCATAATGCTTTGATTTACATACATCATGCGGTGATTATAAGTTTAGTGAACATCCATCATCACATAGATACAAAATTAAAGACACAGAAAAAATTAAAATTAAAAATTTTTTCTTGTGCTGAAACTCTTAGGCTTTACTCTCTTAGCAACTTTCATATATAACCTACAGCAGTGTTATATTACGTCGTACATTATATACCTAGTACTTATTTATCTTATAAGTGGACGTTTGTTCCTTTTGACTGCCTTCATCCAATTCCCCCTCCTCTCAACCCCCCTCCTCTGATAACCACAAATCTGATCTCTTTTCCTATGAGTTTGTTTTGTTTGTTTTTTTAATGCGGTATTCGGGCCTCTCACTGTTGTGGCCTCTCCTGCTGTGGAGCACAGGACGCAGCGCAGGCTCAGCGGCCATGGCTCAGCAGCCATGGCTCATGGGCCCAGCCGCTCCGCGGCATGCAGGATCCTCCTGGACCGGGGCACAAACCCGTGTCCCCTGCATCGGCAGGTGGACTCTCAACCACTGCACCACCAGGGAAACCCTATGAGTTTGTTTTTGAAGTGTAATTGACCTACAACGTTATGTGTTATGTACCAGCCTCATTTTTATCAGCCTCCTGATAAAGAGATGACAAACACTGAGTGCTTCTCACAATGCCAGCTCATGCAGAGCACAGAAAAGCATCCAAAGGCATTGGCCCTGGCCTTGAGTAGATTATAATAGAGTGGGAAAGATAAGACTTCCATTCATAAAACAAATGGAGGACAACGTTAAGAACGTTGGAAAGCCATGCTGGTTGTAGCAGGCATCTGAACTGCTGGGGCTTGAGGCCAGAAGGAATGCGAGCAAGTCCTCCCTCACAGCCCGCCGTCCTTTCTAGTAGCACCGTTGGCAGGTAGGGTCACTTGGAGTCTAGTGAGGGAGGCGGGAGGGAGACATTGCAATGCGTGTGCTCAGAAAGGTTTTCCATATGAAGCTAGATCAAACGTACTATTGAGGAATATGTGGTTTGGGGATTGGTAAAGAACAGGGTTGGGAGGAAAGCATTTGAGAAGGTGAAACGAGGTGGGAAAATGCTGGATATTGGAGTTTAGAGGCACAGGCAACCTGAATCAGATCTTTAGGCACCACAGTTGTTTGAAGAATTCCGTTGTGCTGTGTAGCCAGAGACAGCAATAAAAACAACAAAATCTGTTCTTCTCTTTTGCTTTACCATCTACACAATGCTTATGGATCCTTGAAATAGTCATGGGTCCTTATGACAGTCCTATCTGGTGTGCTGGGTGCTTAGAGGTTGAGTCTTCCTTGACCTCATCACACCACACCCCATCTTAGGCTAAGACAGAAACCCTCCCCCATGCTCCAGAGGGCCCCTGAGCTTCCCTCTGACATGGCATGTTCACATGCTATGTTTATTGGTTTATTCCTGGGGAAAATAGGCACCATGTCTTATCTGTGCCCAGTACCTGGAATAAAATAGGAGTTTGGTGAATGTTTGCTGCATGAGTGATTGAATGCATGGATGTAATACAATGCATGGCAATCCTACTTGCTATTATGTTATCTCTGTCAAGTGTCTCATTCTCCACCTGACTTCACAAGCTACTCAACAAGTCCCCAGCAGTAAACCCAAAGATCACACCCCATCTCAGAATCCCCAGCCTGCCAAACATTGAATGGACAGAGTTGCCCAAGGATCAGCTGGAGCTATCCCTCCTCCAGGCGTGGAGTTACTATAGGCTGAATAATAAAGATAACAGAGCTTTGAGCCTGGCATGGCATGCCTGCTAGAGCACAGAAACAGACATGACCCAGCAGTCCCAGGCTCTGCTGATAACAAAGGCTTTCTGAGCAATGGTCCTTCAAAGCAACAAATCAAGACAGACAGCCTGCCAAAAACATGCTGACCCAGCAGACTCAGAATCCCTTACCCGCTGAGAAACAGCCCTCCCAGCCCATCCGTCACTTAGACAACTCAAATTAGATGGTGAGAACATCAAAGAGGCAGAGTGTGCCTTTGTGGCTATAGGAAAGCTCCTGGGCAACCTTGCCCCACATACTGCCCTCCCTGCCTCTCAGGGAGCCTGAGGAATAAATACCTTCATCTGCCTGTCAGATTTCTACCCATCCTCCAAGGCTCAGCTCCAATGCCATCTCCTCTGTGATGCCTTCACCCATCTCAAAACAGCATATTAGTAGGTCAAGAGTAGGTCTTGATGTTGTTCAGGGCAAGAGTCTCTGCACTGCCCATATTCTCATCTTCTGATCCATCACCTCTTCCCCTAAAGAGGTACATATAAGGGGAAGCTCTATGGGGAACAAAGAACCCCTTTTTACCCAACACCCCAATGCAGAGCTCTCTGAAAGAGCAGAATTCAATGATAAAACCTGAAACTCAGATTGGGCTTCCATCTCCTCCCAGAGCCAGCACCCTAGTCCTGGGTCTTAGCACCTCTCAACATGGCAAGGATGAGTGCTCAGGTGTGTGGGAGGGAGGAGACTTGGTCAGTCTCGGGCAGGCTTCCAGTTCACTCATCACTCCTGCCACATGGGAGGGGCGGGCGGGAGAGGGGAGAGATTGATTGATTGATTATTGCTTATTCTTTTCAAATTGGTTGACCCCACTCATGTATAATATGGCTTGGTTAATGGCTTGGACTGTGATCAATCATAATAGCAAAGGGTAGTGTGGGGCACCTTCCTTTCAAATGTGACTTTAACTCTAACCACTGATCACACATCTATGGAATCAGATTTTTAAAGTGACTCTTCAGCACTCAACATCCATGTTCTGATTTGAATCCACAAATGCCTCGTGAACCATCTAAGAGAAGGGAGAATGTACAGTCTCTTCATCCTGTCCTTGACCAGAGCATTTAAGACAATTTATCCTATTTCATGTGCTTCAGCGTACAAAGAACAGGTTCTGCTGCTATAACAAAAATTCTTGATTTGGGGGCAGGGCAGTCTAAGATGGTTAAACAGCAGGTGTGCCCCACCTCCAATAATATTTCCCTGCCTCTACAGTTACAGGCATGCCCCACCTCCAGCAGTCTCCTACAGCCTTGCTAAAACCAGTGAGTGGCCAGACAGGGGATGCCCCTTGATCACCTGGCCCTGGCGGCCAGAGGGGCTTGCATTCCTGGGCCCCCTGGGGCTATAACAATTGGAAAAACAGTTCTGGGCAGACTGCCACACATTGGGCACTGCACAAACAGCAGACTGAAGCACAACTCCAGTCTGCTTGTGAAAAAAGTCTGTTTACTTGTCCTGGAGCTTCAACCTGAGAAAGTAAAATTATCTATAATTACAGTAATTACTTAAGGGATACACAAAATAAAAAGATGTAAAATATGACATCAAAAATGTTAAGCATGGGAAGAGGGACTAAAAATATAGAGTTTTTAAGATGTGTTCAAACTTAAGTTATCAACTTAAAATAGACTGGTATATGTATGGCTGTTATGTGTGAACCTCATGGTAACCACAAAGTAAAAACCTAGATACCAAAAAAAGATAACGAAAAAGGAATCTAAAGATAACACTAAAGAAAGTCATCAAACCACAAGGGAAGAAAGCAAGAGAAAAAGAAAAGAACAGAGAAGAACTAGAAAAACAACCAGAAAACAACACAGTAGCAATAAGTATATACCTATCAATAATTACTTTAAATGTAAATGGACTAAATTCTCCAATCAAAAGACATAGAGTGGTTGAATGGATTAAAAAAAGACATAGAGTGGTTGAATGGATTAAAACAAACAAACAAACAAACAAGATTCATCTATACGTTGCCTACAAGAGACCAACTTCAGAGGTAAGAACACACACAGACTGAAAGCAGAGGGATGGAGAAAGGTATTTTCTGCAAATGGAACATAAAGAAAAGAGAACTCTCCTACACTGTTGGTGGGACTGGAAATTGATGCAGCCACTATGGAAAACAGTATGGAAGTTCCTCAAAAAATTAAGAAAAGAAGTATCATGTGATCCAGCTCTTCCACTTCTGGGTATTACCTGAAAAATATAAGAACAGTAATTCAAAAAGATAAACACACTCCTATGTTCATTGCAGCATTATTTACAATAGGCAAGTTATGGAAATAACCTAATTATCCATTGGTGGATGAATGGATAAAGAAGATGTGGTATGAAATCCTGCCATTTACAACAACATGGATGGACCTTGAGGGTATTATGCTAAGTGAAACAAATCAGACAAAGAAAGACAGATACCATATGATTTCACTTGTATGTAGAATCTAAAAAAATTGAAACAACCAAACAAAACAGATTCATAGATACAGAGAACAGATTATTGGATAGAGAACAGACTGTTGGTTACCAGAGGAGAAGGGGGTTGTGGGGGGCAGAAATGGATGAAGTGAGTCAATTTATGGTAATGAATGGTAACTAGACTTATAGTGGGGATCACTTTGTAGCATATATAAATATCAAATTATTATGTTGTACACCTGAAACTAATATAGTGTTATATACCAATTTTTACCTCAAATAACTATTTTGACAGGCTGTAGTATCTCCTCAGATACTTTAGCTGAGAAAGAGTGGAGACCAAGGTTTCATATCCATTGGGGTGGCTGGGTCTTCTGGCATTGGTGAGGTTAACTGTGATGTGGCAGCCAGGGCCTCTTAGCCATGGGTTGCCATAGAGACAGTCCTGTGATACTCAGTACTATAGGCAACCGTACCAGGCAGCCTCTCCTTGCTCAGCCTATAGCAGGCATGATGCTGGAGATGGCCGCCCTGGTCTTTTCTTTTCCCATTTAGAGACCTCAGAAACTGCTACCCCGAGGATCCATGTGAAAGAACTTCTATACTTCTGGTACATTTTCCTGCTCTTTTGCCCTTTTTCTGGGAAACAAGCAAAGCAAAACAAAACAAGAGCTCTGTTTTAGAAAAAAAAACAACTCAGAGGGGACCTGCAGTTGGTGAGCTGCACAGAGAAGCATTGCCCAGACTGGGGTTAGACAGGGCCCATCTCTATTCTGAGATCTTTCTTCCTTGTCAGATGATCATTTATCCAAACCTTCCCAGACTCAGAAGTGGACCCCTGACCTGGCTGTCTTGCCCGCTGTCAGAGCACGCCATTAAAATGCTCTTCCTAATTCTAACGAAAACAAAGATAATATGTTCTAACACAATGCTCAACACTTTAAATACTTTACCTCCATTTTATAGATGAGAAAATTGGGATACAGCACGTCCAGTGACACGCCTAAGGTCATACAGCTGGTTGACTCCAAAGTTCATGCAGTAGCTACTCTGCTGTTCTGTCTCTGATGCTTGGCTGAAACTAACCTCCCCTGTGACTTCTCCTCATTGGTCCTTATTCATTCTCTGGAGCAATAGAGGATGAATTTCCTTCTGTTTCACAGCCTTGTCCCTTGGAGAAAACGTTCACGATAGCCTTCAGTGAACTGAAAGCTCTGTGGGCAATTGTGAGAAATGGTTATGCTCAGAAGGCAGTGTTTTGCCTCTCCTCGTTCCCTTCTTCTCCACGATAAACATCACTCTTTATCCTTAAAATGTATAATAAGAGTTCCTGCTCATTATTCCCAGCAAATGCATTGATCTCAGTCTTTCCAGAAAAAGGCAGACAACCCTTGATAGCTGCGCCTCCAGCCACCCCCTCCACTACCCAGCATCAGGCCAGCACGGATGACGTCTGTCCCTCACCACACCATCAGCTTACACACTGTCTGGCAGCCACTGAGGGAGGAACAACCTAGGAGGCTGCACTCAGTCCCTTGGTCCCAAGAGTGGTGTCAGTAACAACAGGTCATCTGTCTTCAAGCAGACTTTGGGAAGACAATTTGGTGACAGTTTAGTGACAGACAGGATGCACCTTTGGGTATTGACTAATTGTCAGGCATGGGTTGAATTCCCCAGAAACTCACCTCTCCTTCTGCACTGTGCCCTCAAAGAACAAACCTACAATCAAAGGATGACGGTGATTTTTCTCATCCCATTGGATCATTTTGTAGGTAAGGAAACTGAGACCCAGAGAGATGAGACTATGTTACCCAACAGAGGCAGCACCAGGAGACAGATGCAGGTCTGTCTGAATCCAAAGTCTACCTTCTTAACCACCATGCCATAAGGCATACTGGTCATCCCAGTCTCTGGCATGGGCCAAGCACCCTGACTGGGAAATCTCTAAAACGGACATTGTAAAGTACCATATAGAATTGGTGTGAGTGCTACATGGGATATAATTCGTTATGTTCCTAGCACAGTGCCAAGTATGGAGTAGCTTCTCCGTCAGAGGTACCCAGTGTCGTCAGCAGGGGCTGGGACCCATATCTCTCTCGTGTTTCTCTGGTAGGGCCTCTGTACATCTGCCTCACTGGTGCTCCTTATCACAGCAGGGGCAGGGATGGCACTGTTTGGGGAAGAGAACAAGGCAACAGCCAAAGCTTGGCCCTCAGTGAGCTTGTAGTTCAGCAGAAGACAAAGGGGCAACCCCCATCTTCTGCATCTTCTCTGTAGAATTTGATGCAGCTGTGTGATCCCTCCTTCTTGAAGACCCTTACTCTCGTGGTTCCTGAGAGAGCACTGTCACTCTTTTTCCTTCCTACACAACCATGAACTCTTTGGCTGACTCTTCATTCTCCCCTGGATCTCTTCATGTTGGGGCCCTCAGGGCTCTTCCCTCTCATCCCCAAAGAGACCTTATTCTAGGTGACGTCATCAGGTCTCATGATGCTAAATACCAAGTGGACGCTGATACCCTGAGCTTTTTCTCTTCAGCCTTAACCCCTTCCTAAGTTCCAAGCTCTAATATCCAAAAAACTACATGATGTTTCCCATCTGATATTTCCTGGGCTTCCTAAACTGAACATTTCCCAAACCGAACTGTGATTCCCCATGCCAAAGCGATTTCTCTCCCCCACTTCCATCACACTTACCTTTGGTTCCCACAATTGATTCGTTCAGTGTGTGCGTATAGAGTGTCATCATTATGCCAAGCATTGTATTCTAAGCAGCAGAGAACAAGATAAAGACTAAGTCCCTTTTTTCATAAAGCATATAGTTTAGTAGGAGAGCCAGAAAAGGACCAATCATTCATTTAATAAATAACATACTGTACTTTTAGGGACCAATACTTGCCTCTCCCTCTACGTCCCATGTTGCTGAGGCCACAGTGTTTAAAGTCATTCTTGACTCCTGCCTTTCCCTTACCTTCTCTCTCTCTCTCTCTTTCTGTTTTTTGTTTGTTTGTTTGTTTTTGGCTATGCAGCTTGTGGTATCTTAGTTCCCTGACCAGGGATTGAACTCAGGCCCTCGGCAGTGAAAGCACCGAGTCCTAACCACTAGACCACCAGGGAATTCCCTCCTTTACCTTCTCTGTTCAGTCTACTGGTGTGTTCTATCAGCTCGACCCCCCAAATACTTCTATTTTGAATAGAGTTCTTAGTGGTGAGGTGTTGATAATGGATAGGATAAGGAATGATCACAGAACAGGCCATATGCTATGTCTGGAGAAAAAAAAGGAATAAGCTAAAAAAACAATATTCCTCCATTCTTTAGAGAAACTCAGGGAACAGTGATCCATCTCCAAACACACTCACTTTGGTTTGCAGGGCAGTTCATGTTCTTGCTGCCTTTGGGTTTTGTATTTCTCCGGGACTTCATTCTTTGTGGTGGGGCTCCTATGATTCCTTATCTTGCTGAAGTGGGGTCGTGGTACTTGTCTTGCCATTGTATTCACTCCAAAAAAGATCTCAGATTGTTCTATGAAGCCTGACAGAGGCACAGGCGCAGGCGGATACCATTCCATGCCCCACCGTCCTCACTGATATATCTCTGCCCCATCCTGTGAGTCAGACCCTTAGAAGTGTCTTGCAATGTTCAAAGGAGGGCTTTCCTCGTGGCGTAAGCTGGATGGAACCCCAAAATAAAAATAGCAGGCATAGCAGGTGTCACTTCTGCAAGGTGGTCAGGCAATGATCTGTTGGACACGGCTGGACATAGAAACGGGGGGCAGGAATGGCGTTTCTCCATTGTCCTTACACAAATGGAGACTAGGGGTCTGCAGGGTCTCACCTGGCGCCCACGTGGTTCCCGAATCCCGGCAGTTTTCAGAGCCTTCTCTATGACGTGGGGTGAACGTTGGGAAGATCCTCACGTCGACTCCTTACCTTTCTGTCTGGTCCCACTGGGTCTCATCCAGACTCTACTTCTCTCTTTTTCCTTTCCCAGCCTGGCATTGAGGGTGAATGGAGAAGAGCCTTGCTTTCCCAGTCTGTACAAAATCTGTCGCTGGAGGCCCACAGTTCTCCCCTTCCTCCTGACGTTCCAAAGCTCAACAGCAAGACTTAACCACTTTGTCAGTCTCCTGAGGCAACTCTGTAGAATGTCTAGCTGGCCGAATGATGAAATAAGTATGAGAAAAACACATCAAAATAGCACATTAGAATCTCTCCACAATGATTGTTGTCATGGAGGAAGGTCCAAAATGGTGAGGCATGCTGCATCTATAAATATAAGACTCGTGGAGTTTATAAAGAGTCCCCATGTGCTAATCTCCCTTAATCTTCTCATCAGTGCTGTGAATTAGTTACAATTAATATAGACAGATGATAGATAAAGAGCTAGTGCTTAAATGCGGGTTTTCTGCTTAAGTTTAGTGCATTATTCAATCCCAGGTGAGAATTCATGACTACCAGTTCTAATAGATCTCCAGTCTGGGCCATCTGAATTTCCCTCAAATAGCCAACTTAAGGCATTTCTCCCTCCCTCCCAGATGTGGACAGCTCATCAGGGAAGTCGTAGGCTCACTGCCCTTACTCATTGCCCCGAGTGAGCCCTGGCCTGTTGTTTTCTACCATTCTCTGGGGAGAGAGGCGTGATTTGAAGTCAAGACCGGAAGATGGGTCTTTAGAAAGGGGCGGGGAAGCGCAAGCAGGCTTCCAGGCGACTTTGATGGGGGTGGGAACGAGTTGCACACTTGAGCTTTAAAGAGCAGAAAACAGACGTGAGGTGTTCAAAGCACGAGCAGCACGAAGGGCTTGGTGCTGACGTTTCTTCTAATTTGTTTTTAATTAGACATTTTTCAAGGGGGGCGGGGGAACCTGAAATGCTTCTATGAGGATCTGAATTTTAACCCATCTGCTGGGAGCCCTTTAAGGACACCGTGGCCTTCCATCCTTCTTGTCATTCTTTTCCTAGACAGGAATGGAGCTGAGGGGAATCTGGAGCGGACCTTCTCAGCTTTGGGTGGAGAGAGGCTATTTTTTGTTTCTCTTGATTGCAGTGTGGTAGGGTGTAGGGGCAGGAATGGAGGCCTGCAGTTTATATAATTTGGGGAGGCCTCTTTAAGAAGAAGAGAAAAATTGGTAGAAGAACCAATATTTACTTAGAATGAGAAAACAGTCAAAACAAATTTCTAGAGCCTTGGGAACTTAGCTACCTTTTTTTTTTTTTTTTTTAAATCTCTTCAGACAATTTACAAAAATAAAAAAGAACAGCTTAAATAGAAACACTTTTGGATGACATCCTGGTGTCCCCACTCCTCCTGGAACATTCTGCAACTCCCAGAGACTCCCAGCATTACAGGGTCTCTACAGGGGTGGGGGACCCTGAAACTTAAGCTCTGTTAGCTTCGTGGGAAATCGCTGCGGGGAGGAGGTGGGACGGGCATCAGTGAGGGTGGCTGACAGCGGGTCGCAGGGAAGAGGATGTCATGGGGGGTAATTCCCCTTCCCCCCACCTTGGGAGCATCCCTGGGTTGTGGGGAGGCAGCCACCCCACAACTGATCCCATATCAAGCAGGTTGGGCATCTCCGCTCAGCAGTCTGGGGACCCACCAGCAGGCTCAGCTGGCTGAGGGCATCTTTCAAGGCTCCTCCCTCTTCATTCCAGGCTTCAAGTGGTGGCCAAGGAAGGCTCCAGATTGGAGCATTTTAAGCTTTTCTCCTGTGTGGATCCCTTTGGGAATATAGACTCTTTCCCCGGAGTCCCCTGGGAACTTCCCTCCGTGTTTCTTCTCCAGCCTAGAGGGAATGAGACTTCTGCTCTCTCTACCCATCTGGGGTAGGTCTGGGTGAGGGGACTCCATCTCTCTGCCAACCCCACCTACAGACTTCTCACAGAGGCGAGAGGTGTTTCCAATCTGACGGCCCCCCATTTTTGTTTTTTTACTGTTTCAATATAATTTTATTAGCAGTTATTCCATCAGAATTCACATTTACAGGATCCAAAGGACTATCTTAGAAGATTCTAAAGTATATGTAGTTAGATTTTAACAGTAAAATAGAACATATTCTCATTATAGCACAGCCCTTAAAACGTCAAGAATAATACTGAGAATTAAGTACAGTTCTGTCAAGAACTAGAAATGAATTCTGTGTGCATAGTGTGACTTAAAGTTCCATGGAAGTATAATACGTCTATGGATGTGAATTTCAGTGGCAAACATCATTAACTTCCAAACAACTGACACCAAAGGAATTTCCAATCAAAGCACAAGCATGGTGGCTTTCGTTCAATGTAGAGCTGTGATAATTCTATAAAGACACCCTGAATCCTTAAGTCTTGTAACATGATTTTATGTTGTGACACTAATACAAAACACATCAACTCCAATGCGTAGATTCTGACACATCATGACAAAAATATGGCCTTTTTCTATATCAGTGTGTTTAATGACTGTCCCGAGAGGACCCAAGATCACTTTCTTCTTTTACTTCTGACTCCTGGCAAGGTGGATCCCACTCCCCTAACCCCGTCCCTGCGCGTCAAGTATAAGGCCCCGCTCCCTTTCTAGGCTGGCTGGCCAGACCCTCATGTCTGCTCCAGCATCTGCAGCTGTACCTGGGAGGTGAGGCAGGCAGGCGGTCCTTGCTCGTGTGGCTAATGGGGCAAGAGAGCTCGGTGTGCACCACAGACCCAGCATTTCTGTAAGATGAGGAAATCCTTCCAGGCTCTCTGGGCTTGTGCATCGGCATGCATCATCAGAGGAGCTCTGCCCTGGGAAGCCTCAGATGCTGGCTCATGAGTTCTGATTTACAGGCTTTTTTTTTTTTTTTTTTTTAAATGTATTGAGTTCCCCATTTCACTATTTTTCCTTGATTAAGTCTCCTTCAGTTGAAAACCCAAAAGGAAGGAGAGATGTGTGACAGGATTCAAGTACCGGAATGCCATCTGTGCCCCAAGCGCTCCCGAGTGCACACATGCAATTTTGCATCTCATTGCAGGGATGCCACAGATCTTTCTAAGGAAACCAAGGAGATCCTCTAAAACAGCGCTTGCCAAACACGAATGGGCACGGGAATCTTGTTCGAATGCAGACCCCGACTGAGGAAGTCTGGGGTGGGGCTTGAGACCTACATTGAGTTTGCAAGTTCCTGAGCAATCTCAATGCTCCTGACCCAGAGCATCTAGATCCTCAACCACTCAAAGGCGGTCTGGCACCAGCACTGCCTAGGACCTTGTTAAAAATGCAGCATCTCAGGCCCTACCCCAGAAACCTTGGCCACCACTGAGTAGCTGACAGCCCTCTCATTTTTTCCCCCTGCAATCTCATCGAGGATTATGCGATATAAACGGTTGCAGCTGTGCTGAGCAGGACTTAGTTAACTTAGAGGCTGGTCAGATAGGAAAATCACTAATTTCCCCAAGGAGCCAGGGCGATGCCACCAGCAGCTGGTCCCCCTCTGTGAGTCATTGGAAGCTGCAAACAAGACCTCGTGCGATGTTTGTGGAAGGTAATGTGGATGAATTCATGATGATGCAGGAGCCGTCACAGAGGTGATTCTTGACTCTCTTAATTGCGCCATTTCTCAACCTTAATGCTGCCTCGCTGCCATTTCTGAATTATATGTCCACACACATCCAGAGACACACACATCATAGATTAATTCTCCCGCTCAAACTGATAAACTACCCAACACATAATTTATACTCATTTATATTTGCCCTAATCTAGCCAAACTCTTTTCTTTCTACTCTGTCAACCAGAGTGCTTTGAGAAAATTAGTCTTTAGACGGCACCCCTGTATTCACTGTCCGTGTAAGTCCATTCCAAAGCTGTACCCGAAAATCAGGGCTGAGAAAGTTCTAGGCTCTTTGCCGACCGCATTCTGATGAGGCACTTGAAGCATCCGGTTGGCTCAGTACTTTACATACTGCGGGTGGTGTTTTGTTCCATCGCAAACAAAACGTGTTCCCATCAGACTCTGCCACGCTGCTACCCCAGCACCAACCCCCCGCCCCCAACCAGCACCGCCAGCCTGCACTCACTGTCCTGCTAAGCTAGCAATGCTGTTTCTCTAGTCAGCATACCTAGCTGTCTTCCTGGCTTTCCTAGTCTCACTTCCTCAGACACCTCCCCTGACTCCTGGTCACAGATGCCAAGCGACCTTGGCCGCGTTACCCCGAGCCAGAGATGGCGCTCTCCTGCCCTGCCTTCCTCAAGCGCGTGGGGGAGAGACCCACAGCTTTGCTTTTGCTTCAGTGGTCCTACCCATTGTTGCTTCTGCCGCCTCTGATTTCACGGACTTGGAGCCTGGCTTGCCCAGGCACCGCGCCCCGCGGGACACATCCTGCCCCAGCTAATGTGTGGGGCTGTGTCCGCCTTTAATCTCAGACCCGAGTGCTCCTGGAGTCTTCCAGGCTCCTCTGGCCCTTCTGACATTGACCCAGAATTTAGATGGCTGCCTCGACACGGCTCAGCCTTCTCCTCCCCGTCTGGATTCCCAGGTTTGCGCTGCCTCTCCCAACACGTGCTGTCCTACTGTGGTTCTGGGCCTGGCAGGACCCATGCTTCCATTAGAATCCAGACGTGATTCTGGATTCCTTCTCCAGCTGAGCGCCCTGCGGGGACTTAACCCCTGCGAGCCTCCGCAAGTGGAGCCAGGTAGAGACAAAGGACATGGGCAGTGCGAGGAGTCATGTTCATGGCCATCCAGTGACCTGCTGTGGATGCGGAGAAAGATTGAGGGACAGAAATGTAAACAGAGTCTAGTTCCTCCCTTTTCCACACGGTCTTGGCCCAGTGACCTTGGGTGCATCGTTTGACCATCTGGGGCCTCGGTGGCCTCATCTGTGATGAGGGGATACCGATTCTTTTCCCGATGATGGGGATTTGGAACAGATCAAACCTTGTGGTTTGATCCAGGACCCAGTGACTCACCCAGGCCATGGGGTGGGTATGGGGGTGTCTGATTCACCTGGAGGAAAGTGGAATTCTTGTGAGGACCAGCAGAAAAGCTTGGTCCTCCCTCCCCAGCCCACACTCTCATTCTACTTTCTCTTCTCTCCAGTAGCCCCTGTCCTGAAGCTGCTGGTGTGGTCCAAGTGACTCCCAGAGCAATTCTCTCGGTTGGCCAGTGCGCAGACCCTGCCGTGCCAGCCGGGAGGGAGCAGGAAACAAGCCCTCTTGTTGAGCAGCCTTTCCTCAGAGTCTGTGTGAGAAAAAGCTGCCCAGTGGATACGCAGGGCAGAAGCTGGGTGGGGGGCTGTCTGTGTTCCCTGACCCCCTCTTCAGGCCCTCTGTCCCTAGCACAGCCCCCCTCTTAAGCCTGTGGATACCTCTGGACCCATCGGTTGCCCCCATAATGAATAGTGACAGCTCATCACATTACCAGCTTGCTCCCCTGGCAGTGAGGTTAAGGGCTGGGGAGGCTCATTAGCACCTGCCTGCAAGGGGACTGGGCAGCACTGCTCTCCCCCTCCCGGAGCCAGCCTCTCCTTCCCAGGCCACACGCTAGCCCTTCTCTGCTGTGTGTCTCCCTCCACGAGTGTGTCGTGAACAGTTGTGAAGAGGGTCACAGTCGTTTGTCGTTTGGTAGTGGTGACAGGAGGAAAGCATGTGCATGATTTGCTTTTGAAAATGTATAATAAATTGAAGCAATCATTTTCTCTCACTAGGATCCCAAGATGCTTTCTTGAGTAGGAGAGGAAGGGGTAGGGCCACTGGGAGCTGGGCTAACCCACCCCAGGGACGTGAGTGTGAATGTCATCCGTGATGTCTGTGGCCAGTGGAGGAAGATGGAGACCGGGACTGCTGACTGTCTTTCCTCCTGACTGTTGGCTGGGACAATGATGGATTTGTAAGGAACCCAGAGTTAGAACCAAAGAGATCCTCTGAAACAGCCTGTTTGGAACATGAATGCATGTCAGTCACCCAAGGATCTTGTTAAAATGCAGACTTTGATTCAGTAGGTCTGGAGTGGAGGCAGTTGGCAATATCCAGTTACTGGTGTGAAAGATGGGGAAATTCAGTGAGGCTTCTAGAATAAAACTACGCAATGCCACCTTTAGGTAGAAGTCTGGAGGATGGATGTTTTCTTACGTGGTCTCTTTTCCCAGGCCTACTAAGAGACTTTTACTAGGTCTCTTTTCCTAGACTCCTAGACTCAAGTACTCAAGGAGAAGGGCCATGCTGGTCCCCAGTGACCATGATGGAGTTGGTTACACCTGCACAGACTCACGCATGCTATTTTGGAATGACTGGCCTCCCCGTGAGACATAGTTACATCACGCTTCTCCAGAGTTAACTGAAGTCACAGATGAGTAGAAATTTAAAGCTGGAGGGGACTGTACAAAATCTCTTGCTCAATCTCCTATTTTAAAGATGGTGAAACTTAAGGCCAAAATGCTTAAACAACTGGTTTTGCCCCTGACACAGGGCCTGACCCATCAATAATGGTTGACCCAATTGATGCAATGTCCAACGTCATATCTTATAAAGTCCCCCTGACACAGGGCCTGGCCCATCAATAATGGTTGACCCAATTGATGCAATGTCCAACGTCATATCTTATAAAGTCCCCCTGACACAGGGCCTGACCCATCAATAATGGTTGACCCAATTGATGCAATGTCCAACGTCATATCTTATAAAGTCCATCAGAACAGGAGCCTTCTGTTGCAGTTTTTCAACTTTCTACACTGGGAGTTGCAGCCTCATGTCTGCAGGGCCCAGGACCTAAGGTGGCCACGGGAAGAGGGCTGGTTACGGGCCGCAGGGAGATTGGTTGGCACTTGATTTTTTCCAGAAAAGCCCAAACCCTAGAGTTTTAGGTGAAATCTGATTTTTAAGTATCGGCAACCAATTCACATTTAACATAGAGTACCGTGGAGCCCAACAAGACAAGTTGCTAGGGCAGATACACTTGCTCGTTTCCAGGCGCTAATCTTCATGAGTGTTAGGGAGTGAAAAGTAATGCTAGTTCATGTCTGTTTGGATGTCACCATGCAGAGCCAAGGCTCAGGAAATACTCTCCCTGTTAGCTTAGTCAGAAAGAGAGTTTCTTCCCTGAATAAAGAAGGGAAGCCTGCTGACAGTCAGGACGTGGGCGATGGATCAGACTACAGAAGTCTCTCTCCCTGTAACCAGAATAAGATAAGATGTTTGAGAGATTTGAGTCAGGTTGGAATGTGCTTGGAAACTGCCTTCAGGATAGGTATCTTTGTTACTCCAAGTCAGATGACTGGGGGTTTGTCTGAGCTTAACTTCTCACTTAATGAGAAATCCATAAATGTGTTCTCATGTCTATATACACATGGCATTAGGAAATCCAAGCATGTCATGACCATAGGACAGTTGGACGAGGTACAAACTGTAGTTTACCTGTATGTCCAATAGAGATATTTTATAAATGTTTTATCAACATACATACGGGAAATGTGCACACAGTCTACATACAAGAAAGTGCACATAAGAATAGCAGACAATGATTTTCACAAACTGAACATAGCTGTAAAATCAGCCCCCAAAGCAAGAAAGAACATGACCAGGAGCCCCTTAAGCCCCCTTTTCTGGTTACTGACACCTCCCCCACCCCAACCCCACCAGGGTGACCACTGTCCTGACTCCCAACAGCGTAGATTATCTTTCTTTGTATACGAATTGTGTCTGTCTTCCTTTGCTCAGCATTGTTGGTAAGATGAATTAATCCATACTGTGAGTAGTTATGCTACTGTATCATTGCTATGTAGTATTCCACTGTGTGTATATAACCCTATTTATCCATTCTACTATCGATGCTTTGGGTATTTTTCCATTTGGGGGTTATTACAAGTGGTGCTGCTGTGAGATTGTTGGTTGATTTCTTTGGATGAACATATGCACACATTTCTTTGGGAACAGAATGGAGGGGTCATAGGCTCTGCCTCAGTTAAGCTCTGGTAGCTGCTGCCAGTTAGCCAAAGTGAATGCGTGCATTTATATTCCCACCAGCAGCGAACGAGTGTTCTGGCTGGTCCACGTCCTTGCCAACACTTAGGTGTTGAAAGACGAAAGCTTAGTTTTGTTTTTCATCTGGTGGAGGTGTAGTGTATCACATCACTGTTTTAATTTGCATTTTCCCGACGACTAATATTAAAGTCAAGTACTTTTTTGTATATTTAATGGCCATTGGAATATCCTTTTCTATGAAGAGTCTATTCAAATATCTTGCCCATAGAAAAGGTTATCTTTTCACTCTCCTAATGGTGTCTTTTGCTAAATAGAAGTTGTTAACTTTAACATTCACCGATTTATCTTTTTTTTTTCTTTATGGTTAGCTCTTTCATGTCCTGTTTAAAAAATCTCTGTCTACTCAAGGTCACAAAGATGTTTTCCTTGAAAAGCTTTATTAATTTTTACCTTTCACATTTCAAGTAGAGACTGATGTAAGCTTCTTTTTATCTCTTAAAGATACTTTTTCTGGACCAGTGAATCTATAGCATGGCTGAGGGACAATGCCCCATAATGGTAGGAGCAGGGAACTGAAATCAGACCGCCAGAGTCTTCCACTTACCAGCTGTTTGACTTGAAGCAGTTGCTAAACCTTTCTGTGCCTCATTGTTTTTTAGGGGTGATAATCCTGTCTTGCTCATGGTTTTCTCGTGACGATTAATTATGATAACCTACACTCAAGGCTGAGGACAGTACCTGACGGCAAAATGAGCATTCACTTAGGGTTCGTTATTATTATTGTTGGACTTAATAAGCTAAGGGTTGGGACTGGGAGAATGAAGAGGATGGGGGGGGAGGGGGAATCAGTGTTGCACATGTTGAAGAGGGTGGAGGGGAAGGAATAGAAAGCCAGGCACTCCTATGCATCTCTGAAGTTAGCTCACAGATCAGAGACTGTCAGTGTATAAGCCAAAAGGTTCCAAGAAGTTCGCTCTGGGAATGCAGGGTAACAACGCCCAGATGGCCAGGAAGCACCCTGCTCACAGTTATCCCCTCCCCTGGGACTGGCCCAGGGAGCAGGCCACAATCCCAGTAATGATTTTAAGCAGGAAATAGATGATGATCTATTAAACCAGTGACTCTAAAGAGCAGCTGTGCTTTGGGGAGGAACCAGCTCTGCTGACCATCCAGAAACTCAGCTCCTGGGACCCAGATTCCAAGAGGTAGATTCTCATCGGGGGCTAAGATGGTTTGTCCACAGATGGTCCTGGCGGGGAGCGGGCACTCCACCCTGAGCCCAGGAAGCAGAAACTTGAGGACCAGATCATTTAGTGAGTCAAAGAATTCCTCAAGAGAATTTCTAGAATTATGTATATCTTTTCTGCAGAAAGATTGCCAGTACATTTAGAATATCATACCCCATAGTCCAGAGCAGGGGTCGGCAAACTTCATCTATAAAAATCCAGATAGCAAATATTTTGTGGGTCCTATGGTCTCTCTTGCAACTTCTCCATTCTGCCGCTATATCCTGAAAGCAGCCGTAGACAATACGTAAGCAAACGAGCATGGCTGTGTTCCAATATAACTTTATTTATGGACACTGAAATTTGAATTTCATATAATATTCATGTCACAAAATTTTAAAAAATTTTTCTCCAACCATTTAAAAATGTGAAAACCATTCTTCATTCAGGGGCCATACACACACAGGCAGCAGGCCAGATTGGTCCAGAGGAAGGAGTCTAAATCAGTGTAGGTCAGCAGTTTTCCAAGCATGGTCCCTAGACAAGTGGCATCAGCACAACCTGGGAAGCTGTTGGAAATGAGATTTCTCAGGCTCAACCCAGACCTACTGCATCAGAAACTGGGGGTAGCCCTCCAGGTGATTCTGATACACGGTCAACTTTGAGGATCATTGGTCTAGAATTCAAGTTCA